>NC_091284.1:757808635-758144635 GCF_032444005.1 Ranitomeya imitator
TCCCCTGTTGTACCTCATGTTCTCCTGCTGGGCTCTCCTCCTCCTCCTCCTCTTCGGTATCAGCTCCGGCTCCCTCCTCTGCGGCCTCCGCTCTCGCAAACTGCTGGAGCTTTGCCGCCACTTCCATGCGCTTTCTGCATGCGGCGTTCTCCTTGTCTGCCTTCTCCCTTGTGTCGGCGCCATCTTGGATAGCGCCTGCCTCCCCGGCTCCCGCGTCCTTCTGCCGTCTCCTTGTCATTTTCGCTGGTTTAAGCGCTACCGATCAGCGCTACCGGGTTCTACAAGTCTCCCCGCACCGACAAGCCCCTTCAGGGACCAAACAGCAGCGGCTCTGCAGGATTTTAAGATGTACAGCGGCGGGAGCTCACAGCCGCACGTCCGCTCACATGGACTCTCAGGCCACGCCCCCATATAGATAGATTTTTAGATCACCATTGATTCTGTGGTGCTGTACATGACAACAGGTTACATACAAGATACAAATATAAAATTACAGAGAACAAACAATGACAGACTGGCACAGACAGCGCGAGGGCCCTGACCTTGCGGTCTTACAGTCTACAGGGCAATGGGGAAGCAGGCAGGTTGGGAGGTTGCGGCAGCGCCGGTGGTGGTGAGGTGGCAGGGGGTTATTGTGGGCTGTGAGAGTTCTTGAAAAGATGCTTTTTCAAGTTTCATCTGAAATTTCCAAACGAGGTGGAATCAGTCGTGTTGAGGCATAGAATACCAAAGTATGGGGGATTCTTGGGAAAAGCATCGCAGGCGATTGGGTGAGGAACATATAAGTGTGGAGGAGAGAAGATGGTCTCGAGAGGACTGGCGATTACGTGTTGGAAGATATCGGGAGATTAGTTCAGAGATATATGGAGGAGACATTATGGAGTATACAGACAGGATGGCATTCTGTGATTTTATCCCATATTCCAATAACACACTGACAGGGAATTTTGATTGTGGACAGCGATGATTATGTCTGTAAAGTGCTGCGGAATTAGTGGCGCTATATAAAAGAGGGAAATAAATACTAAGCTTTTATGGATTTATTAATGGAGCTTAATGGAGTTATGTTCCTGTATCCATATACAAAGGAGGGACTAGCGACTTCACACCTGAACAAACTGATAGGAAATGTTTCTAGAAAATACTAATTCCTTATTCATGCTACCTGCAGACACATGTGGATTGTGTGTCCGGCACACATTTCATGCACAGACTATATGGATAATATAGACTACTGTATCCAGCATGTGCCTGTCGCATAATGCAGGTCTATATACATTGTGAAGACTGTGTGCAATCTTAATCTACAAGTATGTGCACATGAAGTTTTTTGAGAATTTTTTTTTTTCTTTAGCAGAAATTGGGTATGGTGTAGCCTTTTAGCTTTTTTTTTTTTTTTTTTTTTTAGAGAAAACTTAGCAGAACCTTTAAGTTTTTGAGTTTTGTATTTTTGGAGAGGATTTTAAGTGTCATCTCGGTTTCTGCTCCAAAAACTCCTCAAAATACTATTTGTGCGCATAGCCACTGAGCTGAAACTTTCCAAATTTCAAAACTCCTCTGAAACTGGAGTTTCTGCTCAATTTCTGCTTCGAAGCCTCAGCATAGTGACAGTTTTTCTTTGTCACAAAAGGGTATGTTCACACTATCATGCCTGCAGGTCAAAAATAGGGATTTTTGTGTACTCACTGTAAAATCCTTTTCTCCGAGCCATTCATTGGGGGACACAGACCGTGGGCAGGAGGGTTTATACTGCAGGGGAGGAGCTAACTTTTTTGTATCACTTAGTGTCAGCCTCCTATTGGCAGCAGCATACACCCACGGTCTGTGTCCCCCAATGAGGCGAAGGAGAAACTGTGACTGTACTTGGTAAACATGCTGAAGCAATGAGGGTATTTACACATGTAACAAAAAAAATTTTCAGAGGGGTTTGTGCTCAAAAAATCCAATTTCTGGACCAGACATGTGGGAGAGATTTAAACAACACATCCACATGCTGTTGAATTTTTCCATGAAGGAGGTTTGGATAAGAATTTCAGGATTTTCACTTTATGACGCTGTTGAGTTCAGCAAAGGAAACCCACAAGTCAGTGCACTATGGCCCAAGAAACATGGATCTACGAATTCAGTTTTTAACATAGATTCCCTGATTCATCAGAACTAGTGATTGTCATGCCGGTCTTGGTGCGGGGGCGTGTAGGAGTCAGACACTCCTGGTTCATTAAAAGACATGTCGGACGAGTGATGTGCACCTCGCCACAAATCTTACTCTAGTCATGAATTAGACAAGTTGTGGCGTCCCTTTTGGTGGAGCTGGGTAAAACTGGTGTGGAAACACCAAAATGACTGTATATACTCCAGTATAAGCTGACCCGAGTATAAGCCGACCCCCCTAATTTTGCCACAAAAAACTGGGAAAACTTAATGACTCGAGTATAAGCCTAGGGTAGGAAATGCAGCAGCTACTGGTAAATTTCAAAAATAAAAATAGATACCAATAAAAGTAAAATTAATTGAGACATCAGTAGGTTAAGTGTTTTTGAATATCCATATTGAATCAGGAGCCCCATATAATGCTCCATACAGTTCATGATGGGCCCCATAAGATGCTCCATATTAAAATATGCCCCATATAATGATGCATAAGGTTTATGATGGGCCCAATAAGATGCTTCATACAAAAATATGGCCCATATAATGCTGCACAAAGGTTAATGATGGCCCCTTAAGATGCTCCATAGAAATATTTGCTTCATATAATGCTGCCTTAAGGTTGATTATGGCCCCATAAGATGCTCCATAGAAAATGTGCCCCATATAATGCTGCACAAAGGTTGATTATGACCCCATACGATGCTCCATAGAAACATTTGCCCCATATAATGCTGCATTAAGGTTGATTATGGCCCCATAAGATGCTCCATAGAAAATGTGCCTTCATATAATGCTGCATTAAAGGGAATTAGAGTACTTGTGCTCCATAGTTGGCGCGTGTGCAATGCAATCTTCGGTAGTGCATGCGCAGTATGCTTTGTCCAACTGCGGGCAAAGCCGAAAAGCATTACTGCGCATTACTTCCGGGACATAGTGCGCGGGCGCATGCGCAGTAATGCTTTTCGGCTTTGCCCACAGTTGGGCAAAGCATACTGCGCGTGCGCGACCGAAGATTGCATTACGCACGCGCCAACTATGGAGCACAAGTACTCTAATTCACTAACATATTGCGGACAACAGGGACGGACGGGGTGAAGAAATGAAGATGAAAAGCCGCCCATCGGACAGGTAAAAAGTCATTTAAATATCCCGCCAATTTGAGGTGACAGAGTCCCTTTAAGGTTGACTATGGCCCCATATGATGCTGCATAAAGGTTGATTATGGCCCCATATGATACTCCATAGAAACATTTGTCCAATATGCTGCTGCTGTGATTTAAAAAAAAAAATAATTGCATACTCACCTCTTGTCCTGAGCAGGCGGGGACACCAGAACTTGCGATATTCACCTGTCCCTGCTCCACCGCCGCCCTGTGTCTTCCGTCTTTCTGCAGTGACTGTTCAGGCAGAGGGCGGCGCGCACACTAAACACGTCATCTGGCCCTCTGACCTGAACGTCACAGCCAGAGGACGCGGAAGACAGAGCGGCGCGCGGCAGTGGAACGGGGACAGGTGAATATTGCATGGCTCACCTCCCCCATTATACACACCCTCCCGGCACGGTCCCTGCTTCTCCGATGCGATGGCGCGGCAGCTTGTTCCTGTGTTTAGCGGTCACTGGTACCGCTCATTAAAGTAATGAATATGCGGCTCCACCCCTACGGGAGTGGAGTCGCATCCATATTCAATACATTAATGAGCAGTACCATGTGACCGCTGAACACAGGAAGAGCTGCGGGTGCCGCAGAAGCAAGGACATGCAGAGACGTGCCGGGAGGTGAGTATGATGTGACAGCTGCCACTCCCCCGCCGACCCCCTGGGACTATGACTTGAGTATAAGCCGAGAGGGGCACTTTCAGCCTAAAAAAATAGGCTGAAAGTCTCGGGTTATACTCGAGTATATACGGTAATCTAATTTTTGCAGAACTCCATGTTGCGACTTTTCAAAGCAATTTAAGAAATAATTCTGGCATAATTGCTTTGATTAACTGGGGCCACAGAGTTGACTTTGTGTTTGCCAAGGATTTGTAGCAAAAACAAGTCAGAGGATTCAAACTGAAAACAACAGAGAAGTGAAGATACTTGCTGGTTAGGTTATAGGCCACCAATGAGGCATTTATATTACTAGTTTCTCGGTTTAGATACCTGTATGGACTGCCGAAGTTTCTGAATACCTCTTTGGAGGTGCTGCTCTTTGGGATTTGCTGCAATAAAGGACCGATCTCCAGCAAACAATACAGGAACTCCAGACATGTGCTCTGACCTCCAGCGCAGATTGGCAGCAGCGATGAAGGTGCTCGGTCTGGTGGGCTCTTCCAGGGCCAGCTGTCCCAGGTCTGTATAGAACTTCAGTACTACAACATTACTCGTCTCATCCGACAAATAAACCAGGGGAGCAGCGCCTAAAATGTTCAATATTTGTGCTCATATTTAACATTACAGACAGGGAAAATGATTACAATTCAATATTTCAGTTCTTGAAGGTTGAGACAGATTTTACATTTATGATGAGTCCATGGGGGAATTTATTTCTCAGATACATGAGTTTGTCATAACTGAAAGGTACCACATATATTTATTGCAGGCTATGTTTAGTGCATAGCAAATATAAGTCTGATGTGAACATAGTATATGTATATATCCCAGATTTAGAGGAATATTGTAGGACCATATGAACAGCATTTGGAGCAGACTTGTTTTATTTAGGGCTATGGTGCCATGTGAGGTGACAGGCCGTGACACGACCCTATTGACAATTGTTAGATGCCATGTTTCGGCGTGTAGCACTGGTCGTATAGGCCATTATACCTGGTTTTAGTTGTGTGCAGATCACCAGTCCCACCACATCCACTTCTCCGTACGCAGCAGTGAAATGAGGCTCCAAAAACTGACTAAACTCCGTCACTTGCCTCTCAGTGTAAATCTGCTCTAGAACGTCCTGTAGGGGCTGATAATAAACATTTCCCCATGATAATATGCAGGATATAACCCTCCAGTGAGGGCTCATCTCAGATTCTCTTACCGGCAGCTCCTGGAACTGTGTCTTCTTGGTGGCGGTCAGCTGCACCGCGGCCGTGTCAGATCTTCCCTTTGACGGAGAAGCTGCCAGCTGATAGATCTTGAAACGTCCTCCCTCTTTTAGCAGTGAGACTACATCAGGTAATGGGCGCCATATGTTTAACATGTAAGCTGTGTAAAGGATATAAAGTATACACCGCACAATATTATCATGTCGCCCAGAACTCTGTCCCAAGCTTATGGAGCACTGCCTGCACATTTCACAAGTCTTTTGTCATCTACATGGCTCGATCATTTACAAAATTGTACAAGCTTAGGGAAGCAGACATTTTAATATCCTCATGTAAAAAAAAAAATATTCTACTGCTCATGATACCTATGATCTGGAATTTGCCCCTGCTCTAGATTGATCTGCTCATGATGCCCACGACCTGGCATTTGCCCCTGCCTAGATTGATCTGCTCATGATGCCCACAACCTGGCATATGTCCCTGCTCTAGATTGATCTGCTCATGATGCCCACAACCTGGCATATGTCCCTGCTCTAGATTGATCTGCTCATGATACCCACGACCTGGCATTTGCCCATGCTCTAGATTGATCTGCTCATGATACCTATGATGTGACATTTGCCCCTGCTCTAGATTGACCTGCTCATGATACCCACGACCTGGCATTTGCCTGTGCTCTAGATTGATCTGCTCACGATATCAATAACCTGGCGTTTGCTCATGCTCTAGATTGATCTGCTCATGATACTCATGACCTAGGCGTTTGCCCCTGCTCTAGATTGATCTGCTCACGATATCCATAACCTGGCGTTTGCCCCTGCTCTAGATTGATCTGCTCACAATATCCATAACCTGGTGGTTGCCCCTGCTCTAGAATGATCTGCTCACGATATCCATAACCTGGCGTTTGCCCCTGCTCTAGATTGATCTGCTCACGATATCCATAACCTGGTGGTTGCCCCTGCTCTAGATTGATCTGCTCATGATACCTATGACCTGACATTTGCCCCTGCTCTAGATTGAGCTGCTCATGATACCCATGAACTGGCGTTTGCCCCTGCTCTAGATTGACCTGCTCATGATACCCATGAACTGGCGTTTGCCCCTGATCTAGATTGATCTGTTTATGATACCTATGACCTGGCATTTGACCCTGCTCTAGATTGATGGTGCAGTGAGATGTGCAGATTTGATTCTGTCAATGACCCTAAAGGCGCTGGTTTACTGTCCTGTTTATACATGATGATTAACACTGGGAATCTAAAGCTATGTGCACACGTTCAGGAAAGTGTGCAGAATTTTCCTGAGCAAATGCGTTTTTTTGCGGATTTTTCACGGTTTTTTCCGGAGCTTCCCAATGCAATAATATAGCGGCAAAAAATCTGCAAAATTAATGAAGATGCTCCGTTTTTTACCGCGATGCGTTTTTTTTCGCGGAAAAAAACACAGCATGTGCACAAACATTGTGGAATGCATTAAAAATGATTGATGTTTATTTAAGCATTTTGTTCCTCGGAAACCGGCCAAAAAAACGCAAAAAATCCTGAACGTGTTCACATAGCCTCATAGTTCTTTCCCCACACAGCTCGTTATCAGTGTGGAGACCAGACTGAACCAAAGGATCCATTTTGTCTCCCAGATGAAATCTGCTTCTGCACAGCAAACTTGACATTTCCTTTTATAGAAGTAATCACGCGCGCATTTCTCCTTGATATTGTAGCCTTTCACCCACATACCAGATATTGTAACTTTTCACTAGTATAGATTTGCTTTGTAAGTGATTATGAAATATGAGCGCTTGTGCGCATGTCTGTAAATGCCTAACTTCTTACTATATAAAGAAGGGGGAGCGCCCAGTGAGGCAGGCGTGCTCCGGGGCTACCCCTGTTTATGAACACACAACCTTTGTGCTGCGTGTCATTTACTTGGATTCCTCAATCCAGGAAGCCAGGGACGGAAGAGGACTCAACATTTCTTGGCGCCCGAAACAGGGACCCGAGGCGAGAGTGTCTACTCGAGATTCACCTACGGATACGGACAACGGAGATCTGGGATAATGGACGGCAAATGAATTGAAAAACCTGGCCAGGTAAGAGACATTATTAGTTCTCTTTTATCTGCCCTGTATTATCCGAAAGATCTCTACGAGCCGTGTCACGCTGGGTTAGTCTAGTAGTGAGTAGATACCTATAAAACTGGGGTTACCATATTGTATAGATTTATGAGTCCTGTCCCTGGCAGTGTGTGAACAAGTGTGAAGGTTGTGGCATGTTATGAAAGAAGGATAAAAGTACGTAGAACAATAAGCCGAAATTGTTAGGACAAGTCTTATTAGTGAAGTCAGCCTAACTGGGTCATGTGGTTGCGTCCTTTCGGGGAGACCTCCGCCCATGCTTGACTCTCTTTGAGAAACTTGTTCCTTCATTTTTGGATAAGAGTTTGATAGAATGAGCCCAGGACACGAGTCCATGAGCCTGGGACAAGTATGATAACAGAGACGGAGAGTTTGGTGATCTGTTTGGTGTTGCTGATCCTGTTTGCGTGCATTGTAGGAATCAAGTTTATTCTGCACATTAGAAAGAACGGAGCAGATCAGCCCTTCAATATCTTAGCTCCCTAGGAAAGAAGACAACGAGACATCACTCTAGTGAGGTGATTGTCCAAACGTCACCTAGGATAAGTGTAGCTATTATTGAAAAGAAAAATGGGAAATAAACAGACAAAATCCGTCTTAGGACAAGTAGAAGCAAAAGATATCATACAGGAAAGATGTGGAAAGACAGTCAGAAGGCAGATCAGAAGGGTAAGAGAAAAATTGGGAATTTCAGAAGCACTTATGTTTAGCACTGAATGGGAAAGACTGAGTAAAGAACGAGGTGGAATTATCAAAGACAATGGGTGGGAAGAAATCATACACTGTATGATAAAGGTCTCAAAAACAGCTAAAGAGGAGAATTGGAAGTATGATCCAGACACTTCCAAATGGAGTATGGGTACGGGAAAATGTTGTGCCACGACTCATTCAGTTCCTCCTCCTTACCTAGATCCGAATGTTCAACCATTTGTACCTTCTGAAGGAGGACAAACCAAACCAAATTTATATCCTGGGTTAAATGGGGTGGAAGGATGGGTGTGCAAAAATTGTGGCCAGCAGAATCCAGACTGGAGAACTGAATGTTCTGCCTGTGGGGCCCCCAGAGGTCATCAATTGTTAGCTCCTGTTAGGATAGTACCGAAACCCTTCAGAGAAACTGGTGTAGATGGAGCAATGGCAACTAGATATCACCAAACCCGACAATACTTCCCTTGGTCCCCCGCTGAAGGAATGTCTCTTCTACATAATGCACCAGATCCTACCCAGTACCCAGTTAGATTCGCACAGTATATACAGCAAATTATGCAGACTCATGCAGGAGTCTGGGCAGATGGAGAGGAATTATGTAGAATGAAAATGACTCCTGGTCTCTTCCAGGAACTGCTAACACATCTACAGGGACACAGGCCACAGGTGGGACAGGAGCTACAAGAGGGACAAGGTGCCTTACAAACGATAGAATCAGGAACACAATTTGTAGACCATTTAATAGTTTTCATGAGGCAGAAACAGAGGCAGAGAGGAACAACGGGAGTGGTGGCTCAGAGACCTGGACAATCGGTAGATGACTATTATCTAGGGGTAGAGAATAATTTTAGAGATGAAGGAATAGATCTAACCGCTCCAGGAATGATGAGGTTAATTACAAAAACCTTTATAGATGGATTGTCTCCAAAAGTAAAGGAAAAACTTAAGGCTGCAACTCCTGATTGGAGAACCTTGGAAGACCCACACTTGGCCAGGCAAAAAGCCGTAGGGATAGAGTTGGATTTAAGAGAAAATCATAAGCCTGTCAGAATAGCGCAAGCAAACACAACAGGTGGAAGGGCAAGACATAATTTTCCCTGTCATTACTGCAAGAAACCAGGACATTTCCAGAAAGAATGTAGAAAGAAGCAGGCAGACATAAAATCAGGAAAATTTGTACCAAAGAATAAGCCCTCAGACATCCAACAGACATCCATAGTGGATGGTCCCATACCAGACTCAGATTGACTCAATGTGTTACAAACTTCCCTACCAGCTAGAAGACCTATAATACAGGTGAATGTGGGGGGGAAGAGAGATTCCATTTTTAATAGATACAGGTGCAACTTCCTCAATTTTGAATCAAGATTTTCTTCCAAACCCGGAAGATATTTCACAACAAACAACTTTTGCTGAGGGTTATGATGGGGTAATTCAAACACTACCATACACTGTGCCCCTAGAGGTCTCCTTAGGACCTAAATGTTTTGCATCCAGATTTTTGTATGCCAGAGGTGCCCCAACATGTTTGTTGGGAACTGATGTCTTGAAGAAATTAGAAGCTAACATCAATTTTAGGGAAGATGGCACAGTCATGCTGACTATCCCTGATGATGCGGAAACATTAGAACAATATGTCAGAATTCAGGCTTTTGAGGATTATACTGAAGAAAAAGAGTACACCACAGATCTAGACCTCTCAACAGTCCCAGAAACACTGTGGGCACAGGGTGACACTGATGTGGGATTATTGCATATCTCTCCTGTAAAACTATCTGTGCAACCAGGAACTGTTCTCCCACAGCTCAGACAATACCCTGTGAGTGCCCAGCAGGAACTAGCGATTACAAAACAGATAGAGGGATATAGAGAGAAAGGGGTTTTGGTAGAGATACAATCACCTGCTAACACTCCTCTGTATCCAGTCAAAAAGAGAACTCTTGATAAGGGTTCTATGCCCAAATATCGTATGGTACATGATCTAAGAGAAATAAACAAAGTTCTAGATCCAATCACCCCAGTTGTACCCAATCCTCATACGTTACTATCACAGATACCAGCCAGTTCTCAAGTGTTTACTGTAATAGATCTTTCAAATGCATTTTTCTCGGTTCCTTTACACCAAGACAGTTGGCATTTGTTTGCATTTACATTTAAGGGCAAACAGTTGGCGTGGACACGCCTTCCACAGGGAATGATACACTACTCTTTATTCAAATGCCCTACAAACAGTCCTTCAGAGGTTTGAACCCGAACCACAGGTAGTAATTTTGCAGTATGTGGATGACCTACTACTTTGCTGCCCAGATCTAGAAACTGCAGAAAGGTCCACTGTGAGTTTACTATGTTTCCTAGAAAAAGAAGGGTGTAAAGTGAATAGACAAAAGCTACAAGTTTGTCAGACCAAAGTGGTCTTTCTAGGTCATTGCATTTCTCAAGGTAAAAAGCATCTTACACCTCAAAGAACTGAAGCAATAAGACAGATGAATGAGCCTAGAAATCATAAACAGCTACGAGCATTTTTAGGAATAGTGTCTCATTGTAGACAATGGATTATACATGCCAGTCAACTAATGCAACCACTGTATGACTGTGTAAAAAGTGAACCTTATTTGTTGACAAAAGAAGGTCAGATTTCGTTCCAACAATTAAAAGATGCCCTTGTTTCAGCTCCAGCGTTAGGGCTACCAGACTACACCAAACCATTTCAGCTTATGGCTGCAGAAGTTGATTCCCATGCTACAGGAGTTCTTACCCAGAAGCATGCAGGGAAACAAAGACCAATTGCATATCTTTCAGCAAGGTTAGATCCCGTAGCTAGAGCAGCGCCAACCTGTGTACGTGTAGTTGTTGCTGTCTCACTATTGTTGGACAAAGCATCAGAAATTGTCCTAGAGCATCCACTCACAGTTCAAACTACACATGATGTTTATGGGATATTAAACCAGGTCCAACCAAAACACATCTCCATGGCCAGACATTTGCGGCTTCAGTGTTCTTTGCTGCTACCCTCCACTATCACATTTGCAAGGCTTCAGACTCTCAATTTAGCTACACTGCTACCTCTCGAGTCTGAAGGGGGGAATAAGGACACTGATACACACACAAATTTTTTCCCTACAGACACATGATTGTACAGAGCTCATTTTACAAGAAACGGTAGGCTTACCCAATGTATCCGAAACACCACTTCAAAATCCAGATTTAGAGCTGTTTATAGATGGTAGTAGGTTTGCAGATGACACAGGTAACTTCCATACAGGGTATGCAGTTGTGTCAGGATCTGAAACTCTCAAAGCAGAACCACTTCCACCGAAACAATCTGCACAAGAAGCAGAACTAACAGCATTGATTGAAGCTCTAAAAATAGCTGAGAATCAGACAGCTAATATATACACTGATTCTAGGTATGCACATGGTATTGTGTTTGATTTTGGAGTAATCTGGAGAGCTAGAGGTTACATGACAGCGTCAGGACAACCTGTAAAACATGCTTCTCTGATCAAACAGATCTTAGAGGCTGCACAAGAAACAAAAGAAGTAGCAGTAATCAAGGTAGCTGCACATGTGAGACTCGACACTAGGGAATCTAGGGGAAATGATAGGGCTGATAAAGCAGCCAAAGCAGCAGCAGTCAAACCCTTACAACAGGTCCATACTGTAAACCTCACAGAAAATACTGAAGATAGACTGAGACAAGCACAGGAAGATGCAGGAGAAGAGGAGAGGGACAGGTGGAAAAAGGAAGGGGCAGAAGAACAAGCGGGAATTTGGAAGAAAGATGGACTAATATGTCTACCTAGAGCCTGGTACCCGATTGTAGTTGGTGGATTGCACCACCCTACGCATGTGTCTGCAAATGCAATGACACTACTGGCAAAGCAAGTCTGGTTGGCTCCAGGTTTTGGCAACTACGCAAGAGACTATTGTGCTGCATGCGCTATATGCCTGACACATAATCCCGGACAGACAGCAAAGACCCCTATGAAGCACCACGTCCGACCTCTCTACCCGTTTCAACGGTTGCAGATAGACTTTATCCAGCTGCCAAAGAGTAATGGGTATGAGTATGTGTTGGTGTGTGTGGACATGTTCTCGGGGTGGCCAGAGGCCTATCCAGTTCGGAAGGCTTCAGCTAAAAACACTGCTGTAAAGCTAGTTACCGAACTGGTGCCCCGTTATGGTCTCCCTGAAGTGATCGAGTCAGATAGGGGTACTCATTTCACTGGAGAAATATTTCAAAATGTACTAAAAATGTTGGGTGTTGAAAGTCAGTTACACACTCCGTATCATCCTCAAAGTTCTGGTAAGGTAGAACGCATGAATGGAACTTTAAAATTAAAAATACAGAAAGCCATGGCTGAAACAGGAAAGCCTTGGACAGAATGCCTTTCACTGGCCCTTTACTCAATACGCAATACCCCAAGGGGTAAGACTAAACTGTCTCCATATGAAATTTTGTTTGGCAGGACTGCCAATTTAGGATGTTACTTTCCACAGCAACTTGTGTTAAATATTGAATCACTGACTTCCTATGTGCAAAATCTTCAGAAACAATTAACTAAGGTGCATGCACAAGTTTTTGCTTCCCTTCCAGATCCTGATAACACTGAAGGAAGTCACAAGTTGGAACCAGGTGATCAAGTCTATATAAAAAGACACACCAGAAAGGCTCTTGAACCAAGATTTGACGGACCCTTCCAAGTCCTGTTGACAACACCTACATCAGTCAAGCTTGAAGGAAAGGCATCATGGATACATGCAAGCCATTGCAAAAAAGCAGTATAAAACTCATGATATTGATGTTAATAATGTTAACCACAACGAAGGCATGGGAAAGACTAAATTCTTTAGCCCCTTTGAACAATAGATTCGTACAACATCATAGAAAATTAGTGCACGACTTGTTAAACAATACACAAACCCTGACAGATTGTTGGATCTGTACCCATTCGCCGGTATCAGCCACAAGTATACCTTTTCTAGCAGTTCCCGTATCAGCAGAAGAAATATTCGCTTGGCCTAATTGTTCAGACAACCTGGCCAACAACCAACCTGGCAATACTAGACTATGGAATACTACAATCGCCATACCAATTGTGGGATGGGTAGAATTTCCTTGGTGGCAGGGTAATCTCTCAGGGAGTAGTACACATCTACAATATTTGGCCTATAAGGGTGGAGCCTGGGTCCCTAGGAATAAGACTGGATTAACTAATTTAGGACAGGTCCCCACAGAAAATCTACAGCTCAGTTTCAGTACAACCGCCCCTCCCTCTGATGCTTTCAAACCTGTAGTATTGGAAAGATACATACATAATAGAAAATGGGAACATTCTGAGTTGTTCCCCCAAGGTGATGATAACAGTTGTACAAGTAAGCTGGGGAACCTGGTTTGTAATGAATCCAATGAGTATGTCAACGGAATGCATGTATGTGGTAATCCCGCAGCCGGGTACTGTAGCCCCTTGGGACAAAAACCCTCTTGGTGTATGCTTCAAAATGTATCTAGTCTTGTGGATTTGGCTCACAGATTGGTATTGCAGCACTCAGCTCTATGGGATCTGCCTGAGGGTACATTTTGGATATGCGGAGAAGGAGCATATAAATGGCTTCCCGTAGGTATAAAGGGTACTTGTACATTAGGACGCCTAACCCCAGCTACTTTCATAATTTCAAATAAACAAGTGAATATGCAAGCCGTACCCAAGCACACACTATATAAAAGAGCTGCAGATAACTCACCACGTCCCTCGGGGAGGCCACATATAGTACAAATGGGAATTCCCAACAAAATTGCTAGTACCATTTTTATTTATCCTATGTTAACACAAATGTGGGATAAATTAGTTAGAGCCACGGATTATCTAGATGATCAGATCTGGGATATATTAGATATACTAAACACTAGTGTAGCTGTACAGAATCAGCTTATAATAGTCGTCAACCAACATACCCTGGTATTGGATTACCTAACTGCCTCACAAGGGGGTATGTGTCAAATCATTGGACCCACCTGCTGTCATTATATAGACCCGAATAGTACTATGAGTATGACATTTAAATTAAAGGACGTACAACGACTCAGAGATCAGTATGACAAAGACAATGACCAGAATAAGGATAGCTGGTGGTCAGATACCTTTTCTTTTCTTAACCCAGCCAACTGGTTCAGAGGGATCGGTGGGTGGGTTGCCGGGATTATGCAGAGCATAATACATATAGTTATGATTATTGTAATCATATATGTGTTATTCAAGATTGTACTCAAGGGTATCTCAGTATGCACAAATAAATTTTGTGTAATAGATGCAAGAGTATAAAGTTTATTATTGCCGTACTAATTTTCTTTTATATTTTAGTATACTGCCGCATAAAGAAGAAAATGCACAAGCTTCATGCAAAAATTTATGACAAATAATAAAAGAATATGTCAAAGGGGGGAATTGTGGAGACCAGACTGAACCAAAGGATCCATTTTGTCTCCCAGATGAAATCTGCTTCTGCACAGCAAACTTGACATTTCCTTTTATAGAAGTAATCACGCGCGCATTTCTCCTTGATATTGTAGCCTTTCACCCACATACCAGATATTGTAACTTTTCACTAGTATAGATTTGCTTTGTAAGTGATTATGAAATATGAGCGCTTGTGCGCATGTCTGTAAATGCCTAACTTCTTACTATATAAAGAAGGGGCAGCGCCCAGTGAGGCAGGCGTGCTCCGGGGCTACCCCTGTTTATGAACACACAACCTTTGTGCTGCGTGTCATTTACTTGGATTCCTCAATCCAGGAAGCCAGGGACGGAAGAGGACTCAACATCAGCAGCACATCCCCTCTCTTTACATGTGGCGATGTGCTGCTAACAGTACATTTTTTTCTGGCATAAATGATTCAAATCACAGGACAAACACACGTTTTGCTCATATATCGGGTGATCACCAGCATATTTATACAAGCAGATAACCGGGAGCAAGTGAACCTACAATCGCATGCAGATTATCTACTCTTATAAATTAGGCCTCATTCAGACAGCAGTCATTTTCACGTACACAAAAAAAAAAATGGTCCCCGTGTCGTCTGCGCTTTGGGCCCCCTCTCTATTAACCAGAGTGGGAAAACTACTGCAACAAGCTCCTCTTCGATAAAGAGGATAAGTCTCATATAACAAGGGGCATGGTTTTGGCGAGACAAGCCCTGTAATTGGCCATCAAACAAACCTGAGTTAGCGCCATCATCTTTGTAATCCACGATCCGTATCTTCCATACTGGCGTTACATCCCTGCGTGTGCCGCTACCAGCTTCTTGCTCAGAGGCCTCGATGGCTTTCCTGAATTCGGCCTGGATCTGTGCCTGCCTCTTATCGGTTAATAATTGCCTGTGATGATTTACAGCCCTCAGCTGATCACTACATAGACAGGACTGAGAGCAGAAACATTTGTTATTTAGCGAGTGGAGTGGATTCGTTTCATCACAAAGTCCACTACTTTACATAAATCGGTCATTATACTGCAATAGGTATCCATGTCCAAGGGGCCGCTGCACAAAAACAGCACAAAGTGACTCAGTCTCTGTTCACACCATGGTTGAATCCTGTCATATATGATGGAAATCTCTACATTTATACACTATCCCTTGCGGTATAGGATTCATATTGACATTTACTGGAGGACACGGAAAACAGAGTGAAAATTTAGAACAAGCACAAGAAAGGAAAAGAAAACTGTGGGAGCGATGTCATTACCAGTGTGAGACATGTAATGACTGACATAAAATAAAGGCGGCTCGCAGCATTCCAATAATGGAAAATTACAAAAGGGCACATAGGTACAAAAAAAAGATGCAAGGTCAAAAAGTTCCAAGGAGTCCACTTTGAAAAAATTAAATAGAAGCTACTGGGTTCAATTCCATTTATTCTGCCATAGATGCGACGTTCCGACCAGCCATAGAACTTTTTCAAAGCATGTAAAAGACCTAGGGGCTGGTTGAAACATTACATCTATGTCAGACTAAATGGAACTTTTATGTTTTTTTCACCTGAATTGGACACGGTCTCTTTCTTCTATGTAATGACTGTCAGTTTGCTCTCGGGATCTACATGTCTCGCACTGGTAACGCCCCCTTTCGTGTAAACAGAAAGCTCTGGAGGCAGATTCTCCAGGAGATCTATGTCCAGCATATAGATCTTGACGGCTCATTTACATATTAAGAAAAACATGGATTTCTCTGGAATAAGACATCAGATCACCGATATCAAGGTATCATTTTATTCCGCTTCCTATGACCTACATGCCTATATAGTCAGCTTAGGAGGGTTTTATCCTACTGAAATATTCTTTTAATCCCACCGGCGGAATCAGAGTTTCCCGATGCAAAGCAGCTTCAGGAAAAAGCCAGTGGTCTTTTTCTTGAAACAGTTTAGCTGGCGGTCTTGCTTTTTTTTGCGGCATATAGATCAGGTAGCTTCCTGAGCAAATGTGTTTTTTTGCGGATTTTTCACGTTTTGTTCCGGAGCTTCCCAATGCGATAATATAGCGGCAAAAAAAATCGGCAAAATTAATGAACATGCTGCGTTTTTTTTACTGCGGAAAACGCTGAGGAATGAGCAGATCACTTCTTTTAATCTCAGGTATCCGAACCCTGAAGTGGTTAAAATAAGTGACATATGACAAAACATATGCACAGCAATGGCGTTTTGACATTGCTATGCACTATATTAGTTTTTGTGGCGCCTTCTCAGGTGTATTCCAGGCAGAATCTGCCTAAAAAGGATGTAGTGTGAGCATAGCCTAAAATGCTCCCACAAGTCTTGTGGACTGAGTCATCACCATGAATGGATGGGTTTTTGCCCTTGTCATTAAGTTTTTCTCTCAATGGCCATCCTGTTTCAATAAGCAATGCTTCAGCGAGAACTGTCTGAAATGATAAAAAAGGAGACAGACCTTCAAAAGGAGGATGTTTTATACATTTACATCCAAAGGCTATGTGCACACGTAGGAAATGTGGTGCAGAATTTTCTGCACTAAATCTGCATCTCCTGGCAGAATCTGCAGGTGCAGATTTTCTGCAGTTTTTGTGCGTTTTTGGTGCAGTTTTAGTGCAGATTTTACCACTGCAGATCTTTATCATGGAGGGGCACAGAAACGCAGCAGAACTGCACAAAAGAAGCGACATGCACTTCTTTGAAATCTGCAGTGTTTCTGCGCAGATTTTTCTGCACCATGTGCACAGCTTTTTTTTTTTTCACATTGATTCACATTGTACTGTAAATCACAGTGCAGTTCTGCAGCAGAAAAATCTGCAGAACTGCACTAATTCTGCACTATTAGGCTATGTGCACACGTTGCGGTTTTTACCGCGGAACCGCAGCGATTTTGTAAACCCTATGGAAACCGCAAACCGCTGTGCACATGCTGCAGGAAAAACCGCGCAGAAACGCAGCGGTTTATAACCCGCAGCATGTCACTTCTTTGTGCAGAATCGCAGCGATTCTGCACCCATAGAAATGCATTGATCCGCTTACTAAGCTTAGTAAGCGGATAATGTGCGGGTTTATACTCGGGGTGGAGGAGAGGAGACTCTCCTCCAGGTCCCGGGAACCATATTTGTGGTTAAAAAAAGAATTAAAATAAAAAATAATGTTATACTCACCTCTCAGCACTGCACGCGGCCGTCCGGTCTGGGTTGCTGTGCGAGCAGGACCTGCGGTGACGTCGCGGTCACATGACCGTGACGTCACGAAGGTCCTTCTCGCACAGCATCTTTGGAACCGGACCGCTGCCTGCAGCCCCGAGGAGATTGGGACGTCAGAGGGTGAGTATATCATTTTTTTATTTTTAACATTACTATTGATGCTGCATATTGTTGCATATGCAGCATCAATAGTAGGGGTAAAATCCCGCAGCGGAACCCGCAGGACAAAACGTGATAAATCTGCAGGGATAACCGCAGCGGGTTTGCCCTGCAGATTTATCAAATCTGATGCGGGACCCGACGCAACGTGTGAACATGGCCTTAATCTGCATCGTGTGCACATACCCAAAAAGCTCTAACCATGTTTGGACAAGGCTGAGCGAATTCCCAAGGGTAAGGGAGCAAGGAACAGAAGAAAAAGCAGCAACATGTCCTCATCCAGAACATCTTTCCTACACACATGTTCTTATGGTAGTAAACACCACCAAAAAGGCTAGATTTCAAGAGAAGAGCCTGCTAGAAAGCTCACATTGAGGTTCAAAACAAGCAGGTTGCTTGCTTTCCAAATCCAGGTTGAAGTCTCTTGAAGAAGTGGGTAGATGATAAAGCTGTGTGGGTGTGACTGAGCGCCCTAAAGAAATGTCCGAATGCCAGGCTTGGAGGCCAGGGGATGTTGAGGACCGAGACTCACCCCTTGACAGAGCAAAGACCAAGTCCCAGGTCCCACCCTATTGTCAATCTTAATATCGGAGAAAAAAAAACATACTGTGGTAGATCCAAGCGGAGCTTTCAGCATGGTTCATGATGTTCAGAGAAACCTCAAATGGAAGAGGTCACCTGAGAGGTTAATGGCAGCGGATGTCAGCCAGAAGGAAGACTGCTCAACAGACCAAGAGGTCAGTAGAGGACTATGCCATAACTCATACCTCAAGGTAGCTGGGGTCGGGCTCGTTCTGTAGAGCTTCGTATAGCTCTGCACCATCCTGAAGAGTGCGGATCTGTGGTTCACTTAAACTCTGGCGTCGTGGTCGTTTTTTCTCAGCACAAACTGCAAAAGCATACATCTGTAGTAACTACATTTTTGTTCTATCAGGTGGCTGAATGGTTGGATTTTGACATTTTAGTGGTTTGACATGGTCTATAAACAATAGCACTTTGGCAACATAAGAGCACCAAACCAATCATGAAACATTTTTTTTTACACTTCTATTTAATTAAAGGTTAGATACAAATCTATTTAAAGGAGTTACTTACAGAACAAAGTCTGTATAAAGGCTCTAATAGGCCATAAGTTAGTTCTTCAGCTCAGGACTGTCCTCTATGAGCCCATATATAGTGACAGATCGGAGTCATCCATGTATTACATGGCCAGAACATAATACTACATTTCCATGCATACATTTTATAGGTAACAGAGGTTCTGCAGAGAATAAAAGCCAGATCAATGATGTCCATCTGAGAAAGGGGTGTCTGTGGGAGGAGAACCCTACCTACAACAGGATACAGCAACTGCAACACGGAGAAGGTGACATCTCTATGTGCCATATATTTTACTTACATTACAACCTTGTTAATACCACAGTCCTACCTTCCTTTTTTTCATATTCTTCCTGAATCTTGACAAATAAGACTTCCAGATTTTTCTGCTGCCTTGCAGAGTGTCTTTCTGCCTCCTTTACTTCTGCACGTTCATTGCGAAACACGTACGTCCCATTGCCCATTTTTTCCATCCACTAGGTAAAAAGATATATATTTGTGTATTTTATACCCAACACAAAACCAAATATCAGAAAGTGCAGCAGCACATTGTGTGTACCCAAATATACAACACTGAATGTATGATCCGGGATCTTAAGGTACCTTCACACTGAGCAACTTTTGAACAATAACGATAGCGATCCGTGACGTTGGAGCGTCCTGGATAGCGATCTCGTTGTGTTTGACACGCAGCAGTGATCAGGATCCTGCTGTGACATCGCTGGTCGGAGCTAAAAGTCCAGAACTTTATTTCGTCGCTGGATCACCCGCTGACATCGCTGAATCGGCGTGTGTGACGCCGATCCAGCGATGTGTTCACTTGTAACCAGGACAAACATCGGGTAACTAAGTGCAGGGCCGCGCTTAGTAACCCGATGTTTACCCTGGTTACCACTGTAAATGTAAAAAAAAAAAAACAAAAAGAAAAAACACTACATACTCACATTCCGGTGTCTGTCACGTCCCTCGCCGTCAGCTTCCCGCACTGACGGTGAGCGCCGGCCGTAAAGCACAGCGGTGACGTCACCGCTGTGCTGTGCTTCACGGCCGGCGCTGACACAGTCAGTGCGGGAAGCTGATGGCGGGGGACAAGACAGACACCGTAATGTGAGTATGTAGTGTTTTTTTTTTTTACATTTACAATGGTGGTAACCAGGGTAAACATCGGGTTACTAAGTGCGGCCCTGCGCTTAGTAACCCGATATTTACCCTGGTTACCCGGGGACTTCGGCATCGTTGGTCGCTGGAGAGCTGTCTGTGTGACAGCTCTCCAGCGACCACACGACGACTTACCAACGATCACGGCCAGGTCGTATCGCTGGTCGTGATCGTTGGAAAGTTGCTCTGTGTGAAGGTACCTTTAGTCACTGACATATAGGCTGGACTGGAGGTGCTGGAATCACATTTCTTGCACAATATATACCACAACTTTTAATGAATATCGGGCAGACTTCACCACGCCTTCTCCTAAATCTGGCAATATTGGTGGAATTGGCTGAAATGGTGGTGCAATTGTCAAAAGAAGCAATTTTTGTTCGCCAAGTTCATGTAGCGCAAAATGTTTGTGACATTTGAAGTTGTTTTATGCTAGAATTCTGGTGAAAACGCCTTGATAAATTAGGCCCAAAATTTACAGAAAACATTCTGTATCTCTAGGTACCGTATTTTTCAGACCATAAGACGCACCTAGATTTTAGAGGCGGAAATAAGAAAAAAAAATTGAAGCAAAAAATGTGATCAATTCTGTACTTAATATCACCTATCCTGGTATATATGGTCCCCCTCATCCCCATCCTGGTGTGCATGGTCCCCCTCATCCCCATCCTGGTATGCATGGCCCCTTCATCCCCATCCTGTTGTGCATGGCCCCTTCATCTCCATCCTGGTGTGCATGGCCCCCCTCATTCCCACCCTGGTGTGCATGGCCCCCCTCATTCCCATCCTGGTGTGCATGGTCCCCCTCATCCCCATCCTGGTGTGCATGGTCCCCCTCATCCCCATCCTGGTGTGCATGGCCCCCCTCATCCCCATCCTGGTGTGCATGGTCCCCCTCATCCCCATCCTGGTATGCATGGCCCCTTCATCTCCATCCTGGTGTTCATGGCCCCCCTCATTCCCATCCTGGTGTGCATGGTCCCCCTCATCCCCATCCTGGTGTGCATGGTCCCCCTCATCCCCATCCTGGTGTGAATGGTCCCCCTCATCCCCATCCTGGTATGCATGGCCCCTTCATCCCCATCCTGGTATGCATGGCCCCCCTCATTCCCATCCTGGTGTGCATGGCCCCCCTCATCCCTATCCTGGTGTTCATGGTCCCCCTCATCCCCATCCTGGTATGCATGGCCCCTTCATCCCCATCCTGGTGTGCATGGCCCCCCTCATTCCCATCCTGGTGTGCATGGTCCCCCTCATCCCCATCCTGGTGTGCATGGCCCCCCTCATCCCCATCCTGGTATGCATGGCCCCCCTCATTCCCATCCTGGTGTGCATGGTCCCCCTCATCCCCATCCTGGTGTGCATGGCCCCCCTCATCCCCATCCTGGTGTGCATGGCCCCCCTCATACCCATCCTGGTGTGCATGGCTCCCTCATCCCCATCCTGGTATATATGGCCCCCTCATCCCCATCCTGGTGTGCATGGTCCCCCTCATCCCCATCCTGGTGTGCATGGTCCCCCTCATCCCCATCCTGGTGTGCATGGCCCCCTCATCCCCATCCTGGTGTGCATGGCCCCCTCATCCCCATATTGGCATGCATGTCCCCCCCATCCTGATGTGAATGGGCCTCCTCATCCCTCTCCTGGTATGCATGGTTCCCTCATCCCTATCCTGATATGCATGGCTGCCTCATCCCAATCCTTGTATGCATGGCACCTTTATCTCTAGCCTGGTAGGCATGTCCCACTCATCCCTATCCTGGTATGCAGTGCCCCATCTCTGTCCTGGTATGATTGGCCCCCATGCCAGTATGCAGGGCCCCATCAGAAAAACATAAAAAGAAAAAACAAACCACTACACTTTCCTTCTTGCGCTCCCTCACAGCGTCTTCCTTTAATGCCAGCAGCAGCTTGGCAAGGACATCATGCGCTGCTTACAAGACGAAGGACAACTGCCGAAATACTCACTGCTCTCCAGGCCAGGACTGTGTGTGTGGAGGGCAGTGAGCATTCATTGCTCTTTAGTAGCGCGCAGTGTCAGCCGCAGGCGCTCAAGGGAGTGGAGCGTAGTGAATATTCATTTCTCTCAAGTAGCAGGCACACGTGACCGCCAGGCAGCCTGACACTGTGCACGCTATTAAAGAGCAATGAATACTCGCTGCCCTCCACACACATAGTCCTGGCCTGGATAGCAGTGAGTATTCCGGCAGTTGTCCTTCGGCTTGTAATCAGCGCATGATGTCCCTGCCATGCATTGCTTACAAGCATAAAGCAGCTGCTGGCACTGGAGCAACACGCTTCGAGTGAGCGAATGGAAGGTACATGTAATGGTTTGGGTTTTTTATTTTTTATGTTTTCTGATGGGGCCATGCATACCAGGACGGGGATGGGGGCCAATCATACCAGGATAAGGATGGGGCCATGCATACCAGGACGGGGATGGGGGCCAATCATACCAGGATAAGGATGGGGCCATGCATACCAGGACGGGGATGGGGGCCAATCATACCAGGATAAGGATGGGGCCATGCATAACAGGACGGGGATGGGGGCCAATCATACCGGAATAAGGATGGGGCCATGCATACCAGGACGGGGATGGGGGCCAATCATACCAGGATAAGGATGGGGCCATGCATACCAGGACGGGGATGGGGGCCAATCATACCAGGATAAGGATGGGGCCATGCATACCAGGACGGGGATGGGGGCCAATCATACCAGGATAAGGATGGGGCCATGCATAACAGGACGGGGATGGGGGCCAATCATACCGGAATAAGGATGGGGCCATGCATACCAGGACGGGGATGGGGGCCAATCATACCAGGATGTTATTAAAGAGAAATAAATATTCATTGCCCTCTAACATAGAATGTTAGAGTTGGAAGGGACCTCCAGGGTCATCGTGTCCAACCCCCTGCTCAATGCAGGAGTCACTAAACTCACCACCTCTCATGGCAGCCTGTTCCACTCTTATCATCCTCATTGTCAAAAAAGTTTTTTCTAATATCTACTCTGTATTTTCTCCCCTTCAGTTTCATTCCATTGTTTCTCGTGTTTCTATGTCGGCAAAGAAATACCGAGATCCACCAAGAAATGATATCTCTCTGGCAGAAATAAGCGTGCAATCCATGTAGAAAGTTGCTTGTGTGCACTTGCACATAGGTTAATATTAGTCAGTGTGCGTTCCACATGCTCTTCTGATTGAAACCTACCAGGATGTTACAGTATTTCAGTGGCTGATCATATGAGCGGCTGAGATACTAAATGCGAAGTATATACCAATACAGGAACATTCTGGATGCATTACAAGATGAGTAAAGGCAGACTCAAAACTGAAAAATTAAATTAATGAAATAAAAAGCAAAACCTCCACCTGTGTAGTCTTCTATGTTTGTTACTGACAGCAGGGGGTGGCGCAGACAGGACGTTGCCGGACCGTGGCTGCGTTCCTGTGTTTCACCCCATGCTGGAAATAGCAGTAATGTTATCAAACAATGAGATCAGTCCAGTTCTCACCTGCATGGGGTAAATCCTCTGTAGAAGAACATCAACACAGCCGACCACGCCACCTTCAGCCAAGAGCGAAGACAGACAGAGGCAGAAAGGTCTGGGGTCACGATAATATCCCAGCTTGGCATGCCAGCGAGCAGGCCGAGTGCTGTTTCCTGCAATCTGGAAAACAAAGGAGAAATCTCAATCCGAATTTCTTTTTTTAAGTGCAAGAATCATCAGTTCACATAAAGGCATTTATTATTTTTTTCCAAAGAGGAATCCAAACCGCTTTGTGAATATACAGATCTCTTGTTGTATCATTCTGCATTTTATGGTGACTGTAAAAAGTTCTATGCAGCTAAGGCATTTTTCCATAAACACACATATTATGGGAAACGGTTATCATGCTGCCCAAACCACGGGAAGCGTTAGACACCGACAGATTTTCAGAGGAAAAGATTCCTGGCTTCAGAGACACAGGTCTGTTGAAGAGCCAACCAGAGTCTGCCACCGGGAGCCTTGAACTTGCCATCCGAGACTCAGTCCTTGGGCAGTTTTTCAAAGTAAGTAAATGTTTACAGTGAGATGCAGCAGATTTTCGGAATGTAGCATACATGGCGGACACTGCACAGCCAGGGGTCCAATCTGTGCCGCCTGTACTTCATTCAGCATGAATCTGAGGATAGGTCTTTAACGCCTATAAACAGGATAGCTGAGAAATGTCTAATCACTGAGGGACCCGACATTGGGCCAATATTAGTCACTACAACAGCGGAGCAAGCCCACCCCATTTATTGCACCCCCATAACGAGGAGAAGCCATCCAGGATGCACACTTCTGCTCTGTTCAATTTAGATGGAGTGACGGAAACCGCACAACACTATTGGGCCATGTGCACACGTTCAGGTTATTTCGCACTAAAAACGCTATAAAAACTCATTAAAAACGCATACATTATGCATTCTATCATTTAGAATGCATTCTGCATGTTTTGTGCAAATGGATGTGCTTTTTTCCGCGAAAAAAACGCATCGCGGTAAAAAAAATGAGCATGTTCATTATTTTTGCGGATTTTCTGCGTTTTTCCCGTAATTCTATGCATTTGGGAAAAACTAAGTGTCCGGTTTTTGTCAGGAAAATTTCTGCCAGAAATCCTGACGTGTGCACATACCCTAACACTCTGACCTGGGTGGCACAGCACATGCTCAAGCCTTGCTCCGGGCAGGACAGACATTGTAGTGATCAACAGGGTCCCAGAATTGGGGCTCCCAGTAATCAAACATAAGATTACCTCTCCTATGGAAAGGTGGTTAAATATTTAGTATTTAGTACTGTACTAGTACGTTTTTTGCATTTTGTTCAATCCTTTTTTTCAACTCATGAGACCTTGTTTTCAGTGCGAGTCTGCACCGTTGTGCTGCTACCTCTGTTTGCCCATGCTATACTATTGACCGACTGGATCCCCTCTGGGTAGTGGCATTGTTTCCTCCTTATTTTACCTGTGATCCTTAGTAATCAAAGGTTACATCTGTTTGTTTGGTTAATTATTTAATAAAATAATTTTCTTTTATTTTTTTGGTAGTGTGTTTGTTTACTCCTTTCTCTTGTATTTATATTCTCCCTGTATGAGTTGCTATCACTGGAGGCGTGTACTTCTTCTCCCTGTATGAGTTGCTATCACTGGGGGGTGTACTTCTCCCTGTATGAGTTGCTATCACTGGGGGGTGTACTTCTCCCTGTATGAGTTGCTATCACTGGGGGCGTGTACTTCTTCTCCCTGTATGAGTTGCTATCACTAGGGGTGTGTACTTCTCCCGGTATGAGTTGCTATCACTGGGGGGTGTACTTCTCCCTGTATGAGTTGCTATCACTGGGGGTGTACTTCTCCCTGTATGAGTTGCTATCACTGGGGGCGTGTACTTCTCTCTGTATGAGTTGCTATCACTAGGGGGGTGTACTTCTTCTCCCTGTATGAGTTGCTATCACTGGGAGCGTGTACTTCTTCTCCCTGTATGAGTTGCTATCACTAGGGGTGTGTATTTCTTCTCCCTGTATGAGTTGCTATCACTGGGGGGTGTACTTCTCCCTGTATGAGTTGCTATCACTGGGGGCGTGTACTTCTCTCTGTATGAGTTGCTATCACTAGGGGGGTGTACTTCTTCTCCCTGTATGAGTTGCTATCACTGGGAGCGTGTACTTCTTCTCCCTGTATGAGTTGCTATCACTAGGGGTGTGTACTTCTCCCGGTATGAGTTGCTATCACTGGGGGGTGTACTTCTCCCTGTATGAGTTGCTATCACTGGGGGTGTACTTCTCCCTGTATGAGTTGCTATCACTGGGGGCGTGTACTTCTCTCTGTATGAGTTGCTATCACTAGGGGGGTGTACTTCTTCTCCCTGTATGAGTTGCTATCACTGGGAGCGTGTACTTCTTCTCCCTGTATGAGTTGCTATCACTAGGGGTGTGTATTTCTTCTCCCTGTATGAGTTGCTATCACTGGGGGGTGTACTTCTCCCTGTATGAGTTGCTATCACTGGGGGGTGTACTTCTCTCTGTATGAGTTGCTATCACTGGGGGCGTGTACTTCTCCCTGTATGAGTTGCTATCACTGGAGGCGTGTACTTCTTCTCCCTGTATGAGTTGCTATCACTGGGGGCGTGTACTTCTCCCTGTATGAGTTGCTATCACTGGAGGCGTGTACTTCTCCCTGTATGAGTTGCTATCACTGGGGGGTGTACTTCTCCCTGTATGAGTTGCTATCACTGGGGGCGTGTACTTCTCCCTGTATGAGTTGCTATCACTGGGGGCGTGTACTTCTCCCTGTATGAGTTGCTATCACTGGGGGCGTGTACTTCTCTGTATGAGTTGCTATCACTGGAGGTGTGTATTTCTTCTCCCTGTATGAGTTGCTATCACTGGGGGCGTGTACTTCTTCTCTCTGTATGAGTTGCTATCACTGGGGGCGTGTACTTCTTCTCCCTGTATGAGTTGCTATCACTGGGGGCGTGTACGTCTCCCTGTATGAGTTGCTATCACTGGGGGCGTGTACTTCACCCTGTATGAGTTGCTATCACTGGGGGCGTGTACTTCTCCCTGTATGAGTTGCTATCACTGGAGGCGTGTACTTCTCCCTGTATGAGTTGCTATCACTGGGGGGTGTACTTCTCCCTGTATGAGTTGCTATCACTGGGGGCGTGTACTTCTCCCTGTATGAGTTGCTATCACTGGGGGCGTGTACTTCTCCCTGTATGAGTTGCTATCACTGGGGGCGTGCACTTCTCCCTGTATGAGTTGCTATCACTGGGGGGTGTACTTCTCCCTGTATGAGTTGCTATCACTGGAGGCGTGTACTTCTCTCTGTATGAGTTGCTATCACTGGAGGTGTGTATTTCTTCTCCCTGTATGAGTTGCTATCACTGGGGGCGTGTACTTCTTCTCTCTGTATGAGTTGCTATCACTGGGAGCGTGTACTTCTTCTCCCTGTATGAGTTGCTATCACTGGGGGCGTGTATTTCTCCCTGTATGAGTTGCTATCACTGGGGGCGTGTACGTCTCCCTGTATGAGTTGCTATCACTGGGGGCGTGTACTTCTCCCTGTATGAGTTGCTATCACTGGAGGCGTGTATTCTCCCTGTATGAGTTGCTATCACTGGGCACTGGGAGCGTGTACTTCTTCTCCCTGTATGAGTTGCTATCACTGGGGGCGTGTACTTCTTCTCCCTGTATGAGTTGCTATCACTGGGGGCGTGTACTTCTTCTCCCTGTATGAGTTGCTATCACTGGGGGCGTGTACTTCTCCCTGTATGAGTTGCTATCACTGGGGGCGTGTACTTCTCCCTGTATGAGTTGCTATCACTGGAGGCGTGTATTCTCCCTGTATGAGTTGCTATCACTGGGCACTGGGAGCGTGTACTTCTTCTCCCTGTATGAGTTGCTATCACTGGGGGCGTGTACTTCTTCTCCCTGTATGAGTTGCTATCACTGGGGGCGTGTACTTCTTCTCCCTGTATGAGTTGCTATCACTGGGGGCGTGTACTTCTCCCTGTATGAGTTGCTATCACTGGAGGTGTGTACTTCTTCTCTCTGTATGAGTTGCTATCACTGGGGGGTGTACTTCTCCCTGTATGAGTTGCTATCACTGGGGGGTGTACTTCTCCCTGTATGAGTTGCTATCACTGGGGGCGTGTACTTCTCCCTGTATGAGTTGCTATCACTGGGGTTGTGTACTTCTCTCTGTATGAGTTGCTATCACTGGGGCGTGTACTACTTCTCCCTGTATGAGTTGCTATCACTGGGGGGTGTACTTCTCCCTGTATGAGTTGCTATCACTGGGGGGTGTACTTCTCCCTGTATGAGTTGCTATCACTGGGGGGTGTACTTCTCCCTGTATGAGTTGCTATCACTGGAGGCGTGTATTTCTTCTCCATATAGAAGCTGCTATTACTAGCAGTGTGTACTCAACCCTGTATGAGTTGCTGTCACTGGGGGAGTACACTACTTCTCCCAATATGAGTTGCTATTATTGGTGGTGTGTACTTCTCCCTGTAGGAGTTGCTATCACTAGGGGTGCACCACTTCTCCCTGTATGAGTTGCTATTACTGGGGGCGTATACTTGTTCTCCATGTACGAGTTGTCACTGGGGGCGTGTACTACTTCTCCATATGAGTTGCTATTACTGGGACATGTACTACTTCTCCCTACATGAGTTGCGATCACTGGGGGGGTGTACTTCTTCTCCCTGTATATGCTGCCATCACTGGGGGCTTGCACTTCTCCCTATCGGATTTCCTATCACTGGTGACGTGCACTTCTGCATATACGAGTTGCCATCACTGGGGTCGTGCTTTCTCCTCCCTATATACGTTATCATTGATTCTTGCTCCCTTACATTCTACAAACTAATGGGGAAGGAGACCGTAGGTTAGGGTTGTTGCAGCAGCTCTGGTGGTGGTGAGGTGGCAGCAGGGTCATTGCAGGCTGTAAGCTGTTCTGTAGACATGGGTTTTCAAGTCCTGCTTGAAAGTTCTGAATGTAGGGGATAATCGAATGTGTGGGGATTATCGGATGTGTGGGGCCAAAGAATTCTACAGGATGGGGGACACTCGGGAGAAGTCTTGTAAGTGATTAGATGAGGAACATACAATTCTGAAGGATAAAGGGAGGTCTTGGGACGACTAGAGATTACATGGTGGGAGATATTGGGAGAGTAATTCAGAGATATATGGGGAAGACAGCTTATGGACGGCTTTGTAGGTCAGTGTTAGTAGCTTGAAGTGGATACGTAGTGAAATTGGGAGACAATGAAGGGATTTGCAGAGGGGAGAAGTGGAAAAATAGCGAGGACAGAAGTGGATTAGAAGGGCAGCAAAGATACGGACAGCCTGGAGAGGTGTGATGATGCAATAGGGGATGATGAGCTTGTAGACCCCACATGGAGTCAAGGTCATGCGAGTGAAATGAGCAGTTTGGAGAAAAAGGTAGTGGTCACGCTGCTCCAGCTGAACATCAAACTAGGGAGCAGGGTGCAAAAGTGCAGGGGTCGGCCCCTAGCCATTAAGTTGGCTGCTACAGCACACCGCGACTGGCCTCTAGACCTTTCTCTGTCCATGTTGCCTCCTCATCCGGTCAGAAAGTGCAGGCAGTGTGTTCACACTTTTGATGTTCTCACCTGTTTGCGGTGCAGCCTCACTTCTGCCTTCCTGCTCCCCGCCTCATATGCGACTGACTCACTAAGTGGAACTCCACCATGCATATGCTGATCTCTCCTGTGCGAGTTGCAGCAGGCGATAGTGGAGCTTTTTATAGACCGTTATCTGGAATTGCTATGGGGAGCAGTATTGCAGCTACACAATTGTTGAGTATTATCACCTGGTACAGACAAAGATTTGTACATATAAATTCATTGTAGTCAAAACAAGTAGAAATGATTCATATGTTTCACAAGTGCCATTGAGCGATTGCTATTCCTATCACACATAAATTGGAGGAACTGAAATGGTACTGTCCAACCTCTGCAAGCCTTATGCTGTTAGTTAGTCTTGCAGAGGATAAATCACATGAGTCATCAAACTGAGGTAATATCTTCTAAACTGCCCACTGAGTAAATGTAGCGGCGGCTGGGCCTGAGGTGGAAAGCGTTTTGGCGCATGTCCTACCACCACCAAGGATTGGTGGATGTTTCTCTGTCCATGTTGCCTCTTCTTCCTCCACCGCCTCCTCATCCAGACAGCGTAACACCTGCACGGCCAACTTCAGCACAGACAGGGGTAAACTACAGCAGGATGTTCTGAAAATCATCTGCAGGTGGGAAAAATCCCACACCACGCAGGAGGAGTGAATGGAAATCAAAGAACAGACACAGATGTGTGGTTGGTGCTGATAAAGCTCAAACCCGGCCTGGTGGCAAAATCTTGTAGCAGCTCTGGGCCTAGCCAGTGTGACCCGCATCCCTTGCCTGGTGCATGTGCTGAATTTGGTGGTGCTGGGCTTCCTTAAAATATACATGTCAGAGCTGCTGCTGAAAGTGCAGGCTGTCTGTGCGTGCTTTCGGCATTCTCACCCTGCTGCTGCTCGCCTGTCTGTGCTGCAGCCTCACTTCTGCCTTCCTGCTCACATTCCCATATGCGACGTGCCCACAATGTGGAACTCCACCTTACATATGCTGGAGAGACTGTGTGAGCAGCTGAAGGCAATGGTGCGGTTTAAGTTGCAGCACGCAGCGGTGAGTCTTTCTGCACAACACCATTTCAAGACCAATGAGTGGGCCTCCTCCATGCGGGATGCTTGAGCAGTGTTGTGCGGCTTTGAGTACTCTATGAATATGGCCAGCGCTGATGATGCCACTTCTACACCTCCTATAAAAACAAAGCTTCAGGTGATAATGGAGGTGGCGGCACAGGAGAAAGAGGAGGAGAAACAGGGACCATTCACACCATTATCAGGCTAGGCATCCATACATATCTTGGAGGATGGGTTTATGTACTATAAGCAGCCAGGTGCACAAATGTCCAGCCAGGGGACAGTTTTGGAAGATGAGTAAGAATATGAGGAGGATGAGGAATAACTGTGTTCACAGCAGGGTGGCACTCAAACCAGTTGATAGGCATCACTGGTGCGTGGCTGGGGGGATACAAACAATACACCTCCCACCGAGGACAGCTTGTCATTGCCCCTGGGCAGCCTGGCACACATGAGACAATACAAGCTGCTGTGCCAGCCCTAGGACTGCCAAGTTGTCCAGATTGTAACAAGTGCTGAGTACTGGGTGGCCACCCTGCTGGATACCCACTACAAGTACAACATGCCATCCTTAATTTCATCACTAGAGCGAGATTTGAAAATGTGCGAATACAAGCGCACATTGGTAGACGCACTACTGATGGCGTCCTACCTGACAGCGGGGGCTCAGTGGAAGAATAAGGCAAAAAAGGATAAAGTCACCAACACAGCTGGGGGCCCTGGCACCACCGCGGAAGGGATGGTTAGCATGGCAGAAATGTGGAAAACCTTTCTCAGCACATCGCAAAATCCAGCGCCATCATCTGAATGGGCCCCTATTTTGGTACAGTACAAACAGATGTTTTTTGTTACGGTACAGACGCTTTTTGGTAAAGTAGAAAATTAGGCTTTTTGGAATAGGACAGTCTTTCTGTCCCGCAAATGGGAAGGACACTGCTACATACTAGAAATTTTTTTCACCACACCACTCGCAAAAAGACTGCTGCAGAGTAGAGTTTTTTTTTTTTTTTAAATACTACTCAAGACACAGCGGTAGAATATATTTTTTTCTGCTCACAAATGGGAAAAAGACGGCTGCAGAGTAGAATTTTTAAAATAAACACTACTCTGAAAAACAGCTGTGGAGTAGAACATTTTTTATTTTTTTTAACAAATCACTGCTCTTATAAGACACAGCGGTACAGTAAAATTATTTGTTTGGCCTACAGATGGCTGATGCCAATTATTTATTTCCCAGAATACTATAAAACACACACTAGTTTAGGATAATTATTTATTTGGCCTAGAAATGGCAACAAGATGGCTGATGCCAATTATTCATGTGCAACACTACTAGAAAACACACACCAGTCCAGAAAAATTTACATATTTTGCAGATTATAAGACACACCCCAAGTTTTAGGGAGAAAAATAGGAAAAAATGTTTTAATAAAATGGTGGTGCGTCTTATAATCAGCTTTTATGGTAGTTTACCTGGGGGCAGCAGCGGCGGAGCAGGGTCTCCCAGGAGGCAGGGTCGCAGCTGCAGGAAACTGATGGCGGCAGGAGATGCTGTGGGCCCCAGGCTGGTAGGACGTGGTGTTCAGCAGAGGTAGGAGTGGGGCGATGCTGCAGACCCCAGGTTGGTAGGAGGCGATGATCGGCTTCTCCAATGACATTTGTGTAAGACCGGAGCCCCTGCACTTTCCATGCATTTTAATGCAATGGACTCCAGGAAAATGGCAGAGTCGGAGGCAGCGCATTTGTGAGGGTGCCGAGATCTCATTATATGCATAAGCCACCTCTGGTGGCTCTTTTAAAGGAATCCCCCGCATTGTAAAGCATGGAAATTGCAGGGGCCCCCGGCTTTCACAAAATGTCGACAGAGTGCATTGCCGAACACCACCTCCTACCAGCCTGGGGCCCGCAGCATCGCCCCACTCCGGCTGCCCACAGAAGCTGCCTGCAGCAGCGACACGGAGACCTTGCTCCACTGTAGCCGGTAAGCTACATTCAGATTTTAAGACGCACCTCCACTTTCCCAATAAAAAATTGGTGGGAAAAAAGTGAATCTTATAATCAGAAAAATACGGTATTTCTTTGGCATAGAAATGTCAACGATATGGCTGAGCCAATGATTTATTTGCAACACTACTAGAAAACACGCCGTGGCTTAAAGGCACAGTACTCCCATCTCCCATAGTCGAGCAGTGGGGCAGAGTACATGCAGCGGCTTAAAAGCACAGTGCTCTCCCAAATATGGGTTGCAGAGTACACACAATGGTTTATGGGCACAGTGCTCCCACAGATATAGGTTGCAGAGTACATACAATGCTTTATGGGCACAGTACTTCCACAGATATAGGTTGCAGAGTACACACAATGGTTTAGGGGCACAGTGCTCCCACAGATATAGGTTGCAGAGTACACACAATGGTTTAGGGGCACAGTGCTCCCACAGATATAGGTTGCAGAGTACATACAATGCTTTATGGGCACAGTACTTCCACAGATATAGGTTGCAGAGTACATACAATGGTTTAGGGGCACAGTGCTTCCACAGATATAGGTTGCAGAGTACATACAATGCTTTATGGGCACAGTACTTCCACAGATATAGGTTGCAGAGTACATACAATGGTTTAGGGGCACAGTGCTCCCACAGATATGGGTTGCAGAGTACACACAATGGTTTATGGGCACAGTGCTTCCACAGATATGGGTTGCAGAGTACACACAATGGTTTAGGGACACAGTGCTTCCACAGATAAAGGTTGCAGAGTACACACAATGGTTTAGGGGTACAGTGCTCCCACAGTTATGGGTTGCAGAGTACACACAATGGTTTAGGGGCACAGTGCTCCCACAGATATAGGTTGCAGAGTACACACAATGGTTTAGGGGCACAGTGCTTCCACAGATATAGGTTGCAGAGTACACACAATGGTTTCCTGAAGAAGGAAAACAGCGAAACGCGCGTCGAGGCGGCAGGCTGGGGCTCCAGGTTTTCACTAGCTCTATGTAAGTTCATTTTTCATACTCTGGTCCACTTTGGTCTATTTTACAGCTGGGTAGCTACTTCTTTGGTAGGGATATAACACATGGCACATGCCATTATATATAAAAAAGAAAAAAGAGAAAAAAACTCGTTTTCTAATGAAAACCCTGCCTTGTACAGCCAGCTGTATTTATAGCGATCTGGGCTAGGTTTACTCCCCCGGTTCTTAAAGGGCCAAAACCCCTTTCTCTCCTTTATTTTGCAACTTTGCACAAGATATGTCTATACAAAATGTGTGGAGATATATGGTATTTGTTCTGACGGGGGCATAATATAGCTAATGTTTAATTACCTGGTTACACTCCCATTTAAACCTGCTTGGTTTGTGGTACTCCTACCGTATGTAATTTATTTGTGTTTGTTAATAAAAATATTTATATTTGAAAGAAAATTCTCCTTACCTCATTGAGTTATACACAATAGAGGTTTATGTGCTATGGTGCAATTTGGAGTAAAATTGATATATGAGATTCCTTGGTGTATAACAATGGTTTAGGGGTACAGTGCTCCCACAGATATAGGTTGCAGAGTACACACAATGGTTTAGGAGCACAGTGCTTTCAGTTATGGGTTGCAGAGTACACACAATGGTTTATGGGCACAGTGCTTCCACAGTTATGGGTTGCAGAGTACATACAATGCTTTATGGGCACAGTGCTTCCACAGATATAGGTTGCAGAGTACACACAATGGTTTAGGGGTACAGTGCTCCCACAGATATAGGTTGTAGAGTACACACAATGGTTTAGGGGCACAGTGCTTCCACAGATATAGGTTGCAGAGTACACACAATGGTTTAGGGGCACAGTGCTTTCAGTTATGGGTTGCAGAGTACACACAATGGTTTATGGGCACAGTGCTTTCAGTTATGGGTTGCAGAGTACACACAATGGTTTAGGGGTACAGTGCTCCCACAGATATAGGTTGCAGAGTACACACAATGGTTTAGGGGTACAGTGCTCCCACAGATATAGGTTGTAGAGTACACACAATGGTTTATGGGCACAGTGCTTTCAGTTATGGGTTGCAGAGTACATACAATGCTTTATGGGCACAGTGCTCCCACAGATATAGGTTGCAGAGTACACACAATGGTTTAGGGGCACAGTGCTTCCACAGATATAGGTTGCAGAGTACACACAATGGTTTAGGGGCACAGTGCTCCCACAGATATAGGTTGCAGAGTACACACAATGGTTTAGGGGTACAGTGCTCCCACATATATGGGTTGCAGAGTACACACAATGGTTTAGGGGCACAGTGCTTCCACAGATATAGGTTGCAGAGTACACACAATGGTTTAGGGGCACAGTGCTCCCACAGATATAGGTTGCAGAGTACACACAATGGTTTAGGGGTACAGTGCTCCCACAGATATAGGTTGCAGAGTACACACAATGGTTTAGGGGTACAGTGCTCCCACAGATATAGGTTGCAGAGTACACACAATGGTTTATGGGCACAGTGCTTCCACAGATATAGGTTGCAGAGTACATAAAATGGTTTAGGGGCACAGTGCTCCCACAGATATAGGTTGCAGAGTACACACAATGGTTTAGGGGCACAGTGCTTCCACAGATATAGGTTGCAGAGTACACACAATGGTTTAGGGGCACAGTGCTCCCACAGATATAGGTTGCAGAGTACATACAGTGGTTTAGGGGCACAGTGCTTCCACAGATATAGGTTGCAGAGTACATACAATGGTTTAGGGGCACAGTGCTCCCACAGATATAGGTTGCAGAGTACACACAATGGTTTAGGGGTACAGTTCTCCCACAGATATAGGTTGCAGAGTACACACAATGGTTTATGGGCACAGTGCTTTCAGTTATGGGTTGCAGAGTACACACAATGGTTTATGGGCACAGTGCTTTCAGTTATGGGTTGCAGAGTACACACAATGGTTTAGGGGTACAGTGCTCCCACAGATATAGGTTGCAGAGTACACACAATGGTTTAGGGGTACAGTGCTCCCACAGATATAGGTTGTAGAGTACACACAATGGTTTAGGGGCACAGTGCTTCCACAGATATAGGTTGCAGAGTACATACAATGCTTTATGGGCACAGTGCTCCCACAGATATAGGTTGCAGAGTACATACAATGCTTTATGGGCACAGTGCTTCCACAGATATAGGTTGCAGAGTACACACAATGGTTTAGGGGCACAGTGCTCCCACATATATGGGTTGCAGAGTACACACAATGGTTTAGGGGTACAGTGCTCCCACAGATATAGGTTGCAGAGTACACACAATGGTTTATGGGCACAGTGCTTCCACAGATATAGGTTGCAGAGTACATACAATGGTTTAGGGGCACAGTGCTTCCACAGATATAGGTTGCAGAGTACACACAATGGTTTAGGGGCACAGTGCTCCCACAGATATAGGTTGCAGAGTACATACAATGGTTTAGGGGCACAGTGCTTCCACAGATATAGGTTGCAGAGTACATACAATGGTTTAGGGGCACAGTGCTCCCACAGATATAGGTTGCAGAGTACACACAATGGTTTAGGGGCACAGTGCTTCCACAGATATAGGTTGCAGAGTACACACAATGGTTTAGGGGTACAGTGCTCCCACAGTTATGGGTTGCAGAGTACACACAATGGTTTAGGGGCACAGTGCTTCCACAGATATAGGTTGCAGAGTACACACAATGGTTTAGGGGCACAGTGCTTCCACAGATATAGGTTGCAGAGTACACACAATGATTTCCTGAAGAAGGAAAACAGCGAAACACGCGTCGAGGCGGCAGGCTGGGGCTCCAGGTTTTCACTAGCTCTATGTAAGTTCATTTTTCATACTCTGGTCCACTTTGGTCTATTTTACAGCTGGGTAGCTACTTCTTTGGTAGGGATATAACACATGGCACATGCCATTATATATAAAATAGAAAAAAGAGAAAAAAACTTGTTTTCTAAATGAAAACCCTGCCTTGTACAGCCAGCTGTATTTATAGCGATCTGGGCTAGGTTTACTCCCCCGGTTCTTAAAGGGCCAAAACCCCTTTCTCTCCTTTATTTTGCAACTTTGCACAAGATATGTCTATACAAAATGTGTGGAGATATATGGTATTTGTTCTGACGGGGGCATAATATAGCTAATGTTTAATTACCTGGTTACACTCCCATTTAAACCTGCTTGGTTTGTGGTACTCCTACCGTATGTAATTTATTTGTGTTTGTTAATAAAAATATTTATATTTGAAAGAAAATTCTCCTTACCTCATTGAGTTATACACAATAGAGGTTTATGTGCTATGGTGAAATTTGGAGTAAAATTGATATATGAGATTCCTTGGTGTATAACAATGGTTTAGGGGTACAGTGCTCCCACAGATATAGGTTGCAGAGTACACACAATGGTTTATGGGCACAGTGCTTTCAGTTATGGGTTGCAGAGTACACACAATGGTTTAGGGGCACAGTGCTTCCACAGTTATGGGTTGCAGAGTACACACAATGGTTTAGGGGTACAGTGCTCCCACAGATATAGGTTGCAGAGTACACACAATGGCTTAGGGGCACAGTGCTCCCACATATATAGGTTGCAGAGTACACACAATGGTTTAGGGGTACAGTGCTTCCACAGATATAGGTTGCAGAGTACACACAATGGTTTATGGGCACAGTGCTCCCACAGTTATGGGTTGCAGAGTACACACAATGGTTTATGGGCACAGTGCTCCCACAGTTATGGGTTGCAGAGTACATACAATGCTTTATGGGCACAGTGCTCCCACAGTTATGGGTTGCAGAGTACACACAATGGTTTATGGGCACAGTGCTCACACAGATATGGGTTGCAGAGTACACACAATGGTTTATGGGCACAGTGCTCCCACAGTTATGGGTTGCAGAGTACATACAATGCTTTATGGGCACAGTGCTCACACAGTTATGGGTTGCAGAGTACACACAATGGTTTATGGGCACAGTGCTCACACAGTTATGGGTTGCAGAGTACACACAGCGGCTTTTTTTGCAGAGGGCGCAGTCAATCTGTCCCTCACTCCAGCTGCATCTAACGAGAGCAGGTCACGTGCTGTGACGGCCAATACTTGGCATGGCTGGGATGATTCCCGTAGTGCCAACAGTCTAAAAGCTTGATTGACTGCGCTGCAGCCTTTCAACAAGCTTTATTAGACTGGCGAACACAAACAGGAAAACGGGTGTACATTAAAAAGTCTGTGTTTGGGGTTTGGTAATGAACAGTAGGTGTCCGATATGGACCCCCAACTTTACCGTTCTGGTTCTCTCATCCCTACTCATATGGCTATGTAGACGGTAAAATACCAAAAGTTACGGCTATTGGAAGAAGCAAAGGGAATAACGAAAACACAACAATATGGAAATAGTCATGTCAGGAAGGGGTATATAACTAAATTCAAAACTGAAAACTTTTGTGCTTGGAGACTTTGCAACAGTTTTCTACGGACTTTAACCCCTTCACAACATGTGGCAGAGTCGTGACAGCTGCCGTCTGTCGAAGACCTCCGTGCCTGTCATTATGATCCTCCTGTGAAAACCAGCGTTTAGCTGGTGTTAATAGGACATCGTGATATTCTCTGTACATAGCAAGTGCACAAGTGATCAGATGATTGCAGGTTCAAGTATCTTAAAGGTTCAAATCATCCCCCTTTTGCTGTATTAAAAAAAAGTAACAAAAATACACACTGGTTTTCGTTGCATTCATAAGTCAGATGTATCAAAATACATAGTAAATTAATCTGAACGTTAAACATGTGATGAAGCAAAACAAAGAAAAGGCAAAAATAAGGTTTTTTTTTGCTGCCGGAACAGTGCGATAAAGTGCAATAAAAAGGCAATAACATCATCGCATCTACACCAAAATGGTGCAGTAAAAATATCAGGTCAGGGCACACACTATAAGCCTAATAAACTTGTAAAATTACATTTTCCAGGTTATTTTTTCAACACCAAAAACAAAAAACACTGTACATTTGGTCAGTGTGTACTTGTTCTGAGCTGGATAATCAGGTTGCCAGGTCAATTTTACCACATAGTGACTACAGTAAAAAAGAAATCACAAAAAGCAATTGTGGAATTGACCTTTTTTTTTTTGCAATTTCTCAGAATTTGGAATTCTTTTTCCATTTTCCAGTACACTATGTGTTAGAATGAATCGTGTCATTTAAAAGTACAACCGTTATGCGTATTGAGAGCATTGGCGTTACATTTTCTTCAGAATGTCCATTTAAAAATGGAATTCCAACAACAAAAATAACACTTTTCTCTTCTAACCAGTTGACTGTTCTAGTACTAAAATCAATATTGGTTTTGCTCATTTTACCTTTAACATAAGTGATTCGGGAGCTTCCAGAGGTGAACAAGCATCGTCTGATCCCACCAGTTCGGCTCCTTGTACCATTATCTTCTGGCCTACGAACATGCGACCTTTCTTCAGCAGAGACGTGAGTGCGGGGTCCAGGATCGCCTTGATGCCATACCAGCCATCCGTCACCTCAATGATCGCTGATGTCGGTCTCACATCGCTGGTTTCACAGTTTTCCAATGTAAGGATTTTAGAAATGCACAGAACCAACGTCTTAGCCGGCGAGTCATCTCTCTCCATTATCTTTCTCACAGCTGATCTTTGACATTTATCTATTTCTATATCATATCTGAAAAGAAAACCAATTAATTCTTAGTAAATCCTACAATAACATCACTTTACTGCCCATTTACCGAAATCTTTGGCTTCCATATTAGTGACTGTTAGTCTGTCCAAGTGACTTAAAAGTAAAAGCGTTATAACAAACAATAAATTGATGCCATCCTCAAGAAACAGTCTGGTTAAAAGGTGAAATAAAATATTACACAAAGGTGGATGTAGATTTTAGCTGGCAAATGTCTTTAATGTTGAAGATATCCGTGTCAAAAATAGGGATTTTTGTGTACTCACCGTAAAATCCTTTTCTCCGAGCCATTCATTGGGGGACACAGACCGAGCGGGTGTATGCTGCTGCCAATAGGAGGCTGACACTAAGTGATACAAAAAAAGTTAGCTCCTCCCCTGTAGTATACACCCTCCTGCTGGCTCTCAGCTAACCAGTTCGGTGCAAAAGCAGTAGGAGATCAATAACAATATATGAGCGTATAGCATGTCATATTCTAAAAAACAAGCATAAGCTAATAACAGGGTGGGAGCTGTGTCCCCCAATGAATGGCTCGGAGAAAAGGATTTTACGGTGAGTACACAAAAATCCCTATTTCTCCTTCGCCTCATTGGGGGACACAGACCGTGGGACGTCCCAAAGCAGTCCCTGGGTGGGGACAACAATAGATCAGGACCTGTGTAACCGCTACTTACAAGTGCACCACCGCGGCCTGCAGAGTCCGCCTGCCCAGACTCACATCTGTGGAAGTGTGGGAATTATAGTGCTTCAAGAATGCATGCGGACTGGACGAATCTGCAAGCTTGCAGGCGTGCCTTGCTGACGCCTGGTGCCTAGAACCCTTGATAGACAGGGAGATAGGCTGACATCTAGCACGGAAGGACTCCTGGATGGTGAAAAGAATTCACCATGTTATCATGGTCGATGAAACGGCTAAACCCTTCCTGAAAATGTCAGGAAGCCTTCCTCTACCGTCAGGAAGCGCAAATAAAACGTCCAACCTTCAGAAGGACGCCGTCCTCAAGACGTACCTACTCAGAGCACTCACTTCGTCCAGAATATGGAGGATCTTATTCCATTTTGTGGACTGGAGCCAAAAGAGATGAGGGAAGAACTATGCCCTCATAACAGTGGTAATACAGTACCACCTTGGTAACAAGGGATGGAGATGGCCTGAGGACAACCTTGCCTCGAAGGTAATAAGGGAAAAAAGTCTGAAAAAGCAGAGAAGCTAGCTCCGAAGACTCGTCAGAGTGAGAATATCGCAGAGGAGAAAGGGACGACTTTCCCTGATAGTAAAGTCTGCCCGGATGAAAAAGGAGCCTACTGTAAGGCTCCTAGGAATAATAAGGTCCCAATGATCTAACAGTATGCGATAGGGAAGAACTACGTGTGAAAACTCCCTGTGAGAAAGTCCCTACTTGCAGTTGTGCTGCGATAAGGCGAGAAGATACTAGCTCCGCAAACAAAAAACGGACGTGGTCAGTGCGGATCTCTGAGGATCACTGGGGCCCCTTTCTGCTTCCGAAAGGCTTTCGGAAGCAGTGGAAGGGGAGTTATGGAAACTGGTACCACGGCAGAACCAGAGCATGGAGAGCGATGGCTCTTGGATCTCGAGGCCGAACCACGAACTCCGCGCGTGCGCAGAAGAGATCGCGGCGGCCATTTTCTTAAAGCCGAGTTTGCATCTCGGCTTTGGGAAAATGTCCGCCGCGATCTCTTCTGCGCACGCGCGGCATCCCGCGGCCATTTTCCTGAAGCCGCGTGCAGCAGAGCACTCTATCTGCGCACGCGCGGCCCCAGGAAGATGGCCGCCCCCACAGATGAAAGGGATGACAGCGCAGATCGCGCGCTGTGTCTTCACGTGCGCGCAGGGAATTCGGAACTTGGACATGCGCACACCACTACGCCACCAACGGAAAGCTGGGGAAGAAAAGAGCGATGTCACCACGCTGGGGTCGGCGGCGGAGGCCTCCTCGGACTGATCAAGCGCCTTTAAGACCAGGGAATACTGGTCATGCACCTTTAAGACCAGAGAATACTGGTCATGCACCTTTAAGACCAGAGAATATTGGTCATGCACCTTTAAGACCAGAGAATACTGGTCGTGCACCTTTAAGACCAGGGAATACTGGTCATGCGCCTTTAAGACCAGGGAATACTGGTCATGCGCCTTTAAGACCAGAGAATACTGGTCATGCACCTTTAAAACCAGGGAATACTGGTAATGCGCCTTTAAGACCAGGGAATACTGGTCATGCACCTTTAAAACCAGGGAATACTGGTCATGCGCCTTTAAGACTGGGAATACTGGCCATATGCCTTTAAGACCAGGGAATACTGGTCATGTGCTTTTAAGACCAGGAAATTCTGGTCATGTGCCTTTAAGACCAGGTACTTCCTTACCCAGGTACTGATGTAGAGTCGATGTGCCTCGTTCCCGTTTGGCCTTTAATGCAAAAATACTGTCACCCCAGTGTGAGCTGGCCGGGTGGACCAAGATGGCCACCGGGAGCTGCAGAGTTGATAAAATCTCGCAGAGAGCGAGAAGCGCCAATTTGGGGGGCGGAGCCACAGACACAATGTTGAATAGGCCTAAGCCGGGGCCTAAATTTCTGTAGGCGGCGGACGTCACCAGTGGGTCGTTCCAGGCAAGACTTCCAGGATGCGGCCTACAAATCGGCCGAAGCCGGGGACTAAATTTTTGCAGCCGGCCAGAGCATTACCTCAGAGAGGTGGGCCACAGGGAAGTGGCTGAGGCTGCCTGTCAGCATGTGGATATCCCTCTGAAGATGGATCCACTCACCATTGATGCGCGTCCCGGCATGGAGCCGCCGCGGATGTGGGTTTCAGCGCTGTTCTGTGCAGCATGGACGGTGCAGGGATAAGCCTCAATCCATCATCCGTTTGTTAGGGAGGTGGAGAGGACCCGTCCGCCTCCTTGTGCCATCCGCTTTCACAGTGGTGGGACAGTGGGGGCTGCTCGGACGCCATAGAGAGGGGCCTCTGTACAGCCACGGAGCTCAGTCCGGGTGGACAGGGCCAGTTGTCCGGCATTAGGCCTGGCTCCAGGAGAGGATACATGGAGGCGACACTCCATGTGGTCGCCTGCTGCTGGTGTGGGGAGATCGGGACCATGAAAGGAACCGTCGCCCCTGAAGTGAGCTCAGGCATGGCTTCCCACGTCGCAGGAGAGGGTACGGGGAGGTATACTCGCCGTGCTCGCCTGTTGATAGTTCGGGGGAGATCGGAACCTTGAAAGGAACCGTCGCCCCCTTCACTCCGTTAATTAAAAAATAAAAATTTACTATAAATCATCGGAAGTGTTGTGTAGAGCAGGGTTGCGTGCTGACTCTGAATGCCCGAGATGTAGGACTGAGAATGCAGGAATATATCACATGATGTGGACATGTCCAAGACTGGTTGCTTTCTGGTTGGTGGTAATGAGCCGTGTGGAAGGGGCGTATAAATGCAGAGTGCCGAGAGATCCGATAGTGTGTATACTGGGACATGTAGAGGAAATTAGAGTGGACAACACCTGGAAGATAGCAATAGCCAGGCTATTATATATGGCAAGGAAGGTAATAGCAAGGAACTGGATCAAGGAGGAACCGCCTACAAGGGGTGAATTCCTGAAATATGTTAACCCCTCTGTGACCTTAGACGTACTATCCCGTCGAGGTGCCCTGGGCTTATCTGACCCTGGACGGGATAGTACGTCATAGCCGATCGGCCGCGCTCACGGGGGGAGCGCGGCCGATCGCGGCCGGGTGTCAGCTGCTTATCGCAGCTGACATCCGGCACTATGTGCCAGGAGCGGTCACGGACCGCCCCCGGCACATTAACCCCTGGCACACCGCGATCAAAGATGATCGCGATGTGCCGGCGGTGCAGGGAAGCACCGCGCAGGGAGGGGGCTCCCTGCGGGCTTCCCTGAGCCCCCCGCAGCAACGCGATGTGATCGCGTTGCTGCGAGGGTCTCCTCACCTCCCTCCCTGCTCGAGCCCCGGATCCAAGATGGCCGCGGATCCGGGTCCTGCAGGGAGGGAGGTGGCTTCACAGAGCCTGCTCAGAGCAGGCTCTGTGAAGGCTGCAGCGCTGCATGTCAGATCAGTGATCTGACAGAGTGCTGTGCAAACTGTCAGATCACTGATCTGTGATGTCCCCCCCTGGGACAAAGTAAAAAAGTAAAAAAAAAATTTTCCAAATATGTAAAAAAAATAAAAAAAAATATTCCAAAATAATGAAAAAAAAAAAAAATATTATTCCCATAAATACATTTCTTCATCTAAATAAAAAAAAAAAACCAATAAAAGTACACATATTTAGATATAAATAACCATGGTACCGCTGAAAGCGTCATATTGTCCCGCAAAAAAAAGAGCCGCCATACAGCATCATCAGCAAAAAAATAAAAAAGTTATAGTCCTGAGAATAAAGCGATGCAAAAATAATTATTTTTTCTGTAAAATAGTTTTTATCGTATAAAAGCACCAAACCATAAAAAAATGATATAAATGAGGTATCGCTGTAATCGTACTGACCCGAAGAATAAAACTGATTTATCAATTTTACCAAACGCGGAACGGTATAAACGCCTCCCCCAATAGAAATTCATGAATAGCTGGCTTTTGGTCATTCTTCCTCACAAAAATCGGAATAAAAAGCGATAAAAAAATGTCACGTGCCCAAAAATGTTTTCAATAAAAACGTCAACTCGTCCCGCAAAAAACAAGACCTCACATGACTCTGTGGACCAAAATATGGAAAAATTATAGCTCTCAAAATGTGGTATTGCAAAAAATATTTTTTGCAATAAAAAGGGTCTTTCAGTGTGTGACGGCTGCCAATCATAAAAATCCGCTAAAAAACTCGCTATAAAAGTAAATCAAACCCCCCTTCATCACCCCCTTAGTTAGGGAAAAATAAAAAAAATGTATTTATTTCCATTTTCCCATTAGGGCTAGGGTTAGGGCTAGGGTTAGGGCTAGGGCTAGGGCTAGGGTTAGGGCTAGGGTTAGGGCTAGGGTTAGGGTTAGGGCTAGGGTTAGGGCTAGGGTTAGGGCTAGGGTTAGGGTTAGGGTTGGGGCTACAGTTAGGGTTGGGGCTAAAGTTAGGGTTAGGGTTTAGATTACATTTACAGTTGGGAATAGGGTTGGGATTAGGGTTAGGGGTGTGTCAGGGTTAGAGGTGTGGTTAGGGTTACCGTTGGAATTAGGGTTAGGGGTGTGTTTAGATTAGGGTTTCAGTTATAATTGGGGGGTTTCCACTGTTTCGGCACATCAGGGGCTCTCCAAACACGACATGGCGTCCGATCTCAATTCCAGCCAATTCTGCGTTGAAAAAGTAAAACAGTGCTCCTTCCCTTCCGAGCTCTCCTGTGTGCCCAAACAGGGGTTTACCCCAACATATGGGGTATCAGCGTACTCAGGACAAATTGGACAACAACTTTTGTGGACCAATTTCTCCTGTTACCCTTGGGAAAATACAAAACTGGGGGCTAAAAAATAATTTTTGTGGGAAAACAAAAAGATTTTTTATTTTCACGGCTCTGCGTTATAAACTGTAGTGAAACACTTGGGGGTTCAAAGTTCTCACAACACATCTAGATAAGTTCATTGAGGGGTCTAGTTTCCAATATGGGGTCACTTGTGGGGGGTTTCTACTGTTTAGGTACATTAGGGGCTCTGCAAACGCAATGTGACGCCTGCAGACCAATCCATCTAAGTCTGCATTCCAAATGATGCTCCTTCCCTTCCGAGCCCTCCCATGCGCCCAAACGGTGGTTCCCCCCCACATATCGGGTATCAGCGTACTCAGGACAAATTGGACAACAACATTTAGGGTCCAATTTCTCCTGCTAACCTTGGAAAAATACAAAACTGGGGGCTAAAATATAATTTTTGTGGAAAAAAAAATATTTTTTATTTGCATGGCTCTGCGTTATAAACTGTAGTGAAATACTTGGGGGTTCAAAGCTCTCACAACACATCAAGATGAGTTCCTTAGGGGGTCTACTTTCCAAAATGGTGTCACTTGTGGGGGGTTTCTACTGTTTAGGTACATTAGGGGCTCTGCAAACGCAATGTGACGCCTGCAGACCATTCCATCTAAGTCTGCATTCCAAATGGCGCTCCTTCCCTTCCGAACCCTCCCATGCGCCCAAACGGTGGTTCCCCCCCACATATGGGGTATCAGCGTACTCAGGACAAATTGGACAACAACTTTTGGGGTCCAATTTCTCCTGTTACCCTAGGGAAAATACAAAACTGGGGGCTAAAAAATAATTTTTGTGGGAAAAAAATTTTGTTTTATTTTTATGGCTCTGCATTATAAACTTCTGTGAAGCCCTTGGTGGGTCAAAGTGCTCACCACACATCCAGATAAGTTCCTTAGGGGGTCTACTTTCCAAAATGGTGTCACTTGTGGGGGGTTTCAATGTTTAGGCACATCAGTGGCTCTCCAAACGCAACATGGCGTCCCATCTCAATTCCTGTCAATTTTGCATTGAAAAGTCAAACGGCGCTCCTTCCCTTCCGAGCTCTCCCATGCGCCCAAACAGTGGTTTACTGCCACATATGGGGTATCAGCGTACTCGGGACAAATTGGACAACAACTTTTGAGGTCCAATTTCTTCTCTTACCCTTGGAAAAATAAAAAATTGGGGGCAAAAATATAATTTTTGTGAAAAAATATGATTTTTTATTTTTACGGTTCTGCATTATAAACTTCTGTGAAGCACTTGGTGGGTCAAAGTGCTCACCACACCTCTAGATAAGTTCCTTAGGGGGTCTACTTTCCAAAATGGTGTCACTTGTGGGGGGTTTCAATGTTTAGGCACATCAGTGGCTCTCCAAACGCAACATGGCGTCCCATCTCAATTTCTGTCAATTTTGCATTGAAAAGTCAAACTGCGCTCCTTCCCTTCCGAGCTCTCCCATGCGCCCAAACAGTGGTTTACTGCCACATATGAGGTATCAGCGTACTCAGGACAAATTGGACAACAACTTTTGAGGTCCAATTTCTTCTCTTACCCTTGGAAAAATAAAAAATTGGGGGCAAAAATATAATTTTTGTGAAAAAATATGATTTTTTATTTTTACGGTTCTGCATTATAAACTTCTGTGAAGCACTTGGTGGGTCAAAGTGCTCACCACACATCCAGATAAGTTCCTTAGGGGGTCTACTTTCCAAAATGGTGTCACTTGTGGAGGGTTTCAATGTTTAGGCACATCAGTGGCTCTCCAAACGCAACATGGCGTCCCATCTCAATTCCTGTCAATTTTGCATTGAAAAGTCAAATAGCGCTCCTTCCCTTCCGAGCTCTCCCATGCGCCCAAACAGTGGTTTACTGCCACATATGGGGTATCAGCGTACTCAGGACAAATTGGACAACAACTTTTTGGGTCCAATTTCTCCTGTTACCCTTGGTAAAATAAAACAAATTGGAGCTGAAGTAAATTTTTTGTGTAAAAAAGTTAAATGTTCATTTTTATTTAAACATTCCAAAAATTCCTATTAAACACCTGAAGGGTTAATAAACTTCTTGAATGTGGTTTTGAGCACCTTGAGGGGTGCAGTTTTTAGAATGGTGTCACACTTGGGCATTTTCTATCATATAGACCCCTCAAAATGACTTCAAATGAGACGTGGTCCCTAAAAAAAAATGGTGTTGTAAAAATGAGAAATTGCTGGTCAACTTTTAACCCTTATAAAGCCCTAACAAAAAAAAAAATTGGTTCCAAAATTATGCTGATGTAAAGGAGACATGTGGGAAATGTTACTTATTAAGTATTTTGTTTGACATATCTCTGTGATTTAATTGCATAAAAATTCAAAGTTTGAAAATTGCGAAATTTTCAAAATTTTCGCCAAATTTCCGTTTTTTTCACAAATAAACGCAGGTACTATCAAAGAAATTTTACCACTATCATGAAGTACAATATGTCACGAGAAAACAATGTCAGAATCACCAGGATCCGTTGAAGCGTTTCGGAGTTATAACCTCATAAAGGGACAGTGGTCAGAATTGTAAAAATTGGCCTGGTCATTAACGTGCAAACCACCCTTGGGGGTAAAGGGGTTAAACATGGTCTCAATTTGGAAAAGGGGGTCTACAAAAGACGTGGGAAAATAGAAACGTTTGACAAAATGTGGTCTCCGTGGCTCGAGCTGGGATGAATAGTTATGGGAAATGGGAGGATGAGGGCCTCTGAAAGGAAGAGAGTGCTAGAGGAATAAGCGGAAATAAGTGAGTCGAATGGCTCAAAGAACCATCAATACTGGTAACAAAAGTATAAATGGGTATGAGCTGTCAGGGGAGGGGGAGGTTTGGGTTTTGTTGGGATTGTTGGGGGTTTGGAAAATGTAAAAATTTTGTAAAATACTGGAAAATGCATAAATTGTATTGTTCATATTTGTTTTCAATAAAAAACTATTTAAATAAAAAAAAAAAAAAAAATAAATAAAAATTTACAGAAAAGTAAACAATAAAATAAAAAACGTTGGGGTCTGAAACAGACCCATGTGCCTCCTACAGACACTAAGCAAGAACTGGTTAGCTGAGAGACAGCAGGAGGGTGTATACTGCAGGGGAGGAGCTAAGAGCCAGCAGGAGGATGTATACTGCAGGGGAGGAGCTGAGAGCCAGCAGGAGGGTGTATACTGCAGGGGAGGAGCTAAGAGCCAGCAGGAGGATGTATACTGCAGGGGAGGAGCCGAGAGCCAGCAGGAGGATGTATACTGCAGGGGAGGAGCTAAGAGCCAGCAGGAGGATGTATACTGCTGGGGAGGAGCTGGGAGCCAGCAGGAGGGTGTATACTGCAGGGGAGGAGCCGAGAGCCGGCAGGAGGGTATATACTGCAGGGGAGGAGCTAACTTTTTTTGTATCACTTAGTGTCAGCCTCCTATTGGCAGCAGCATACACCCGCACGGTCTGTGTCCCCCAATGAGGCGAAGGAGAAAACTAAATGTCTGTGAGACCAGGTAGGCAGTAAAGCGGTCCATCAATGTCTCACTACTGGGGTTAAATGGTTGCAGAAGGGAGCAGAAAAGGGCCTTCCCCAAACTGTTCCTCGGCATTTTATAGAACAAAGTAACAGCAGTGGGGGGCATGCGTGTGCCAGCAGCACAGGGAGCATATAGTGGCCGGGGGGCCTGTACCTGCCAACAGCACAGGGGAGCATATAGTATAGTGAACGGGGGGGGGGGGGGGGGGGTTGGGTGGCGAGGGAGGGCTGTACCTGTCAGCAGCACTGGGGGCATATAGTGACCCAGGGGGGCATGAGGCCTGTATCTGCCAGCAGCACTGGGGGGGCATATAGTGACCGGGAAAGCTGTACCTGTCAGCAGCACTGGGGCCATATTGTGACCGAGCGGCATGTGCCCGCCAGCACAGGGGGGCATATAGTGACCCTCGGGGGCATGTGCCTGCCAGCACAGGGGGGGCAAGTGCCTGCCAGCAGCAAATGGGGCATATAGTGACCGTGGGGGCATGTGTCTGCCAGCAGCACAGGTGGACATATAGTGACTAGGGAGGCATGTGCCAGCACAAGGATGGGGGTTATATAGATACCAGGATGAGGGACATATGATTTGTAAGATGGATACTGGCATAAGACAGACCCCCATTTAACATAAAAAAAAGTTCTCTTTTTCTTCACCAAATTTGGGGGTGCGGCTTATAATCAGGTGCGTGTTATAAAGCGAAAAATGGTAAATGGCAGACAAATCTTTTATGAATTGAGCTTATTATAAGTTGTACTAGATAGTGGCCCGATTTTAACGCATCAGGTATTCGGGAATATACATGTCCACGTAGTATATTGTACAGCCCACGTAGTATATTGCCCAGCCACGTAGTATATTGCCCAGCCACGTAGTATATTGCCCAGCCACGTAGTACATTGCCCAGCCACATACTATATTGCCCAGCTACGTAGTATATTGCCCAGCCACGTACGTAACAGGTTAAAAAAGACTTAAAATAAAAAATAAACATATACTCACCATCTGAGGGCCCCTTGTAGTCCTGGCACCTGTGTGCGGTGCACGCGGCAGCTTCCGGTCCCAGGGTTGGATGAGCGCAGGACCTGTGATGACGTTACAATCACATGACCGTGACGTCACGGCAGGTCCTTCTCGTATAGCATCCTTGCCACCGGAACCTGCCGCTTGCACTGCCGAGGACAACGCGACGTCGGAGGGTGAGAATAACATTTTTTTTTTTTATTATTAGTAACAATCTTTTTACTATTCATGCTGCATATGCAGCATGAATAGTAAAAAGTTGGTCACACAGGGTTAATAGCTGCGTTAATGGAGTGCGTTACATCGCGGTCCATTAACGCTGGCATTAACCCTGTGTGAGGGCTGACTGGAGGGGAGTATGGAGCGGGCCATGACTGTGGGGAGGAAGGAGCGGCCATTTTGCCGGCAGATTGTGCCCGTCGCTGATTGGTCGTGGGCGTTTTGCCACGACCAATCGGCGACTTGGATTTCCATGACAGACAGAGGCCGCGACCAATGAATATCCGTGACAGACAGACGGAAGTGACCCTTAGACAATTATATAGTAGATAATTTGCTACTTTGTGCTCAAAGTATACTTTGTTTTTTGTTTTGTTTTTAACTGGACAAGTCTTTTTAATATTCTACCTGTACTTGAGCTGTAAGAGCAGTCTGTCCGGGGTCAAACATCTGCCAGCAAAGATCCTAGGGAACATCACTTCCATGGCTGCCAGCTTCCACACAATCCATCGGTAGTGATTGTACACCCATTCTGGACTGATCAGCTTGGGGTCCACTCCTGGAGTATCACACAAGGTCCTGCAAAGCAACGGGCAATCGTCAGCACGACTGTAGTCATACACAGCCCTCACACCAGTGATTTCCCCTGATAAAACATTTAATAGATGCAATAATATGCACATCATCATTTAGGGAAAAAAATTGTTTCTGTGCAAAACATTTAGCTGCTGACTGTCATTGATTACACATCCACAAGTATCCATCAGCTCCAAATGGCATTGTTCTAATAGCACTGAAAGAATCCAACACAGAAAACTGTAAGAGCAGCATTAGCTTTGTTAAAAAAAAAAAAAAAAAAAGTGAAACCTTCGAAATATAGAAAACTATAATATAGCATATATAGAAAATATACAGCGTGTGAAAATAAGTATTTAACAAGTTACCAATGTACGTAACTATATTTCTAAAGGTGCCATTGACATGAAATTCTCACCGGATGTCAGCAACAACCCATCCAATCCAGACAGGCAAAGAAATCAAACCATAGATGTGCATACATTAAGTTATGTGTAATAATGAGAAATGACACAGGGAAAAGTATTAAACACTTACTGAATTGTAATTAACATTTCGTACAAAAGTCTTCGTTGGTGATGACAGCTTCATGACGTCTCCTGTATGGAGAAACTAGTCGCAGGCATTGCTCAGGAGTAATTTGGGCCCATTCCACACATCACTCCTCACATCTTGAAGGTCCCATGGGCTCCTTTCTCTGAACTCTGAGCTTTAGTTCCTTCCATATATTTTTTATTGGATTCACGTCTGGTGATTGGCTCGGCCATTCTAGCAGATTTATTTTCTTTCTCTGAAACCATTTGATAGTTTCCTTGGCTGTGTGTTTGGGATCATTGTCTTGCTCAAATATCCACCCTCGTTTCATCTTCATCATCCTGGTAGATGGCTGCAGGATTTTTTCCAAAATATCTTGTTACATTTGTCCATTTATCCTGATTCAAGTAAATGAAGGTTGCCGTACCGTATGCTGAAAAATAGCCCCACATCATGATTTGACTAATAGTATGGTGTATTTGGGGTCACATACAGTGCCTTTTGGCCTCCAAACATGGTGTGTATTAAAGCATCCACAGAGTTTAATTTTGGTCTGATTTGACCAGACTATATTCTCCCAGTATTTCACAGGCTTGTCTAAATGTTGTTGAGCAAACTTTAAAACGCGATTTTCGCTCAACAGTGGGGTCTTGCGTGGTGAGTGTGCATACATGATATGGAGGTTCAGTGCTTAACAAGTGTAGATGCTGATTCCAGGTCTTTCTGTGGCTTCCCACAGGTTGTCCTTGGCTCTTGGACAACTTCTGATAATTCTTTTCACTCCTTTATCTGAAATCTTGAGTGGAGCACCTGGTATGGTGAAATTATGTTCTTTCCACTTCCAGATTATTGCCCCAACAGTGCTGAAAGGAACCTTCAGTAGTTTAGAAAGTCTTTTGTAACCAATGCCATTATTATGTTTTTCAACAATAAAGTTGTGAAAGTCTTGAGACAGCAAACTGGTTTTACACATCCTGAGATGTCTTGTGTGGCACCTTGGTAATGAGACACCTTTTTATATGCCATCAGTCAAAACAGCTGATATTTTTCAATAAGTGGTAGGATAGCTTTCTAATTACTGATAGAATTCAGCTGGTGTCTTGACTTTCCATGGCTTTTTGCAATTCTCTTTCTTTATGTGCTCAATACTTTTCTCATTTTTACACATAAATGATTGACAGTGTGGACTGGATGGGTTGTTACTGACATCTGGTGAGAATTTCATGTCGATATCACCTTAAGAAATAGATTTACTTAAAAAATTGGCGACATGTTCAATACTTCATTTTACCTACTGTATGTACTGTATGTATGCATGCATATCTCATTATCAGTTGTCACCTGTAGAACTCCTCTCTGCCTGCGGTTAGTTTATCAGCGGGTACGAGCCAGCCACCATCAGCTATTTGCACTCCACCTTCGGCGAAGAAACTTTCTCTTGTGAAATAATCCAGACAATGAAATTCAAAGTTTCTGGCTTTTTCGCTGTTAATTCCTATATGATTCTTTATAACACCGCATCTGTACAACTGAAACAAGAGGAATATAAGTGCCTAATCGCAATAATATTAAGTATGTACTACACATGTTCCTAGCTGGAATGTAAGCAGCAAGAAATAGACTATTAAATTTAATGTCAAAGCCAGCCCTCCCCTTCCCCCCCTACACACACACACCCTACAGCGCCTACTGAATAGCCCCTATTGAGCCGACAGACTGGGCCACCTCGATTTATATATTTATGCAAAATTCAAACTTTCTGCTGTTTCCAATAAAGCAAGAACAATGTTAATTGCTCAACATGACCAATAAAACAAGTGTTTTCTCCAGATTGTACACTAAGACCTGATTCAGTTTTGAATTTGCGCCAGTGTTTTGTCAAGATTTTTCTGTTTTGCATCTTTTTTTGCACTAAATTTATCATTTCAGTTGCATCTTTTTTTAACACTACTTCATATGTTCGCCTGTTTGTTTTAGTTTGCCATAGTGGGCAGGGTTTACGCTTTCCAGATGTTTCTGCTTATTTGCGAATTTACAAAAAGTCGCAAAATTTGTTGCAAATGTACTCAAGTGTTCCCCCTTCGGAGTGATTTTATGTAAACAAGAATTTTATTTCAGCAATTTCTGCAGCATTTTGCAAAACAGTGCCCCAAAATGGCTAAGGACTGAGAAAGAGGGATTTTTGGTTCTTACCGTAAAATCACTTTCTTGGAGCCTTCATTGGGGGACACAGGTAACCATGGGTGTATGCTGCTGTCGCTAGGATGCTGACACTATGCAAATAAAGATAACTCCTCCCCGGCAGTATACACACTCCGACAGGCACCAGGCAACTCAGTTGGTGCAAAAGCAGTAGTAGGAGCCAGTATAAACAAACTCAATCTATGTACCAACCCAAAACAACGGCCCGTTGGCCAATACGGTACAAAATTAAGGGAGGGTGCTGTGTCCCCCAATGAAGGCTCCAAGAAAAAGATTTTACGGTAAGAAACAAAAATCCCTTTTTCTTTCTCGCTTCATTGGGGGACACAGGTAACCATGGGATGTCCAAGCAGTCCCAAGGGTGGGATAATATGAAAAGAGTTATGTCGGCCGGTGCAAAACTGCAGTATCTTCCTACACAGGCCTGCATCCGCAGAAGCCTGTGTGTGCATCTTGTAGAATTTTACAAAGGTGTGGATGGAGGACCACATTGCAGCCTTGCAAACCTGCGAGTCCGAAGCTTGGTGACGAACTGTCGAGGAAACTCCCACAGCCCAGGTAGAGTGAGCCCTCAACCCCAGGGGAGGATGTTTATTTTGAACATGGTATGCCTCCAGGACCGCCGAACGGATCCACCGAGCAATTGTGGATTTTGAGGCGGGGAGCCCCTTCCGACGCCCTTCTGAGATGACAAACAGAGGATCAGACTGACGAAAAGGAGAAGTTCTGGAAAGATAGACTCGGATAGCCCTGACCACATCCAAATTGTGGAGAGATTTCTCCAAAGGATGAACTGGAGAAGGGCACAACGAAGGAAGGACGATCTCTTCATTGATGTGAAAAGCCGGAACCACCTTCGGCAGAAAGGAAGGAACAGGCCGAAGGACAACTTTGTTCTGGTGTAGGATCAGGAAGGGAGAACAACAGGACAACGCTGCCAACTCAGAAACTCTCCTGATCGAGGTGATGGCGACCAAGAAAGCTTCTTTCCAAGAAAGAAGCGGGAAAGAAAAGTCCCGAATCGGTCCAAAAGGCGTGCACTGGAGGGCGCTGAGCACAAGGTTGAAGTCCCAGGGATCAACCGGAGGATGGTAAGGAGATGCTATATGAGCAACCCCCTTAAGGAAGGTTCTCACCCGGGGAAGAGAAGCTAGGTCTCTTTGAAAAAGAATTGACAGAGCTGAGACTTGACCCTTTAATGTGGTCAGAGAGAGGCTCGAATCGAGATCCGATCAAAGAAAGCCAAGAAGTGAAGACAGGGAAAAAACCATAGGAGACAGACCGTTGTCATTGCACCATCGGAAAAAGGCCTTCCAACGCCTATGGTAGATACGGGAAGATGCCCGTTTCCTAGCCCTTATCATGGTCTGTTTGACACGTTGAGAAAAACCTGCATCCTTTAGGACCGCGGCCTCAACGGCCATACCATTAAGTTCAGAGATCAAGAATTCGGGTGGAAGAGGGGACCTTGCGATAAAAGATCCGGACGATCTGGAAGTCTCAAGGGGACGTCCGATAACATGTTCACTAGCTCCGCATACCAGGCCCTGCGGGGCCAATCTGGAGCTACTAAGAGAACAGGAACTCCATCTGATTATCTTCTTGGCGACCCTTGGAAGCAAGGGGAGAGGAGAGAACAGATAAGGCATCTGAAACTGGGCCCACAAAATCACAAGGGTGTCGCAGCCGACGGCCATAGGATCCCGAGATCTGGATACGAAGTGGGGAACCTTGTGGTTTGTTAGGGAGGCTATGAGGTCAAAGTCCAGCACGCCCCACCTTTGACAAATCTGGTAGAAGACAGAAGGGAGAAGAGCCCACTCGCCTGACATGAGCACCTGATGGCTGAGGAAGTCGGCTTCCCAATTGTCCACCCATGGGATGTGGACAGCTGAAATGGAGGGGACGTGGTTCTCTGCCCACCGTAGAATTTTTGCAACTTCCCTCATGACCTGCGTGCTGGTTTTCCCGATAGGAGGGACTACCAGCGGAGGAGGGCTAGGAAGATAGCCCTGATCTCTAAGAGATTGATCGGGAGATGTGCCTCTTGAGAAGTCCAGCGACCACACCACACCCCTGGAGACTGGCGTCGGTGGTGATGACCTGTCAGCGGAGAGGGAGAAACGATCTCCCGCGCAGAACGGAGGTGGATAGCGTCCACCAAATGAGAGATTGTCCCACATTGAGAGGGAGGAGAATGGGGCGGTCTAGGGAAAGTGGACTCCTGTCCCAAACGGACAGAAGGGCAAGTTGGAGAGGGTGAGAATGGAACTGAGCGTAAGGGACCGCTTCCATGGAAGCGACCATCTTTCCCAGAACCCTCATGCCGAGCCGTAAAGGTAGAGGAGTAGGACCCTTTAAGGCTTTGATGCCCCTCTGAAGAGAAAGGAACTTCTGCCATTGGAGGAAGACCTGGGCCTGAATGGTGTTGAATTCCATGCCCAGGAATTCTAGACGTTGGGTCGGAATCAAGGTGACTTCTGTTCGTTGATTATCCAACTGAGGCGGGTCAACGTGTCCAGAGTGATCTGGAGGTTCTGACCGCAGTCGTGGCAAGACGGACCTTTCACAAGGAGGTAATCGGGGTAGGGGATTACAAGAATCGAAGGATGGCCATGACCGCCGCCATTACCTTCGTAAAGACCCTGGGAGGCCTAACGGAAGGGCCGTGAATTGGAAATGCTGGTCCTGGATCGCGAAACGAAGGAACCTTTGGTGCTGAACACAAATCGGGATGTGTAGGTACACATCCCAAATGTCCACAGAGCACAGAAATTCCCCTGGTTCCAAGGAAGCGATCACCGAGCGCAGAGACTCCATCTTGAAATGCCAAATCCTGAGGTGGCGGTTCCTCTGTTTGAGATCCAAAATCGGGCGAAGAGAGACGTCTTTTTTCGTAACTACGAAAAGATTCAGATAAAAGCCGGAAAACTGCTGGTTGGAAGGGACTGAGACAATTACCCTGGAGGCGAGGAGGGAATCGACAGCCTGGAGAAGCCCTGGGACATGGGAGGGCTGTATGGGTGGACGAGAAAGGAAGAAACGTCTTCCTGGGGGCGCAGAAAATTCTATTTTGTAGCCTGATGTAACGATCTCCCTAACCCAAGCATCGCCAACCACCGATAACCAAGCCTCTGTGAAGCGAAGAAGCCTGCCTCCCACCCTGGAAAGATTTCCAGGTGGGGGTGACCTGTCATTTAGAAGAAAATCTGTGGTCGCGAGGACCGGAAGACTTGGAGGAGCGGCTTTTAGCTCTCCAGTGAGGGGTACGTCGGAAAGAAGGCTTCCTTCGTTCGCTTTGAGAGGAGGGCAAGTCTTGCTGAGAGGCACCACTCGATGAAACGAAGGAGCGAAAGGATTGGGGACCCTTTCTATTGAAGGGACGCCCAGGCTTAGATTGCGGCAGAGAAGTGCTCTTATCGCCAGTGGCGTCTGAAATCATTTGGTCTAGCTGTGCGCCAAAAAGCCTGGATCCTTGGAAAGGCAGACCTGTGAGGGATTTTTTGGAAGCAGGATCTGCATTCCACGCCTTCAGCCAAAGGACACGGCAAATGGCAACAATGTTGCTGTTTACCCTAGCCGAGCAAGCAGCCGCATCCAGAGAGGCATTCAAGAGGTATTTCCCAGCAAGTGAAATCTGATCTGCTAAATCTGCTAGCTCCTGTGCAGGAGTCGAATCTAGAATGCCTCTGCGTAGGGTCTTGGCCCATGCCGACACCGCTTTCGCCACCCAAGAAGAGGCGAAATTGGGACAGAGAGGCACCAGAAGCTTCAAAGGCCGATTTGGTTAAAGCCTTGATTTGCCTGTCCGTGGGGTCCATCAGAGATGCCGCGTCAGGTATGGACAGCACTGTCTGAGAGGATAATCTAGACAGGAAGACGTGGTATGCTGTGCCATGCGTGTGCAGAGAGTGCGCCAGAGAAGGGGTGTGGTCGAGCGAATAGAAACCAGCCCAGAGGGGCGTGGGCCGCCTGAGCATGACCAATACCAGCGCTGGGTTCCATGGAGAGACGTGCCCAGCGCTGAGAAGATCCGGAGAGGGAGCGCCGAAAAGCAAGGGGGCGTGGCCTTACGGAGCGAAGCCCGCCGGATGCAGCGGCAGGGAAGCGCACGCTGCAGGGAAGAAAAGGCGCGCATTTCAAATAATTAGCGTCCGCTATGTCCCCCCAAACGTGTCGCTATAAAAGGAGTGCCCGAAACTGTGGAGAGGGCTGCACAAGGTAGCGCTGCGGAGGCTATGCTTAAAGAAGTTAAGTCCCTATGAAGAGGCAGGACGGACTGACCGACCTCGGGGGAGGTGGGGACAGGGGAATCAGTTTCTCTGTACCTGATCTTGTCCCAGTCGAAGATCACGCCAGGAGCTCTGGGGGAAGGGGGGTAGAAAGGGTCCTGGAAGAGGGGATCCTCCTTCCCACGTCGTGAACCCCTGAAAAGGAGGGAGGCCACCGAAGGTGACCGCTGTCTTCCTCTCAGCCCTCTCTGAAGAGAGGGATGAGGAGGGGATAGGGCGAGGACCGGCCACCAAGATAGTCACCCTGAAACACCCATAAGGATGACAGGGGACAGAGTCCTGCCCAGTGGGTCAATGAGGGTGCGATGTGGATGATACCACACTGCTCTCTCGATCGCATAATGCAGGGAAAACAGGGTGAGAAAAAACTGCACCGTTACCCAGAAGAGAAATCTGAAAAAGAAAGGGGAAGTGATTAATAACATACAACAAAACCCTGTAAGGAAAAATAAAGTGGATCTGGTGTTAAATCCAGGTCCGCCTCCTACAGACACTAAGCAAAAACTGAGTTGCCTGGTGCCTGTCGGAGGGTGTATACTGCCAGGGAGGAGTTATCTTTTTTTATTTGCATAGTGTCAGCCTCCTAGTGACAGCAGCATACACCCATGGTTACCTGTGTCCCCCAATGAAGCAAGACAGAAATAATGTTTTACTCTGCGCAAAATTCACAAACCAAATGGGCCATTTTGATGAATTTTTTTCATAAAAAAAAGTCAGAAAATAACACAGGATAGTTGTGATGTGACCCTGCCCAGCAGCCTCTAACCTTGTTTGCACCAGTTTTATACTGTGCAAACATAGATAGAAGTTTTGTGCCAAACTTTTCTTGATGGAGATTAAAATATCTAAACTATCTGACAGTAAATCAGAATATGTATCAAGCTGTACTAGATGAACAGACTAATAAGTAAAGCAGTTCTGTACCTCGGCCGAAGAATATTTTGTTGGTTGCCTTTGTCCTACTGCCGCTACCAGACTAATCCTGTCGGTGGAAGTGGTTTTCTGCCGATATAACGATCCTTGTTGTGGCTTAATCTTCTGTCTTTGTTTCTTTCGTACTCTCATCTCCTGCATATCTCTGGCATAGCAGATATTTGAAACCAAATCAAAAACATCTGTCCCTGAACAATACACAAGAAAAACAAAATCAGTCCAGTGTTCGCTTTCGTAAAAAAAAACTACACAATATCATCAGAATGATTGTATTGTGTGAAAGTTGTAGAGAACATCCGATCAGTGGGGGTCGGACGCCAGTCACCCACCGATCAGCTGTTCCTACCTCGGGCAGCAGCTGCATGTACACTGTATAGGGAGCTCAATACCACCATCTGTACAGGTTAGTGGCCACTGCCGGGTACTGTAAATCAACCTCTATTTAAATCAATATCAGCTGATCTGCAGCGCCCAGCAGCAGCCACTATCCGGTACGACGGAGCGGTGGTGTACTGCTACGTACACTACTTACATCCAGCCGCCTCTGGAGCTAATCGATGGGGGTTCCAGGTGTCGGACCACTACCAATATGATACGGGTGATCTCTTATCGGTCATCAATATGCTAGTAATGGAAAACCTCTCATTAAAATTTACGTAACATTTCATAATTCCAAACCTAGTTCTTGGAATACCTGATTCATCCTTTTGCAACGTCTCAACTTCTATACAACTACTTATATCTTTGGTGGTGTCCCGATCCTGTCTCGGTGAATTAACCATCCGGTCACATGCAGACACATCAAAGTTCTTCATAAAAGGCGTTACAAATGAGGTAGTAACAGCTCTGGACACACTGTTTGTGTCAAGTCTACAATCTGATGCATCGGGTGTTGAACTGGCTGCTAAAGAGCCTTTGGAGACAATTAATCTGGGCTGTAGCTGGCTCACAGGAGTAGACTTAGATTTCAGGGTTTCTTGTTTTCCTTTTGAGAAACTGCAGAAATAAAAATTGCTAATAATAATATGCAAATACTAACATCTCAGACTCTGGTAATGTTTTTTTTTTGTTACAAAAACTTTTCCTGTGAGACATGATTGTCATACCACTGGAACCAGAGCTTATCAGGTCCCAAGATGTCAACAAGACCAAAGGCCTATAAGTCTTAAAGACAAAATGGTTTGGCTTGACAAGATAGATGACTACTGGTTGGAGCAGACCGTTCCTAAGAACAGGCCTTTGCAAGTCAGGATGTCTCCATTCCATGAATGGTCAGGAGGACTGCAGAGGTAGAGTACAGCTCTTAGCTTTCTCAAGCAGTCCCATCAATAATGAATGCAGTGGCGGTGTGCATGTGAACCCGCCGCTTTATTCCAAAGGGGCATTTTAGATATCTGCACTTGGATCGATGGGGATGGAAACGATCAAATTATCTCCTATTCTGTCACTGAGTTATTGTTGGGAATAACCCCTTAAATCATGTGACTGCGCCAGCTCCTCTTAAACCGCTACCATAACCCTATATAGGCATATTCATGGATTATAAATTCTTTTATACACTTATTTCTAAATCTTAAAAATCAGGTTATAAATCTTGCTTGTAATATCTAAGTTAACCAGAAGCCACGTGTATGCTCCCCAGCTTCATCAGCGCATTGCACATGCCAGGGTAGGTATTAATGACACCGATCCTGCATTGTTGCCAGCCACAGTGAAGTGAATTTGGTGTCACTAATGCCCCTCGTAGCAGGAGACCATATATCTAGGTTCATTGTGCATTACCAGGAAGGCAGAACGTCTCCCTCACACACGATAGGTTGCTGAGCTCTGATGGTGACGTCGCCTGTGTGGTGAATGTTAATCAAGTGAATACATGATCCAAGGCGGGCCTAGTTAAGGAAATAGACGGCCCACAGGACTAGTCCTGACAAATTTGCATACTGCAAGCCAGATTTATAACATGATTTTTCAGACTTGGAAATAAGTACCGTATTTTTCAAACTATAAGACGCAACCCAAATTTTGGGTCAAAATAGCAGAAAAAAAAGTTCAATATGCGAACTCTGCTTCAGGAAAATGGCCGCCGCGATCTCAATCTGCGAACGCGCGGCCTCCTGCGGCCATAGTCCTGGAGCTGCGGGAAGCAGAGAACTCAATTTTCACATGCGCGGCCTCAGGAAGATGGCCACTGCCACCGAGAAACCCGTGATTCACCCGGCTCTGCTGCTCTTCTTGGATACCGGGCCATGGCGTCACCTCACCTGAGGAAGGGACCCTGCTCAGGTGCACGCCGTACCGCCCACAGCACCTCAGCATCACCGCACCTCTGCCGCCACCATGCCTCCTGTGACCCTGCTGTACCCCCGCCAGCCCTCAGGTAAGATACCTTAAATTCGGACAATAAGACGGACCCCCATCGCCATACTGCCCACCGCGCCTCAGCATCACTGCACCTCTGCCGCCGCCACACCACTGCCACAAACAACCGGTAAGCCTGTGTTCGAACTACAGTCATGGACAAAAATTTTGAGAATGAGACAAATATTAATTTTTCCAAAGTCTACTGCTTCATTTTTTCTAATGGCAATTTGCATATACTCCTGAATGTCAGAGTGATCAGCTTAACAGCAATTACTGTACTTGCAAAGTCAATATTTGCCCAGAAAATGAACTTTAACCCCCAAAACACATTTCAACATCATTGCAGTCCTGCCTTAAAAGGAGCAGCTAACATCGTTTTAGTGATTGATCCATTAACACAGGTGTGGGTGTTGATGAGAACAGGGCTGGCGATCAGTCATGATTAAGTAAGAATGACATCACTGGACACTTTAAAAGGAGGCTGGTGCTTGGTATCATTGTTTCTCTTCAGTTAACCATGGTTATCTCTAAAGAAACACGTGCAGCCATCATTGCACTGCACAAAAATGGCCTAACAGGGAAGAGTATCGCAGCTACAAAGATTGCACCTCAGTCAACAATCTATCGCATCGTCAAGAACTTCCAGGAGAGAGCTTCCATTGTTGTCAAAAAGGCTCCAGGGCGCCCAAGAAAGACCAGCAGGTGCCAGGACCGTATCTTAAAACTGTTTCAGCTGCGGGATCGGACTACCAGCAGTGCCGAGCTTGCTCAGGAATGGCAGCAGGTTGGTGTGAGTGCTTCTGCACACACTGTGAGGCGGAGAATCTTGGAGCAAGGCCTGGTTTCAAGGAGGGCAGCAAAGAAGCCACTTCTCTCCAGAAAAAACTTCAGGGATCGACTGATATTCTGCAAAAGGTACAGGGAGTGGAGTGCTGAGGACTGGGGCAAAGTCATTTTCTCTGATGAATCCCCTTTTCGATTGTTTGGGACATCTGGAAAACCGCTTATTCGGAGAAGAAGAGGTGAGCGCTACCACCAGTCTTGTCTCATGCCAACTGTAAAAGCATCCTGAAACCATTCATGTGTGGGGTTGCTTCTCAGCCAAGGGAATCGGCTCACTCACAGTCTTGCCTAAAAACACAGCCATGAATAAAGAATGGTACCAGAACGTCCTCCAAGATCAACTTCTCCCAACCGTCCAAGAGCAGTTTGGCGCCCAACAATGCCTTTTCCAGCATGATGGAGCACCTTGCCATAAAGCAAAGGTGATAACTAAATGGCTCATGGAACAAAACATAGAGATTTTGGGTCCATGGCCTGGAAACTCCCCAGATCTTAATCCCATTGAGAACTTGTGGTCAATCATCAAGAGACGGGTGGACAAACAAAAACCAACAAATTCTGGCAAAATGCAAGCATTGATTATACAAGAGTGGACTGCTATCAGTCAGGATTTGGTCCAGAAGATGATTGAGAGTATGCCAGGGAGAATTGCAGAGGTCTTGAAGAAGAAGAGTCAACACTGCAAATATTGACTTGCTGCATTAATTCATTCTAACTGTCAATATAACCTATTGGTACTCATAATATGACTGCAATTATATTTCTGTACTAGCTGAAGAGCCCGGCGTTGCCTACTAAAGCAGGATGGCACCATTGAAGCTCTAAAAAACTATAGGGAGAAAAATACTTTATCTAAAAAACTAATTAAAGCTGCCAAAAAGGAAACAGAGAAGCACATTGCTAAGGAGAGTAAAACTAATCCCAAACTGTTCTTCAACTATATCAATAGTAAAAGAATAAAAACTGAAAATGTAGGCCCCTTAAAAAATAGTGAGGAAAGAATGGTTGTAGAGGACGAGGAAAAAGCTGACATATTAAACACCTTCTTCTCCACGGTATTCACGGTGGAAAATGAAATGCTAGGTGAAATCCCAAGAAACAATGAAAACCCTATATTAAGGGTCACCAATCTAACCCAAGAAGAGGTGAGAAACCAGCTAAATAAGATTAAAATAGATAAATCTCCGGGTCCGGATGGCATACACCCACGAGTACTAAGAGAACTAAGTAATGTAATAGATAAACCATTATTTCTTATTTTTAGGGACTCTATAGCGACAGGGTCTGTTCCGCAAGACTGGCGCATAGCAAATGTGGTGCCAATATTCAAAAAGGGCTCTAAAAGTGAACCTGGAAATTATAGGCCAGTAAGTCTAACCTCTATTGTTGGTAAAATATTTGAAGGGTTTCTGAGGGATGTTATTCTGGATTATCTCAATGAGAATAACTGTTTAACTCCATATCAGCATGGGTTTAAGAGAAATCGCTCCTGTCAAACCAATCTAATCAGTTTTTATGAAGAGGTAAGCTATAGGCTGGACCACGATGAGTCATTGGACGTGGTATATCTCGATTTTTCCAAAGCGTTTGATACCGTGCCGCACAAGAGGTTGGTACACAAAATGAGAATGCTTGGTCTGGGGGAAAATGTGTGTAAATGGGTTAGTAACTGGCTTAGTGATAGAAAGCAGAGGGTGGTTATAAATTGTATAGTCTCTAACTGGGTCGCTGTGACCAGTGGGGTACCGCAGGGGTCGGTATTGGGACCTGTTCTCTTCAACATATTCATTAATGACCTGGTAGAAGGTTTACACAGTAAAATATCGATATTTGCAGATGATACAAAACTATGTAAAGCAGTTAATACAAGAGAAGATAGTATTCTGCTACAGATGGATCTGGATAAGTTGGAAACTTGGGCTGAAAGGTGGCAGATGAGGTTTAACAATGATAAATGTAAGGTTATACACATGGGAAGAAGGAATCAATGTCACCATTACACACTGAATGGGAAACCACTGGGTAAATCTGACAGGGAGAAGGACTTGGGGATCCTAGTTAATGATAAACTTACCTGGAGCAGCCAGTGCCAGGCAGCAGCTGCCAAGGCAAACAGGATCATGGGGTGCATTAAAAGAGGTCTGGATACACATGATGAGAGCATTATACTGCCTCTGTACAAATCCCTAGTTAGACCGCAAATGGAGTACTGTGTCCAGTTTTGGGCACCGGTGCTCAGGAAGGATATAATGGAACTAGAGACAGTACAAAGGAGGGCAACAAAATTAATAAATGGGATGGGAGAACTACAATACCCAGATAGATTAGCGAAATTAGGATTATTTAGTCTAGAAAAAAGACGACTGAGGGGCGATCTAATAACCATGTATAAGTATATAAGGGGACAATACAAATATCTCGCTGAGGATCTGTTTATACCAAGGAAGGTGACGGGCACAAGGGGGCATTCTTTGCGTCTGGAGGAGAGAAGGTTTTTCCACCAACATAGAAGAGGATTCTTTACTGTTAGGGCAGTGAGAACCTGGAATTGCTTGCCTGAGGAGGTGGTGATGGCGAACTCAGTCGAGGGGTTCAAGAGAGGCCTGGATGTCTTCCTGGAGCAGAACAATATTGCATCATACAATTAGGTTCTGTAGAAGGACGTAGATCTGGGGATTTATTATGATGGAATATAGGCTGAACTGGATGGACAAATGTCTTTTTTTGGCCTTACTAACTATGTTACTATGTTAAATATCTGTGGTTAGTTATAGCACGTCACTTCTCTTATTTTCCCAATCATATCTTTAATTTTCCCCCTCACATCTCTCATTTTCTCCCTCACTCCTCTCATTCCCGCCTAACACTTGTCATTTCGACCTCACATCTGTCATTTTCCGATCACTACACTATTTTCCCTCACTCCTCTCATTTTGCACTCACACCTCTCATTTTCACCTCAGTATATACATGTTTGTCATCTCCCTTATATATAGTATACACCTGTATGTCATCGCCTGTATATAGTATATACCTGTATGTCATCTCCCCTGTATATAGTATATACCTGTATGTCATCTCCTCCTATATATAGTATATACCTGTATGTCATCTCCTCCTATATATAGTATATACCTGTATGTTATCTCCTCCTATATATAGTATATACACCTGTATGTCATCTCCTTCTATATATAGTATATACCTGTATGTCATCTCCCCTGTATATAGTATATACCTGTGTGTCATCTCCCCTGTATATAGTATATATCTGTGTGTCATCTCCTTCTGTATATAGTATATACCTGTATGTCATCTTCTATATATAGCATATACCTGTATGTCATCTCCTCCTGTATATAGTATATACCTGTAGGTAATCTGCTCCTGTATATAGTATATACCTGTGTGTCATCTCCTCCTGTATATAGTATATACCTGTATGTCATCTCCTCCTGTATATAGTATGTACCTGTATGTCATCTCCTCCTTTATATAGTATATACCTGTGTGTCATCTCCCCTGTATATAGTATATACCTGTGTGATCTCCTGTATTAGACCTCGTTAACACGTTATTTGCTCAGTATTTTTACCTCAGTATTTGTAAGATAAATTGGCAGCCTGATAAATCCTCAGCCAACAGGAAGCCCTCCCCCTGGCAGTATATATTAGCTCACACATACACATAATAGACAGGTTATGTGACTGACAGCTGCCGTATTTCCTATATGGTACATTTGTTGCTCTTGTAGTTTGTCTGCTTATTAATCAGAATTTTATTTTTGAAGGCTAATACCAGACTTGTGTGTGTTTTAGGGCGAGTTTCGTTTGTCAAGTTGTGTGTGTTGAGTTGTGTGTGGAGACATGCATGTAGCGACTTTTGTGAGATGAGTTTTGTGTGGCAACATGCGTGTAGCAACTTTTTGTGTGTCGAGTTGCATGTGACAGGTTAGTGTAGCAAGTTGTGTGCAGCAAGTTTTGCGCATGGCGAGTTTTGCACGTGGCGAGTTTTATGTCTGGTGCCTTTTGAGTATGTGCAAGTTTTGTGTGAGGCAACTTTTGCATGTGTTGCAAATTTTGTGCATGTGGCAATTTTTCCGCATGTGCAAGTTTTGCGTGTGGCGAGTTTTCCATGAGGTGAGTTTTGCACTTGTGGCGAGTTTTGCGTGAGCCTATTTTTTGCATGTGGCGAGTTTTGCGCGTGGTGAGTTTTGAGCGGCGACTTTTGTGTTTCGACTTTTATGTGGCGAGGTTGGTGTATGTGTGGTGAAATGTGTGCTGAGGGTGGTATATGTGTTCAAGCTCGTGGTAGTGTGTGGCGCATTTTGTGTGTGTGTTCATATCCCCGTGTGTGGTGAGTATCCCATGTCGGGGTCCCACCTTAGCAACTGTACGGTATATACTCTTTGGCGCCATCGCTCTCATTCTTTAAGTCCCCCTTGTTCACATCTGGCAGCTGTCAATTTGCCTCCAACACTTTTCCTTTCACTTTTTTCCCCATTATGTCGATAGGGGCAAAATTGTTTGGTGAATTGGAAAGCGCGGGGTTAAAATTTCACCTCACAACGTAGCCTATGACGCTCTCAGGGTCCAGACGTGTGACTGTGCAAAATGTTGTTGCTGTAGCTGCGACGCTTCCAACACTTTTCCTTTCACTTTTTTCCCCATTATGTAGATAGGGGCAAAATTGTTTGGTGAATTGGAATGCGCGGGGTTAAAATTTCACCTCACAATATAGCCTATGACGCTCTCGGGGTCCAGACGTGTGACTGTGCAAAATTTTGTGGCTGTAGCTGCGACGGTGCAGATGCCAATCCCGGACATACACACATACACACACACACACACACACACATTCAGCTTTATATAGTAGATGTGATATAAACATCAGACAAACACTAATAAAAACCAGAGGGCAGCAGATCATGTGAAAATATAATTTTTGTGTTATTCTCAAAATTTTTGCCCATGACTGTATAAGACACACCCTCCCATTTTCCTCACAATTTTTTGGGGGAAAAAGTGCGTCTTATAGTCCGAGAAATACGGTATATGCCAGAGCAAGGGTTGGAGGGTAAGCCAATTTTATTACATTTATTTAGAGTAAGCAAATGGGGTTAAAAAAATGATTGATAGAGAACATATTTAAAATAATATGTATGGGATAATGTTTATTTGTTTTTTTTGTTTTTTTTTAATAATGCATTGCATGAAGGCAAAGCAGTAAGGGTTACCAACTCATAACTATATGTAGATCACAAAGAATACACTTACCTGGCAGGATCAGTTGATAATGGTTGTAGGGAAACCTTGTAGAAATACTTTCTTCTGTCCTTTAGATTCTCTATAAGGAAAACATGAGTTTGATTTAAAAAAAAAAAAAATCAAATCTAAAAGAAAATAGTAAAAGATGCAACATGAAATAACCCCATGAACAAGTACACATTTGCAATTTTAATATGAATAAATGCTTAGCAATAATTAAAGAAAATTCCTAAAAAAAAGTATATATTTTTTAAACCTACAGTAAAAAAGGAAAAAAATGTGTGCATGTAATATCTGACTCAGCAGGTTCCCACCTTCCCACAACCGCATAAAAACTAACAAAACGCAAAATAACTGAAGTGGTAGCAGTTATGGTAAAGAATCATGCAACAGTTTTCGGATGGCTTTTCTTACTGTGTATGGCTACATGGTCAGCCAGTGGCTATAAAAGCCAAACCGTGCAGCCTCAAAATAAAGGCAAAGCTATTCCAACAATCCAACCATTAAACCTGATTGACCAGGCATTGGTGTGGCTATGGAACGCAGCATTTAACAATGTATATACTGTATATAAAAAAAACCTGCCATGAGGTCCGCTTGTAAGAGGCCGCAAAGCTGACTTGGACTCATTCGCCAACGATCTGTCAAACTCTGGTAATAGTTGCCTTTTGATTGGTGGTTCTCCTGTATATAAAATATGATAAATGTGTTAACAGGTTACTGTACCAATCCCATATAACTTCCAAAAAGAACTATTTCAAAGCAGAATTCTACAATATATAGTACTGTGCAAATGTTTCAGGCAGGTGTGGTAAAAAATGCTGCAAAGTAAGGAACTCTGCAGGGAATTAGTTCCAAACATATTAGAGAACTAACCACAGATCTTCATGTAATCCCTGATAGACATAAGATTGAGATAATAGCTCTGTGGGGGCCATATCACGACTTCCAAGAATATCTGTTCTTTTCCGCTCAAGATAATCCTTAGGCCTCATTCAGACATCAGGTTTTTTTATGTATTACAAAAGTGGATTAAGTTCCAACAATGATTTCGACCAGACTTATCAGTTTTTTCACTGATGAGATAAATGAAAGTTTCTCCACTTTGTCCTATTTTTCAGTCAGTAAAAAACAGACAGCACAGGGACGTCATATGAGTGCTGTTCGACTTTTTGTTTTTACGGGCCTATAGACTTTTGTCAAATTTTCTCTGACACACTGATCAATATCAGACATGTCGCCACAATTTTGCAAGGACAAGTCAGTCTGTAAGAAAAAAAAAAAAAAAAAATCACAAACATGTGAACAGCCCCATAGACGGAAGTCGCCCATACACACGGTGCGGACTTCTTCATTTCTTCTACCACACTTTACAACGGGGATGTGGAAACCACAAAAAGAACGACTATAATTGGAAAGTTTGCATAAATAAACAATCTTTATTAGAATACACAAATATCTAAAAAGTATGACAACATAGGAACATGATGCGACAAAATGGACAACTGGTGCGAGTCACCGCACCAAACATGCTACCGTGAAAACAAGCAAACCTGCCGACACAGGAAACCTGGATTCCCAAATATAAGATGTACGTAGCGGGGGATAGCCACAACAGTGTGAGAGTGCTTATATAACAGAGGGTGAGATATGCAACACAGGCATGAAGACAGCACCAGGAATAATAAACGACAATTGTACACTGTCAACGTATATATACCACACTGGGTTAGACTGATAACCAACTGTCTAGCAATAAGCTATAATGTCCTGGATAGCCTCCCTATAGCCAATACTAAGGTTGCACCGATGATAGTATGCACCACTCATACACTATTACCCCTATAGACCGGGAGAAACCCATAGTATATGGTACACCAATAAGAGTATAGAACAGCAGACGCTGTAAAGTCAGGCATCACGTACCTAAACAGGGGGACACTCCGGTGTGGCCAGGAAAGGACGGCACGTCTCCCACACTTTGCGGCCTAACGCACGAGTGCCGAATTCTTCTTACAGCCTCATAGATTGCCATAGGAACAAGTGCTATCAGTGAAAAAAATGGCTAACACTCATCGTTGAAAAACTAGGGTGGGAATGAGCCCACTATGAAATTGGTAGTAAGGTTGGAGTCTTTTCCGTGCTGCAGAATAAATGTAAAGTCAATCAGATGTTTCCCTGAAGGTACTGAATGATGGAGGTATCGGATCTCAACATTATCGAGTCGGTGTGGGATTACAAGAGGAGAAAGAAGGATATGTGTGAGCCTAAATCCATAGATGATGTTTGGAACAATCTCCCTGTAGAGTTCCTTCAAAAACTTTGTAGCAGTGTACTTAGAAGAATTAGTTCTCTTTAGAAGACAAAGGGTGGTCACCCCAAAAGAGGATTTTAGTACTTAACGGTTAAATCTCTCCTTGTACCCTTCATGGGAGGAACAATGAAGCATTTTTTCCCCCACACCTACCTAAAACTTTTTCACAGTAATCTACATCACCCTCAGACATATTAAAATACACAAACAATTTACTAATCTAGGTTTCATATTTCTTACGTCTTCTATTTTTGAGTACTAGTAGGTGGGCAGACGTAGTCAACTCTTTGGAGGCAATTGAGAGCCCTTAGCTACTGCAAACACAAGAACCCGTGTAACTTCAGGTAAACTGCATAAGACATTAGGCCAATTTAGACTAAATGGAAAAAAAAAAAAAAAAAAATCGAAAAACGTTAAAATTCTCTGGAAAGTTACTTTGTTCATCCTCCAAAGAAAGGAGCAAGATTGATCAAGACTAGTCTTTTACCAAAATTTAAAAAGAAAAAGCCCAAAGAAATACTCCTACTCATTCGGTAGGCCCAAGATTGTGCCCAAACACCTTGCAATATTTTAAATATCCCCATAAGAATTGATGCATAGATGTGAGGTTTAATAGAACCTTTGTATTATTAGATCAGATCTCACAAATATGCTGCTTCAAATTACTCATGGGCATTGAAAAAAAAAAGTACAAATAATTAAAAAAAAAAGATTTGAAGAGTCTGGAGATGTGTTTGACAAGCTCAGGTCCGGCAGACCCCACAAGACAACTGCTCAGGAGGAACCTTTGTTGGTTAGAAAATTCAAAGCAAGCCCCTTTTCCACTGCAGAAGATCTCCAACAGGCCTGGTCACCTCAAGTCCCTGTGTCAACTAGAAGAGTTTGTAGGATTCTGTCTCGAAATGGCCTCCATGGTCGAATCAGTGCCCAGAAGCCAGCACTAAACAAAAGGCAAATAAAAACCCGTGTGGCATCTGCTAAACAGATGGATGTTGGAAAAGTGGCAGAAGGTGGATTTCTCTTATGAATCTTCAGTAGAATTACACCACAGCCGCCGCAAATACTGCAGGAGACCTACTGGAGCCCGTTTGGATCCAAAATACACCCAGAAAACAGTTAGGCTGGGTTCACATTGTAAAAAAAAAAAAACCCCAAAAAAGGACACATTCAAGAAAAAAAAGGACACATTCAAGAAAAAACACCAAAAACAGGCAAAGATGCTTACCTGTCTAAACAGGCCTCAATACAAATGCACAAGCAGGGTGCAGCGGACCCAAACAAAATAGCAAATGCACAGGTGCGATACCTAATGAAACAGCTTTGCATTCCTTGTGTGAACATGCCACATACAGAGAATTTTATCTTAGTGCATTGGTGTACCACACGGCCAAACCCTTATTGAAGGCTGGCTGTTTCATTAGGTATCGCACCTGTGCATTTGCTATTTTGTTTGGGTCCGCTGCACCCTGCTTGTGCATTTGTATTGAGGCCTGTTTAGACTGTTTTTGGGTTCACATTGTGTTAATAGCAGCCCGTTAAACACATACGTTGTTAACGCAAGTGCCGCTTTGGAAGCACGCTAGCACAGATGGAGCATCTGCTAGCTCTATCTGCGCTAGCGGTGACGGACCTGGAAACGCTGCAGCCCGCGTCTCGGGGTCCGTCACTCAATGACGACACATCGCTAGCGCACGCCCATTGTGGGCGTGCGGTAGCTATGCGCCCGACATTGCATTCAATGGCGGCGTTAACAGACTACGTTACACCGCGTTATGCCACGGTATAATGTAGTCCGTCTAACGGACACGAACGCAACGTGAACTAAGCCTTATATTTGGTGGTGGAAAGATCATGGTCTGGGGTTACATTCAGTATGGGGGTGTGCGAAACATTTGCAAGGTGGAAGGCAATATCAATAGCCTAAAATATCAAGAAGTATTAGCTACCTCTTATATTCCAAATCATAATAGGAGTCAAATCCTCTACAACAAAGTTCCACCAGGCAAAAGAGATAAAGGTGCTCAAGGACTGGCCAGCCCAGTCACCAGACATGAACATCATTGAGCATGTTTGGGGTAGGATGAAAGAGGAAGCTTGGAAGACAAAACCAAAGAATCTAGATGAACTCTGGGAAGCATGTAAGACTGCATTCTTTGCTATTCCTGATGACTTCATTAATAAATTGTATGAATCATTGTTGAACCGCATGGATGCAGTCCTTCAAGCTCATGGAAGTCATACAAAATATTAAATATGACTCTAATAGCACAACTTCATTCAACAATGTTATGCAATATATATTTGCATTTTAAGTAAATCATTTGCATGAATATCACATTACTTTCTGTAGGCGACATAACTTTTGTCTTGCCAAAATCTGAACATTCTGTGTCCATTAACTCATCAATATTTCTGCATCGATGCCAATTTATTTTCTTAACCTAAACCACATTTCGGAGGGTTTCAGCTTTGAAAAGAATCAAAAATCACCACCAGAATTTTTTTTCGGTCGCCGCGACATTGCATTAAAATGCAATAACGGGCGATCAAAAGAACGTATCTGCACCAAAATGATATAATTAAAAAAGTCAGCTCGGCATGCAAAAAATAAGCCCTCACTCAACCCAAGATCACGAAAAATGGAGACGCTACTGGTATAGAAAAATTGCGCAATTTTTTTTTTTTTTAGCAAAGTTTGGAATTTTTTTTTACCACTTAGATAAAAAGTAACCTAGACATGTTTGGTGTCTATGAACTCGTGATGACCTGGAGAATCATAACAGTAGGTCAGTTTTAGCATTTAGTAAACCTAGCAAAAAAGCCAAACAAAAAACAAGTGTGGGATTGCACTTTATTTTGTTATTTCACCACACTTGGAATTTTTTTTTCCCGTTTTCTAGTACACGACATGCTAAAACCAATGATGTCATTCAAAAGTGCAACTTGTCCGGCAAAAAACAAGCCCTCACATGGCCATATTGACGAAAAAATAAAAAAGTTACGGCTCTGGGAAGCAGGGGAGCGAAAAACGAGAACGCAAAAACGGAAAAGGGCAAGGTCTTGAAGAGGTTAAAAACTTTTGCCTCGTCAAAAATACCAGGTCATCAGAGCTTGAATGCTTTGAGGGTGTCATGAAATGGGCCCAGGCCTTTGACAGTGTACCTGGTGTGTGATTCCCTCGCCTCACCTCCTTGGTTGGGCAAGAAAGCTTGCCCCCCAGCGTTATCCAAGTTTAAATTTTTTCAACATATTTTATACAATGGCCTTCTAATATAGCACCATTTTAGTAGACCTCTCCACTTCTGCTGAGGCAGTGTTGCACAGCTTTCATCTAATGTGGACAACCAGCTCTGAGATAACACATCAGAGATGGAGGATGAGGAGGAGCAGGAGGGGGTGCAAGAACTGCTGTAGGAGGTGGAGGAAACCCTGATAAAAGTAGGGCCAGCAATCCTCAGCGTCGGTAGCACAAGTGCTGTGCCAGGGTGGGACTCTGCCCCAGCCTCGACAATATTCATCCAGGATGACATCAGGAAATGTAGTGTACCTGACCACAAGTGCTTGTCCATGTGTCGGTCGTTAATTTGACAATCCCAATAAGTGCGTTGGTAAGGGCACGGGTAATGTTTCCGGACACGTACTGATACATGTTTGGGACGCTACACAGGAAGAAATAGTAACGGCTGGGGACAGAGTACCAAGGGATGTCTGACGCCATAGGTTGGCGGAAATCCTCCGTGACTACAAGCCTAAACAGTGACATTTCTATGGCAAGCAGCCTGAAAATGTGTCCGTTTAAAGGGAACCTGACAGCAGTTTTGGCTGATATAAGAAACAGCCACTGCGTTTCAGATTTTATTTACAGCATTCTATAATGCTGTAGATAAGCCCCCGGTCCGACCTAAAAGATAAGAAAAATAAGTTTTATTATACAAACAATATAAAGAACACACTGGCGCTTGGCTACAATCCCAAATAAAGCTGCAGGCACCTAGGCAGACTGTGTGCAAGCACCTGCCAGCGAATAATAATCAATAGTAACAAGTTAAGATGCCGCGCTGGATAGAGAGACTGCTACTGTGAAGTGAGTGAACTCCAGTCACCTACCTCACAGATGCAAAAGCTGGCGTGTCCACTGAGTGGGAAAGTTGGCTACTGCACTCGTGTCCTCCGTATTGTAAAAGGATCGCGGCGTCTGCAGTGCACAGATCAAGAGGGAGCGTCCTCCCGCGGTGAAAAAAATTCCCCTGCACGCTTGCCGCTGATAGTACCGACAGGCAGCCTCGGCCGATGGCGCCGTCGTGCAGTTGTGTGGTGAAGGGGCGTGGCTATGCGGTGACGTCACCAGTCCATTAGACGGACACTAGTAGGGGCCCAATCACGACGCATTTCGAGGGAACCGACCCTCTTTCTCAAGGCACTCCCTCTTGATCTGTGCACTGCAGACGCCACGATCCTTTTACAATACGGAGGACACGAGTGCAGTAGCCAACTTTCCCACTCAGTGGACACGCCAGCTTTTGCATCTGTGAGGTAGGTGACTGGAGTTCACTCATTTCACAGTCTCTATCCAGCGCGGCATCTTAAGACGTTTTATTATACTCACCCGGGGGAACGATCCGGTCCGATGGGTGTCGCAGGTCTGGTACCTCCCATCTTTTTGTGATGCCGCCCTCCTGCTGCTTCATCGCTCCTGCGCAGGCGTACTTATCTGCCCTTTGAGGGCAGACCAAAGTACTGCAGTGCGCAGGCGCTGGGAAAGGTAACATAGTAACATAGTTAGTAAGGCCGAAAAAAGACATTTGTCCATCCAGTTCAGCCTATATTCCATCATAATAAATACCCAGATCTACGTCCTTCTACAGAACCTAATAATTGTATGATACAATATTGTTCTGCTCCAGGAAGACATCCAGGCCTCTCTTGAACCCCTCGACTGAGTTCGCCATCACCACCTCCTCAGGCAAGCAATTCCAGGTCAGAGGACCAGCGCGGGCGCACTACAGGACTTTACTCTGAGGGCAGATAAGTACGCATGCGCAGGAGGATATCTTATAGGCAGTAGTGTAACCCGTAGGCACCAATTGTAGACTCAGGTGTTCGGCCCACCGAGCCGGGTGTTTAGATGACATGTGCCTGATCATGCTGGCGGTGGATAGGCTCTTAGTGGTCAGGCCCCTGCGGATCTTGGCATGGCACAGGTTGCAAGTGACCAATGTTTCTGTCTCAGATCTCTTTTTAATTAAGTCCCAGACTAGGAACACAAGTCTTTGACAGAAATTCACGAGTGTCGGTGCTCTGCAGAACAGTTGCCCGCCTTCTCCCTCAGGTCACCCCACTGCCACCTCCTGCCTGTTTTGGTTCTGCTGATCCCTCCTACTAAGCGCTGCTGTCCTCACCCTGCATGCCAGCTTTCCAGGTCAGGTCAGTGACATCATCCACCACCTCATATTCCACCACCACACCCTGGTCCTCCTGACTTGGTAACTTAACAATAACAAGACTTATCAGCAACTTTGTCTCATCTACCTCCTTAGACAAAATCTGGCGTTCCCCATCGCCATCTTCTTGTGACAGTAGCTGCTCTAAGTTTTGTGCATCACTAAAAAGCATGCCCTCCTGTCCTTCTTGAAACATGCAGGGTGAGAAGCCACAATCAAGAAACGATAATGTAAAAAGCTACTCGGAGTGTCTAAGTGTGGGATCACTGGTCTCCTTGGGCATGACATGGTAAGAGGAAGGAGGATCAGGGTGAGGATTAAGTGATCCACACTCTTTGGTGGGGAGACCGGACCAAGTGGAAGACTGGTGCTGGCATGCCTGTTGGAAGCAATATCTGCTATCCAACCGAACACTTGTTCACACTGGTGTGGCTTCAGAAGTGGTGTCCCATGCCTCCCTGCACAGTGGGCCAGGAAGCAATGTGTGTCATGGATGGGCGTGTTGCCTGTGCTCCAGCTACAGGCAGTGTCGCACCTGCCCCACGTCCTCGGCATCTGTGTGCACCATCAGCAGTTCCCCATCCCTTAATGCACGCCTTGCGCATTTTGTAATTGCTAGTTCTTTGGAAACCAAGTTTCCTTGATTCATTGAAACTAATTTTTAATTAGAAAAAAAATTTGGTCACCTGTAGCAGAGACAGGTCAAAAGGAACGAAAAGTCAAAGGCCTTCTCCTATTGAAAGGACTTGTATGCCTGGACTGAGGTAAGAGAGTTACTTTTCCCCCCCGGTAGCATCCGAAATGATCTCGTCCAGTCTGCAACCAAAAGAGCCTAGAACCCTGAAAGGGTCTGCATTTCACGCCTTCAACCATAGGATGCGGCTTATAGTAATGATGTTGCAGAACAACCAGCCGCATCTAAAGAGGCAGCTAAAAGATATTTGCCAAAGTGAGCAATCTGATCTGCCAACTCTGCCATCTCGTCCGGAGGAGCTGCCGCTAAGATGCCCAGGCCGAGATGGACTTAGCCATCCAGGTGGAAGCGAAGCTGGGGCAGAGGGAGGCACCAGATGCTTCAAAAGGCCGATTTAGCCAAAGACTTAATCTTCCTGTGTCTTAATGCCACATTAAGAGAAGCACCATCCGGTAGAGACAGAACTGTTTTGGACGACAGGCGAGAAACTGGCGGGTCCATCTTAGGGGACTCTGCCCATTTGCTGAAAAGATCTGGGCTAAAGGATGTCTAGCTGCTTCCTTCCAAGGAAGCGCTTTTCGGGATGTTCCCAATGTTTAGCCAAAGTCACTTCAAACTCTTTGTGATCGGGAAAGGTTCGGGAAGGATGTTTTACCCGCTTGAAGGAAACGGAGTGCTCCTGAGCTGGAGCCTCATCCTCTTTTAAGAGTTTGGGTAATAGCCAAAATTTGGCTACCTACCATATAATGCATCTTTGAATCCTGGTCCAAATCAGATTCAGATTGGGAACCCAAAGGACACCTCCGAGGAGGAGGTATGGGAAGAGGGGGGCATCCTGGATGATGAAGAGGGGCCTGGTGAACTGGATGAGGAGCTAGAAAGAGCCCACTTCCTAGACCTTTTACCCGATCTGTCCCTGCGAAGGTCGTGGTCCGGTGTGTGCTAATCACCCTGAGAGGTGTTCAGAGCACTGGTGGCAGCAGATAGATGTGGAAGGCGTTCCAGGACCTGGACCAAAGACTGGGATACCTTAGTCAGGTCAGAGACCGACAGACATGGCAACAGCCCACTCCGGGGGAGGGGTGTGCTCTAATCCCGGGCATTAGGATGCTCCTGTGGGGCAGACATGGTGGAAGGACTGCAGGATGGGCAGAAAGGGGACGGCTGACCTGAAGACCACAATATTTTGAAGCGGGCACAGGCGTAGTGAATTACATTGGGCTTAGAGTGGGGATGAGAAGCCCCTGCAGAGTTGGGCATAGGTCGAGCCTGAGAGATACTGCTGAGGGGAGGCGAGGGAAGGGACAGGCAGAGCCTACCAGATGCCAGCGATGGATCAGCAGATGACTGATGGATAGCTGTGTCTCCCTTGCCGGATGAGATGTAGTAGAGCCGAGTCTCAGGCAGAATGCACAAACTGCCTGGTTGGGAGCTCTAAGATGGCCACAGAAAAGCAGGAACAGCAGCACGTTGTGGAGCAGTGGGCGTGGCTAATGCTCCGGCCGGTGAGAACGAAAGGGGAGCTCCGATTGGCTGACATGCCGGGGGAGGAGGGGGGGTGTTTGGAGGCGTGGCCAGCCCTGAGGATCTGCCGGCCGCCTAAACTGAAGTTGCCCCTCCTATTGGATGATGAGTCGGGGAGGCGTGGCCCAGCCAGAGCAGTGATGGGAAAGGTGGCATGATCAGAGCACAGACTCTCTAACCCAGGGATTACTGCCATAGTCCAGGAAAGAGTGCAAAATACGAGCGCTCGGCAGGGAGGGGGCGTGTGCAGAGAAAAGAGCGCCAGAAAAGAGCTCCGAGGGGAAAATGGCCGCGTCCTGTTTAAAGGTGCCCGGTCTCTGTTAAAGGGATCCTGCCTGCACTGCCAGGGAAGAAGGGGAAAAAGGCGCCCTGTCCCTGTTAAAGGACAAGAAAGAGAATGGTCCTGACTGCGCCGCTGAGGGGAAGGAAACATACATACCTGGCAGATGGGTCCACGATTCCTTTTCACAGATGTGGATCACATCAGGAGCCCTCGGGTGTGAGAGGGTCACTGGCATTGGGGATCCTCCTTCCCGCACTGTCTCCGGACGGTACAGAAGACGGCATCAACCCCTTAGAAGAAGGGGGGAGGCCACCGCTGGTGACCACTGTCTTCCTCTCAGCCCTCTCCGAGGAGAGGGGTGAGGAGGAGAAAAGGCAACGACTGGCCACGGGAATCACCCTGAAACACCCGTATGGGTGACAGGGGATAAAGTCCTGCCTGCGGGTCCGAGAGTGGGCGATGTGGGTGACACCACACTGCTCTCTCGGTCGCATACTTGCAGGAAAACAGGATGAGAAATTACACCGTTACCCTACAAAGATGAATCTGAAAAACAAAGGGGAAAAGATTAATAAACACAAACAGGGAACCTGCAAAGGAAAAAACTGCAGATTTGGGATCAGATCCAGGTCCACCTCTACAGCCGCTAAGCTTAAACTAAGGTAATTTGTGCCTGTCAGTGGGTGTATACTACTGGGGAGGAGTGAATTTCCTTTTTTGCCTAGTTCAGCCTCCTAGCGACAGCAGCATCCACCCATGGTTACCTGTGTCCCCCAATGAAGCAATACAGTAAACGCAATTATGACGTTTTCTTTTTAAATTAACTTTATAGTAATTCAATTTACATAAACAGTTCATTAATTTTACATTTTGATAGATTGAACTTATAGCTGCAGCAATATCAAATTATGCTTTTTTGTATTTCTTTAATTTTCAAAACAAAAGGGATGATTTGAATTTTCATATTTTTGCAATTTATTTTTTCCCCTTTGAGGACTTGATCCTGCAATGGTCTCTTCTTGTTTTATATACCATAATTCGCCAGGATTGCCGCATATAGCTAAAATCATAGTCTCTTATCAAGTCCGGGTATCCTATGTCAGGAAGGGGTAAAATGTTTCCATGTATAAATAATGTTGTCCTGTTCACTCAGATGTGCTGGGTAAAGCACGTTAAATGGGCTGTAAATTTGGACTTAATTTCAAAGTAGAATAAATACAAAAAGCATCTCTCGCAGTGGAGAGCCTTACTAACACTAAGAAATTAGTGACAGAAAACCCCTCTAATATTTTTTGGCTTTAAAAAAACCAGAAGATCACTAATTACTGTAGAGCTCTTCCTTGGCTATACCCAAACTCTAAACGAAATATGCGTAACCGGAAACATTGGAAAGTTTGAATACAAAACACAAGCCTTGTCCATTAATAAAAAAGCATCCAGTATTTTAGACAAGCTGTAAACTTACAAGCATAAAAATACATCAAGTAAATATTAAAGTATAAAACCTACAAAACACATACCCCGTTGCACGCCATCATTGGAGCGTAACCTTTTTCCATTTCTAACATTTGGCAGCTTGTCTGAACATAGAGGTAAACCATCTGTCAGATCTTCATCATCCATGAATGCTTTTGCACTTTCTGCTGCTTCGATCTCAAAATCATTTTCAGGAGTGTGAGATGACGTAATGTACATATTAGTCGTCTCAGCACCATAGAGAGGAGTTGAGTGTTTTACAAATCTCGGCAGTGGACGTCTATCGATAGAGAAGTCGGAAGACGTAGCTGGAGTATTTTTACTCCCTCCGTTGCCTTCAGCAGTGTTCTTTTGGAAGTGGTCAGGTTTGGTGGCAAAGTCTTTTAAATGATTGTTCAGTAACGGATTAAGTGTTTTCATTCTTCTATGCTCCTTATTTTCATGAGGAAAATCTAAGGTTTTATTAGTATTAAATTCTTCAAAAAAGCCTTTCACTTTCTGCAGTGCTTCTTCGGAAATACACACTTGTCTCCCACTAGCAGAACTAAATCCAACAGAACTTTTTGCAGGTACTATAGGGGAATATTTTATTTCTGCCGTTTCAGGCACTATATTATCTCTTAATGATTCTCTTTCTGCAGCTGCTGATTTAGGTTTAAGGTGGATATCAACATCAGTATCATGCTGTGATAAGCAGCCACTATCTACTTCAGAAAATATTTCTCGTGCTCTCTTTAATGACTCCTCTGACACAGTTACGGATTTACCACCAGCTGTGCTGAAACATGGCATCTTGGGTACAGAACCATCTTCTGTCACTGGCTCTGTGGTGTCACTTCTGTCATTTCCTTTAGAAAAAATGATGTTGCACGTTTTCCCTGTCATAGACGATTTTTTATTGGTTTGACACAAGTCAACTGCATAGACGCCTCCAGGTTTTTCGTATTGGTTTCTTTTCATTGTTGCAGTACTTTGTGAACTTCTTGCAACATCTAGTGGATTATTAGTATCAACAAAAAGTAGTTTTGCCTTTTGGAGAGAATCGTTAGAGACTGTCACAGTTTTTCCACTTGCTGTGTTGAAAGCGATGGGTGGGATGGCCACAACTGAGGAATTTACTTGCACCATAGGACTTTGCAGGATATCAAAATTTCTACTGGTTATTACAGCATCAGTTAGGACACTTCCATGGAGTGACTGATTATCTACCGGTTCATCACTTGGGAGTGACCGATGTTCTGCCACATCACTTGGGAGTGACCGATGTTCTGCCACATCACTTGGGAGTGACCGATGCTCTTCCACACAATCACTTGGGAGTGACCGATGTTCTAACACACCATCACTTGGGAGTGACCGACGTTCTGCCACACAATCACTTGGGAGTGACTGATGTTCTAACACACCATCACTTGGGAGTGACCGATGTTCTAACACACAATCACTTGGGAGTGACCGATGTTCTAACACACCATCACTTGGGAGTGACCGATGTTCTAACACACCATCACTTGGGAGTGACCGATGTTCTAACACACCATCACTTGGGAGTGACAGATGTTCTTCCACACCATCACTTGGGAGTGACTGATGTTCTTCCACACCATCACTTGGGAGTGACCGATGTTCTAACACACCATCACTTGGGAGTGGCTGAGGTTTTTCCACAACATCATTTGGTAGTGACTGATGTTCTTCCACACCATCACTTAAGTCAGCAAACATTTCTCTAGCTTTTTGTAAAGCTTTACTTGACAAATGAACTTGATTGCCACTTGCTGTACTAAAAAATGGCATCTTTCTGCAGGAGGTCTCTTGGAGAAGAGAACACATTTTTCTATCCAAACCTTTGCCTAAGACCTTTCCAAAAGTATCCTTACTACATTGATTCAGATATGGTTTTAGATTCTTAACTTCTGCTGCATGGGATGGAAGCTTTTGGGCCTCTATTTTTTTAGTCAGAGTTTTTTGGGGCTTTAATGCAAGTCCTGTTACATTGTCATCAATTTCTGCAAACATCTGTCTTGCTTTCTGGAGGGAACTTTGAGACACTGCTACAGTTTTTCCTCTCGCTGTACTAAAACCTAATGAAGGCGAGCTGGATTTGATATTTTTTATCTCAGTTTGGTTGATTATATTACCAAGTTTGTCCTGATCAGACAAAATGCTGCCATCTATATCAGTAAACATTCCTTGAGTTTTCTTCATCAAGTCGTCAGACAGTTGGACAGATTTCCTACTAGGGGTGCTAAAAGATATATTGGGGTTTTCGCCTTCATGCACAGTCTTATTAGACATTCCTCTACTGGAGACATTATCTACACTTGTTATATCTGCCGATACGGCAGAACTCTGTTGGGCTGTAATCTGATGAACCAAAGGTATAATTTCTCCGGCCTGTGTTACACCGGGGTTCATTCTGTGATGCAGACCATCTGAGACATCACAAATCTTGTAGACTTTTGACTTACTCAAATTGGATAGATTTCTTTGTCCCACATATGAATCTGGTTCTTCAATATCTGCAAACATTTCTTGAGCTTTCTGTACAAATTTATGGGAGACATTTATCATTTTACCATTTGCAGTACTAAAACCTTGTTGGGGAAAGCGAAGAGTGGATTCCTTTACTAGAATAGATGTGTTCTGTAAGCCAAGAAAATTATCAGGATTCACTGCAGAATCCGTCGAGACATTTCCAGTTTGTTGCTCTGCTACCTGAATATCATCCACTTCTGAGAATGTTTTATGAACCAGTTTTAGATTATCCTCACAAAAATGAACACGTTTACCACTTGCAGTGCCAAAAGAAGACGATATCGATCTTGCATTGTTTTGCTTCAGACACAACTCCTTATTCACCTCTTTTACCAAATGCAATATCTTCTTTGGTTTCGGGGAAGGACCAATAGAAAAAATTGTGGGTGCTTTACTTTCCTTACTGAAAACCACTGGTGGCTGGTCATACTTTGGCCCAAGTGTTTCCTTTCCTGCAAAGATGGTACTAGCCTGATTGACATTGGTTTCAAATAAGAAATTTGAGGGTTCGTGCACTGCGCCAGTCTTGCGGTGATCCTCAGATTGGTCAGTAACCAATATATCATTAAACATAGTCCTTGCTTTACGTAAGGAAGCCTTGTTAACATTAATCAGTTTTCCTTTTCCAGTAGCAAACCCAACTAGCATTGTAGGCAATTGTGGAAATAAGGCATAGTTTTGATTGCCTTTCGATGCATGGTCACAATTGAGCACAGACCCGGCTTCTGGTTGTAAATTGAGTACACAGTTTTCATCAGCCTTACACTCATTTTCTTGCTTATCTGAAAAGCAATTCTCTTTGGTCTGTGCATGGGATGGTACTATGGTAGACTGTATAATATCTGGTTCCATATTCACAGACTGTACAGCAGGACTATTATCAGTAATGGGAAAAATTGGGGGATTAGATACTTTGTTTAAGCTATTTTTTTCTTTCTGCTTTTCTTCAAAATCACTAAACATCTCAATCGCTTTGATTAAATCCTCATCAGTAATGTTACCAGATTTACCACTTGCCGGTTCACCCACAGGTCCATCCCTATGTTTTAACAATGAGTCTTGTCTAGATGTGTTATCTGCCATGTCACAAGGATTTGTGTCAGTGTCACTTTTACTTTCAGATTCTGAAGTTATGATGACAGCTTTGCTCTTCGCATTTCCTTCTCCGGTAGAAAAGCTATCATTGAAGTCCACATCTGTCCAGACATCTGATGTATTAAGCTTCTGAGAATCACTAAAGCTTTTTGCATTTTGCAAGTTTTCATTATCTAGTCCAAGTAGATTTATTTTCTTAACCTGGGTAAAATCAAACTGACTTCCCGCATTCTCTAAAATAGAAGAAAGTTCATTGATTTCAGCTTTTTGGCTTTCCGTAAAGAGGTCATGTAAATGAGAGACGACTTCATAGGATAAACCTTGCATGTTCCTCGTGCTCATCTTTGTAGGAGTAGCATTCGCTATCCGTACTGGATGTTCCTTCAGGCTCTCACTGCCTTTTACCAGACAATCTGAAGTGGGCTTTTTGCATAGATTTGCATTTATGAGTGTTTGGTTTTGCTCTTCTGATATCTCCTCCAAGTTCCTTGTGGAATTAGCTTCGATATTATTAGTCATTTCATCCTGTTCAGATTGTATGTTAGAGGATGTATTCATTTTGTGTCTTTTGCTTTGGTTTTGAAAGATTTCTTGTTGAATATCCTGGAATAGCATACTTCCTTTGGCAATTTCACCATCTGTGACTATGATTTCCTTAAGCGACGCTGTCTGGAATCCCTTGTGTGTCAGAGTAGCATCAGATTTAGCCATCAAAATTAAAGTGTTTTTGTCTTCAATTACCAATTTAGTAGGACTTAAAATGGGCAGTGTGTCATTTTCCTTGAACAGAAGTTCGCCTTTTCTAAGGTTTTCTTCTGAAATGTGTATTTTATTATTAGATGCAGTTTTAAAGCCTTCGAAACGTTGCATATTCGTGCTTACAAGTAAATCACTGCAGATTTTGTTACTGGTTTCAGGCTCTGCTTTTGCAGGGAGTGGATTAGTACAAATAGCCTCACAGTTGTTCCTTGTGACAAAAGGATTCTTTTGTGAATAATGATCTCCATCTTCTTGACCACCCGTCACAGAGCTCAGAACATTGACTTTGGTCCTGCTGTGATCCATCATCGCCTCAGAGAGATGCAATACCCCATCCTCCACCTGAGAAGTGCTCTCCGATTTTGCCCTTTGAAGCTCTGATTCATCACCTTTCCTCGAGGACACAAATCTTTTGTTTGCGTTCGATTTTACCACGGAGGTACCCATTGGATTTGTCTGCAACTTATTTATGAATGTCTCTTCTATTTCTTGGATATCTATGCTGTTTTCTTTGAAGTCATCATGATCTTCGTTTATAACTGGCATTACTTCTAATGGGTTACTTGCCGATGCAGAATTTTTTAAAGCCAATGATCCTAAAAGAGAAAAATAATACAAGGTCATATTACATATGATATATAAAAATAAGATTACATTTCATAAAACCATAGCTTTTTTATATATTCAGAGGTAAGTGTAACCGTAATGTGCTAGTAAGGTATATAAAATATTTAACAGGAGATATAAAATGATAGATCAGTGGCGTTCTGGATGATGATGACCATTAAAATGGGTGATTCTTGCTCCCCATTACATGCGAGCGTACCAGCCATGATAGTGGGAAAAAGGAGATTTTTGTGTACTCACCGTAAAATCCTTTTCTCCGAGCCAATCATTGGGGGACACAGGACCATGGGTGTTATGCTGCTGCCACTAGGAGGACACTAAGTAAACACAGAAAGAATAGCTCCTCCCCTGCAGTATACACCCTCCTGCTGGCTCTCAGTGAACCAGTTCGGTAACAAAGCAGTAGGAGCTTAATATTTAACAAGGATGAACTATGTCAAAAACCAGATTAACTCAACAAAAAAACAAAGCCAATAGGCTAACAGGGTGGGTGCTGTGTCCCCCAATGATTGGCTCGGAGAAAAGGATTTTACGGTGAGTACACAAAAATCTCCTTTTCTCCTACGCCTCATTGGGGGACACAGGACCATGGGACGTCCTAAAGCAGTCCCTGGGTGGGAAACAACTGCAATTGCTACTTGCACCCACAAGTTACGGATGCGGCACAGCCGCCTGCAGAATTCGTCTGCCGACGGTCGCATCTGCCGAGGCTTGAGAGTGAATGTGGTAATGTTTTGTAAAGGTATGTAGGCTGGACCAAGTCGCAGCCTTACAAACTTGTGCTGCTGAAGCTTGGTGCCGGATGGGCCAAGACGCGCCCACTGACCGAGTGGAGTGAGCCTTAATCCCTGCTGGGACAGGAAGACCTCTGACTCGGTAGGACTCTTGAATAGCCGAACGGATACATTTGGCTATTGTCGCCTTGGAAGCGGGAAACCCTTTCCTCGGTCCTTCCGGGAGCACGAACAGGGCATCTGACCTGCGGAAAGACGCTGTCCACGAGATGTATCTCCTAAGAGCTCTCACTAAATCCAGTGTGTGAAGGGCCTTCTCGATGCAATGGACTGGAGCCTGACAGAGTGACGGTAAGACAATCTCCTCATTGAGATGAAAAAAGGATACAACTTTTGGTAGAAAAGAAGGTGATTTCCTTAAAACCACCTTATCCTGATGAAAATTCAGGAACGGAACATGAGAGGACAGAGCCGCCAGCTCGGAGACTCGTCTGATAGAGGTGACCGCAACTAGAAAGGCAACTTTCCATGAAAGAAGAGACAGGGAAACCTCCTGTAGAGGTTCGAAAGGAGCCTGTTGCAAAACTCCAAGGACCAGATTAAGATCCCATGGTTCCAACGGCATCCTATAGGGGGGAGCTCGATGGGAGACTCCCTGAATAAACGTCTTGACCTGTAATCTGTTGGCAATCCTGCGCTGGAAGAGAACAGACAGGGCTGAGATTTGCCCCTTGAGAGAACTAAGGGCGAGGCCCAAGTCCAAACCCGTTTGCAAGAACTCAAGAATGGAAGGGATGGAAAAATGTAGAGGAGAACATCCTCGGTCGCTACACCATGAAAAGAAAGTCTTCCAAGTGCGATGATAGATACGCATAGACGTAGACTTTCTAGCGCTGATCGAGAGAAACCTGCCTGGGGTAGGACCCAGGACTCAACGGCCATGTCGTCAAACACAGGGCCTCTGAGTTCTGGTGGTAAAAGGGGCCTTGAGATAACAGATCTGCGCGATTCGGTAATCGCCAGGGAACGTCGGCAACTAGTTGAACTAGTTCCGCGTACCACGCCCTGCGCGGCCAATCTGTCACAATCAGGATTACCGGTACCCTCTCCGCTCTGATTTTCTTGATGACTCTCGGCAGGAGAGGAAGCGGGGGAAATATGTACAGAAGCCGAAAATGATGCCACGGGAGTACAAGAGCGTCTGCCCCGATGGCTGCCGGATCGTGGGACCGAGCCATGAAGTCGGGAACCTTGGAATTCAGCCGTGAGGCCATCAGATCCACGTCCGGGGTTCACCAACGACAGCAGATCTGGTGGAAGATCTCTGGATGGAGAGACCACTCCCCGGAGTCGAGGCATTGCCGACTGAGGAAGTCTGCCTCCCAATTGTCCACTCCCGGGATGTGAACCGCAGAGATCATTGAGCGGTTTCCCTCGGCCCATCGGAGGATGTGGCCTACCCCTGTCATGGCCGCCCTGCTGCGGGTTCCCCCTTGGCGGCTGATGTATGCCACTGCAGTGGCGTTGTCGGACTGAATCCTGATTGGGCGACCTGCTAGGAAGGGATGGAACTGGAGAAGTGCCAGCCTGATCGCCCGGATTTTCAAGATGTTGATTGGAAGGCGTGATTCCTGGGGGGACCAGCGGCCCTGAGCAGTGTGATGAAGGAACACCGCTCCCCAGCCTAGAAGACTTGCGTCTGTTGTCATAACCAGCCAGTGTACTGGAAGAAAAGACTTCCCTTGATTCAGGGAGGATTTTAATGTCCACCACCTGAGAGACTGTCTACTCGCTGGGGAAGGAGGAACCGATGGTCTAGGGAGAATGGGTTCCTGTCCCAAACAGGCAGGAGGGCATGCTGTAGAGGACGGAGGTGTAGTTGGGCAAATGGAACTGCCTCCATAGCTGCTACCATCCTGTTGAGGACTCTCATACTGAAGCGCAGAGAGTGAGAGCGAGGCTGTGAGAGCTTCTCGCTGTAAAAGCGAGATCTTTTCTGGGAGAAGAAGAACCAACACCCGGGACGAGTCGAGTATCATTCCTAGAAAGGAAATTCGCTGGGCCGGTACTGGGTAAGATTTTTTGAAGTTTATCTTCCAACCTAAGCGAGAAAGGGTATCTATTGTGATGGCCACGGCTTCCTTGCGGGAGCGGAAAGAGGGGCTTTTGAGGAGGATATCGTCTAAATACGGGAGCGCCACCACTCCTCAGGTGTGGAGTATGGCCACGGCAGCCGCCATGACCTTGCTGAATACCCTGGGAGCGGTGGCGAGGCCGAAGGGCAGAGCAACGAATTGGAAGTGATCTTCCTGAACTGCGAAGCGAAGAAACCTTTGGTGAGAAGGTAAAATAGGAATATGGAGGTATGCGCAGTGGCGTATCTAGGGGGGGGCAGCCGGGGCATGTGCCCCGGGCGCAGCTGGCAGGGGGGCGCAGTTGGGCCGCCAAATGTCTCCCCTGGCAGCTGCATTCTGCCGCCCCTGCACTCGGAGTCAGCTGTTCTCTGTGTCGGACTGTCAAGCTGACATCCGGCACAGAGACGCTGCAGCGCGCGGCTCCCAGTGTTCGATTGTACTCGTATCTTACGGACATGAGTACAATTGAACATCTGACTGCAGTGCCTGTCTAGAATGGAGCTGATTTTGGGAGGTAAGATGTCACCGGAAGGGGCGGGGCCTCCTTCAGTCCAGTGAAGACAGATAGCAGGAACCAGGAAGCTGCTGGAGTCGTGTGAGGAGGACTGAGGGTCTGCAGCATGCAGCCATGTGAGATTACCGAGGTGTGTGGGGATTGGAGGGATAATGATGAGGGGCTGTGTAGTGGATGATGAGAAGCTGTGGGGATTGGAGGGATAATGATGAGGGGCTGTGTAGTGGATGATGAGACGCTGTGGGGATTGGAGGGATAATGATGAGGGGCTGTGTAGTGGATGATGAGACGCTGTGGGGAATGGAGGGATAATGATGAGGGGCTGTGTAGTGGATGATGAGACGCTGTGGGGAATGGAGGGATAATGATGAGGGGCTGTGTAGTGGATGATGAGACGCTGTGGGGAATGGAGGGATAATGATGAGGGGCTGTGTAGTGGATGATGAGAGGCTGTGGGGAATGGAGGGATAATGATGAGGGGCTGTGTAGTGGATGATGAGAGGCTGTGGGGATTGGAGGGATAATGATGAGGGGCTGTGTAGTGGATGATGAGACGCTGTGGGGATTGGAGGGATAATGATGAGGGGCTGTGTAGTGGATGATGAGACGCTGTGGGGAATGGAGGGATAATGATGAGGGGCTGTGTAGTGGATGATGAGACGCTGTGGGGATTGGAGGGATAATGATGAGGGGCTGTGTAGTGGATGATGAGAGGCTGTGGGGATTGGAGGGATAATGATGAGGGGCTGTGTAGTGGATGATGAGACGCTGTGGGGAATGGAGGGATAATGATGAGGGGCTGTGTAGTGGATGATGAGACGCTGTGGGGAATGGAGGGATAATGATGAGGGGCTGTGTAGTGGATGATGAGACGCTGTGGGGAATGGAGGGATAATGATGAGGGGCTGTGTAGTGGATGATGAGACGCTGTGGGGAATGGAGGGATAATGATGAGGGGCTGTGTAGTGGATGATGAGACGCTGTGGGGAATGGAGGGATAATGATGAGGGGCTGTGTAGTGGATGATGAGAGGCTGTGGGGAATGGAGGGATAATGATGAGGGGCTGTGTAGTGGATGATGAGAAGCTGTGGGGATTGGAGGGATAATGATGAGGGGCTGTGTAGTGGATGATGAGAAGCTGTGGGGATTGGAGGGATAATGATGAGGGGCTGTGTAGTGGATGATGAGAAGCTGTGGGGAATGGAGGGATAATGATGAGGGGCTGTGTAGTGGATGATGAGACGCTGTGGGGAATGGAGGGATAATGATGAGGGGCTGTGTAGTGGATGATGAGAGGCTGTGGGGAATGGAGGGATAATGATGAGGGGCTGTGTAGTGGATGATGAGAAGCTGTGTGGGGAATGATGATGGGCTGTGAAGTGGATGATGAGGGGCTGTGTGGGGAATGGAGCATGATGAGGGGCAGTGTGGAAAAAGAAGGAATGATGAGGGGCTGTGTGGGAGAAGGGGGGTGATGAGGGGCTTTGGGGGAGAAGGGGGGTGATGAGGGGCTGTATGGGGGTGATGGGCTGTGTGGGGAATGGGGGATGAGAGGCTGTGTGGGTGATAATGAGGGCCTGTGGGGAATGGGGGGATGATGAGGGGCTCTGTGGAGAAGCGGGGTGATGAGGGCCTTTTTGGGGAATGATGAGGGCCTGTGGGGAATGGGAGGATGATGAGGGACTGTGTAGGGGTGATGAGGGGGAGATGGGGTTGATGAGGGGCTGTGTGGGGGATCAGGAGATGGGGGTGATGAGGGGCTGTGTGGGTAATGGGGGGATTTATTGTGTGGGGTTGAATTGGAGTGGAGATGGGAGATTTGAGGACACAAAATGAACAGCAAAGGGGGTGATGGGGCACAGAATAGAAACTGAGTAGTGGGTTCGTAGCATGGGGGCAGTGTAAGGGCACAGCCAGGAGGGGACAGTATACCAAGGAGGGGGAGTGTGATGAGAGAGTACAGTATAAATACTGGGCCCTATATGGGGGACACAGTGTGAGAGGACAGTGTGAAGAGGGGACCGGTATGGAAAGGAGAGGTCAGTGTGAAGAGCATGTACCATAAGAGGGACAGTGTGGGGGTCATATTTTGTGAAGACAATATAGTGAGGGGCAATTTTTCATTCAGGAGCATTATAATGACACTTGTATCTTTAAGGGCATCGTGAAGATGAAGAAAAGAAGAACGACTCCAGAGACGACATCATCTATAAGGTACCTGGATGTAAATGTTAATTGTGATACTGACTAACTCATGTTTTTATTTATGTTAGGAGCATTAAAGGGGATGTCCAGGTTTGTAATGAGTCTGCAGTCATTCTTCGTGACTGCAGACTTCTGAGTTCTCACAGTGCTCATTGCACGCTGTCAGGATTCTCTCGTGCTGGCAATTTACATACATGTGGTCACGTGCTGACTAGACATGTGTGGCCTCCGTCAATGAAAATGAACTGAGCGAGGCCGGGCACGTCTAGTCGGAATGTGTTCAGAATTATACAAATCACATGCTTGTACTGACATGACCGTCCACCAGCAAGGGAGAATCCTAAAAGTGTCCAGTGCATTCGTTGTGAGAATTCAGAAGTCTGCGATGTCAGGATTCAGGTCAGCAGGTTCCAGTAGTCGTCACATGGACACCTCACTCATATGTGACTTTCACACTTATGGTCTGGTGACAACGAGCTTTTCTTCTGCTTCTCAGTTTTTCACTGAACATTGAGAGCATTAGGGAGAGGAGAGGAGAGGAGCTTGTGGGTACATGACTAAGTGCGCAAATCGCATATGTGCTGAGAGGGGGGGGCGCCAAAATGAATTCTTGCCCCGGGTGCCAGAAACCCTAGATACGCCTCTGGGTATGCGTCCTGGATGTCTATAGACGCCAGGAACTCGCCTTTTTCCATGGAGGCGATGACAGAACGAAGCGATTCCATCCGGAACCGGTGTACCCTGACAAACTTGTTCAGTAGTTTTAGGTCCAGTATGGGCCGTACTGTACCGTCCTTCTTTGGAACAATGAAGAGGATTGAATAAAAACCTTGAAACCTTTCGCTTTGAGGGACCGGAATAATAACTCCGTCTTTTCTCAGAGAGCTTATAGCTTTGAAGAACTCTGATGCTTTTGCCCTGGGAGGAGAAGACAGGAAAAAACGGTTTGGAGGACGAGATAAGAGATCTATCTTGTATCCGGAGGACACTAGATCGCGAACCCACTCGTCGTGAACGACCGAGAGCCACGCGGCACTGAAGGAAAGCAGGCGGCCGCCTACTTTGAGGGTGTCCCCGGATACCGCAGGGAGTCATTGTGTAGAAGGTCTGCCCGTTCTGGCGCCTCTGGATCCAGGCTGCCTTGGCCTGCCTCTCCATGAAGGGGAAAGCTTAAAAGAGGCCTGTGAACCTCAGTCTCCACGTTGTGCCCGGCCGGAATTGGGGGATGTGGAAGTAGAGGACCAGTTTGAGTTGTAACGAAAAAAATCGGGCCGAGCCTGTGGTTGCAGGTTCCGAAAGGGCCGAGAGGGTCTCTGTTGTGGAAGAAATTTACTCTTCCCTCCAGTGGCGTCAGAAATTAACTGGTCGAGCTTTTCGCCAAAAAGGCGACCGCTCTAATATGGGAGAGAAGTCAATGACTTTTTGGAAGTGGAATCCGCACGCCAGTCCCTGAGCCATAAGGACCTCTGGAAGGTGATGGCATTTGCTGCTTGAGACGCGCAGTCAGCGGCATCCAGGGATCAACAGGTGGTTCCTGAGCCGTCACCGGTTCACAAGCTGTGCATAATGCAGTATTGTGACCTCGGGGTAATGATACCATACAAGAGGTACATGCAGCGAAAAATACAGATTTTTTGTGAGACTTTGGTTGAGACATAGTAAAGCCTGGAGGAAAGCGCTTACTAGCAGGGGAAGGGTTAAGCTGTGTGTCTGCAGCTTACCCAGGTCCTGTGTCTTGAGTCCCCAGGGCAGGTCCGCAGTGTAGGCAGAGAAAGGCTGTGATAGGAAACACTGGAGCAGTGCTGCAGCATCAGGGCTGTGGGTGTCCCAAGATGGCCGCCGAGACCAGGAAGTGGGAGCTCATCACAAGGAACGAGAAGCGCCAGGAAAAGTGGGCGGGGCTAACTGCCGTGGGGGGTGGCCAAAACTCCGACCTGTATTGAGGGAAAAAAAAAATTTTTTTTTCTTCTTCTGCAGCGCCACGACCGCTATTAGCTCCATATTAGCTGCACTCCTTCGTCGGGTTGCCGCACCACGGACTACCCACGGACACAGGCTTAAGGTGCGAACCTCCCATACCCCGGGGACCAGGACCCCCCAGCGCCTCGGCCCCGGCAGTGTACTCACGGTAGATGGGGTGGGCCGGTGCTCAATCCACTGTCGCCATAGTCAGGGAGGGGGTGGAGAGCTTCTGCCTCCATGCGTCATCCGCTATATCAGTGGTGATGCAGAGGGGGGCTGCACGGACGCCATATATATCATGTCCGGCTACGCACCTGGCTCCAAGAGAGGTAGATGGAGGGCTACTCCATGTGGTCGCCTGCTATGGAGGGGGGGAGATCGGAACGCGAAGGAACCGTCGCCCGTAATATGAGCTCTGGCATCCAACGTTGCAGGAAAGGATACGGGAGGGACGCTCCACGTACTTGCCTGTTGATGGTTCGGGGGAGATCGGAACCTAGAAAGGAACCGTCGCCCCCATTCGCTCCGTTAAAGAAAAATAGAATAAAAAGTAAAAAGCTAAAATAAAAATGGTGGGGTCTGAAACAGACCCAAGTGCCTCCTACAGACACTAAGCAAGAACTGGCTCACTGAGAGCCAGCAGGAGGGTGTATACTGCAGGGGAGGAGCTATTATTTCTGTGTTTACTTAGTGTCCTCCTAGTGGCAGCAGCATAACACCCATGGTCCTGTGTCCCCCAATGAGGCGTAGGAGAAAAAACGTAGTGGCTTGCTACTATATTATAGTATTTTTAAAGGATGTGGACACCTTTGGAGGCATTCTTTATATATATATTTAAAGAGCTTGGAACTCTTTATCTGTCGTTTTCTGGGCTCTACTAAGCCAACTTATGATCACATGAAAGTGGAGCGCCACTTTAATTTGTTTGCAGTCATAAATCCAAACATAGGAGCTCAGAAAAAGGCTGATTATGCTAGCCTCACACACATACAGTTCTCTCCACTATGTGCTGCATCGGGGCTCCTGTTGTAATTTCCGAAAAACAGTATTCTATCGGAAACTGCAACAGAGTCTGAACGGAGCCATTCACCATTATGAGGCTGAAGGAGTCGTTTTGAACAACGTTGTCTGGTCTTCGCTCTAGCAGTGTTCTTCTTTATACAAAAGTGCAAAAAAGTACAGAAACTTTGTCAGTGTTTCCAGTTTTTCAGGGATTACAGGGAAAACCCGATGCAGTACTCAGTGAATAGCACTGTACATATGTGAACCTAACCTTAAAGAAACTCTAGCCAGAATTATCCAACTGATGTAAAGAAAAATTGTGTATTTTCACCTTTTATTTATATTATTTTAAATTGTTTCCTTTACTGTAAAAAAAATAATTTTAATATACTGGACTTTTTTATCCTTTTTTTTTTTTTTTTTTTACAGGGGCAGGGTTAGAAAGATCGATTTGGACTTGCAGGGTTTTTTTTAGCTTCATTTATTTTACAGAGTCTAAACCCTCCCAATAACGGTCTTTAGATTAGAGCATGTATATTAATACATCTTTTCTATTGCTGGTATATTAGCCCCAGTTATAGTGGAAATTCAATTTCTTGCCTGCATAGCAGAGTGGACTGTCTCGCTGACAGTGTTTCCTAAACAATATACACAAGTGCTGGTTCAGCGCTGCGTATTGAGCGATCAGAAAAGCATAGAGTAATGAACTCTCTCTGTCATCCCTATGGGAAGACTGGCTGTGTGATAGCCAGCTCCCTGCCCCCACAATCTGCTTACTCTGCAATGACATTTTAGAATGTCAGTGCAGAGTAAAGTGAGGATCGCTCAGTCTATAGGTGGTCCAGAAGTAGGCAACACCTACAGTTTTTTTAATTTTCTCATTAAAAGGGAACCTGACAGCTGATAAATACTGCTCGATGCAAAGGCAGCATGTATCAGACACTGGCTGAATGATTTCAGCCATGTATGTTTGAATTCCCGTGTAAAACATACTTTAAAAGCTGTCGGGGACCAAGTCGCGTGGGAAACTAGTCGGAGGAGGGTGCCCGGCAGCTTCTTCCCTCTCTCAGTGACTGACAGGTCTTTCCTTATACATGCAAGCAGGGAGAAACCTGTTAATCAAGGGCAACCAACGGTGGAGTAGCCGCCAAACGTACATGGCTGAAATCATACAAGTGTCTGATTTACGATGCCAATGGATAGCGCAGATTGCATTAGAGGACTAAACTAGAGAATCTAATCTAATATTAAAAGAGCTGTCAATTAGAAAACACATACTTCTGAGCTGGACATCAGGCGTTTCCAGGTCTTTTAAAGGCTCGTACAAAAGTAGATTAGTCGTCTCTGTTTCAGTTTGTTGACGATCCATTTTAAGGCTGTACAAAAATTTGGTCTGTTTTTTCCCTGTAGAAAGGATAGGTTTAGGTTTCTGTTCCTTTTTCCAAGGAATGTCACCATGAGATGCAAGGGACAAAGAGTGATCACTCGAAACAAGTCCCATAAGATGTTTATTGTCATTTGAAGCATCGTAAGGAAGAGTCTCTTCACACTTCTCTTTGTGCTCCTTGTATTGGCCATCTCGAGTCTTCGCTGTCTTAGAAGAATCTTTTAGCTCCCTCTTATCACAATGCCATTGTAAATCACTACATTCTGAAGGTTGAATCCTGTTACAATCTCCAATAACACCATCTTCAGCAGCTATGCTCTCCTCCTGTAAAGTATCCGGGAGGTTTAGAGGAGTCCAATCGTAAGATGACGATATTTCTCTAGAACATGTCTTTGGCTGCAGTAACTTCTTATTTATGCGGAGGTTCCCCTCACTGAAAAGTGCACTCGGCTCCTGGTGGTTTTCTATCAGTGAATCACTGTTTCCGGTGACACCAATAAATTGTTTATTTTTTCTTCTAACTCTTCTATCAACCTTTACTTTTCTAAGTTCTGATGATCTTTCGTTGGTGAAAAAGATGGACAAAACATCCTCCATTCCTTCGATTGCATCCTCAACCACTTGACATGATTCCTCATCTCCAACAGCATTCAGTACAGTTTTTTTTTGTTGCGCTTTCACATAATCAGATGACTTTTCTCTGCTTTCAGAAGTAAGGGTGTCTGCTGAAAAATAACACAAAGATGTTGACATTATAAACTGTGACAATCCTTATCAAATCTGCTAACACTCCCCATCTAAGGCATTGGCAACCCCGTAATCACATGTCCCAGGAAAAATGCTAGCAAATTTCTGTTTGCATCACATAAAAAAAATCTGCAAAAAAATAATGACCATGCACATTTCGCCTAAAAAAAAAAAAAAATAGGGATTTTTGTGTACTCACCGTAAAATCCTTTTCTCCGAGCCTCATTGGGGACACAGGACCATGGGACGTCCTAAAGCAGTCCCTGGGTGGGGAACAATCAACTGTAATTGCTCCTTGTACCCACAGGTTACAGGTGCGGCACAGCCGCCTGCAGAATTCGTCTGCCGACTGTCACATCTGCCGAGGCCTGAGAATGAATATGGCAATGTTTTGTAAACATATGCAGACTGGACCAGATCGCAGCTCTGCAAACTTGTGCTCCCGGATGGCCCAAGACGCACCCACTGACCGAGTGGAATGAGCCTTAATCCCTGCTGGGACAGAATGACCTCTGACTCGGTAGGACTCCTGAATAGCTGAACGAATCCATTTTGCTATTGGTCGCCTTGAAAACGGGAAACCACTTCCTTGGCCCTTCCTAGAGCACAAAAAGGGCATCCGACCTGCGGAATGACGCCGTCCGCGAGACATATCTCTTGAGAGCTCTCACTAAATCTAGTGTGTGGAGGGCCTTCTTCTCGATGCAATGTACTGGTGCCGGACAGAGAGACGGTAAGACAATCTCCTGATTGAGATGAAAGGATGAGACAACCTTTGGCAAAAAGGACAGGGATGTTCTCAAAACCACCTTATCCAGATGAAAATTCAGGAACTGAAACTTGACAAGACAGAGCCGCCAGCTCTGAGACTCATCTAATGGATGTGACCGCAACCAGGAAGGCAACCTTCCTTGAAAGAAAAAAGACAGGGAAACCTCCTGTAGAGGTTCAAAAAGAGCTTCTTGCAAGACTCTGAGGACCAGATTAAAGGGAACCTGTCACCCCGTTTTTTGAGATTGAGCTATAAATACTGTTAAATAGGGCCTGCGCTGTGTGTTCCTATAGTGTATGTAGTGTACCCCGATTCCCCATGTATGCTGAGAAAGAACTTACCAAAGTTGCCGTTTTCGCCTGTCAATCAGGCTGGTCAGGTCGGGAGGGCGTGGTGACATCGGTGGTTCTTCCTCAGCTTTACGTTGGTGGCGTAGTGGCGTAGTGGTGAACAAGCAGCGCGCGATCTGCGCTGTAATCCCTTGCATCGGTGGGGGCGGCCATCTTCCTGGGGCCGCGCGTGCGCAGATCGAGTGCTCTGCTGCACGGGGCTTCAGGAAAATGGCCGCGGGATGCCGCGCGTGCGCATTAGAGATCGCGGCGGCCATTTTCCCAAAGCCGAGTTTGCATCTCGGCTTTGGGAAAATGGCCGCCGCGATCTCTAATGCGCACGCGCGGCATCCCGCGGCCATTTTCCTGAAGCCCCGTGCAGCAGAGCACTCGATCTGCGCACGCGCGGCCCCAGGAAGATGGCCGCCCCCACCGATGCAAGGGATTACAGCGCAGATCGCGCGCTGCTTGCTCACCACTACGCCACCAACGTAAAGCTGAGGAAGAACCACCGATGTCACCACGCCCTCCCGACCTGACCAGCCTGATTGACAGGCGAAAACGGCGACTTTGGTAAGTTCTTTCTCAGCATACATAGGGAATCGGGGTACACTACATACACTATAGGAACACACAGCGCAGGCCCTATTTAACAGTATTTATAGCTCAATCTCAAAAAACGGGGTGACAGGTTCCCTTTAAGGTCCCATGGTTCCAACGGCATCTTATAGGGCGGCACCCTATGGGAGACTCCCTGAATGAATGTCTTCACTTGTAATCTGTTAGCAATCCTGCGTTAGAACAGAACGGAAAGGGCTGAAAACTGCCCCTTGAAAGAACTAAGGGCGACACCTAAGTCCAAACCCGTTTGTAAAAATTTGAGAATGGAAGGAATGGAAAATTCAAGAGGAGAACGTCCCCGGTCGTTGCACCAGGAAAAGAAGGTTTTCCGAGTGCGATGATAAATGTGCATAGACATAGGCTTTCTAGCGCTGATCATGGTAGAGATGACTTCCGGAGAGAAACCTGCCTGGGTTGGAACCCAGGACTTAACGGCCATGCCGTCAAACACAGGGCCTCAAAGTTCTAGTGGTAAATAGGGCCCTGTGAAAGGAGGTCTGCGCGATTCGGTAATTGCCAGGGAACATCGGCGACTAGTTGAACTAGTTCCACGTACCACGCCCGGCGCGCCAATCTGGCGCAATCAGGATTACCGGTACTCCCTCTGCTCTGATCATCTTGATGACTCTCGGCAGTAAGGGGAGCGGGGCAAATATGTATGGAAGCCGAAAATGACACCACGGGAGTACGAGTGCATCTGCCCCGATTGCTGCTGGATCGTGGGACCGATCATCGGGAACCTTGGAATTTAGCCGTGAGGCCATCAAATCTGATCTGGTGGAAAATCTCCAGATGGAAAGACAATTCCCCGGAGTCGAGGCCTTGACGACTGAGGAAATCTGCCTCCCAACTGTCCACTCCCGGGATGTGAACCGCAGAAATCATTTAGCGGTTTTCCTCGGCCCAACGGAGAATGTAGCCTACCTCGTTCATGGCTGCCATGCTGCAGGTTCCCCCCTTGTCGGTTGATGTTTGCCACTGCAGTGTCATTGTCTGACTACATCCTTATGGGACGACCCGCCAGGAAGAGATAGAATTGGAGAAGAGCTAACCTGATTGTCCGAATTTCTAAGATGTTGGTCAGAAGGCGTAATTCCTGAAAAGACCGGCGGCCCTGAGCAGTGTGATGTAAGAACACCGCTCCCCAGCCTAGAAGACTGGTATCTGTTGTCACAACTAGCCAATGTACTGGAAGAAAAGACTGCCCTTGATTCAGGGAGGACTTTAATGTCCACCACCTGAGAAACTGTCTGACTCGCTGGGGAAAGAAGAACCGACGGTCGAGGAGAACGGGTTCCTGTCCCAAACGGCCAGGATGGCATGCTGTAAGGGACGTAGGTGTATTTGGGCAAATGGAACCGCCTCCAAGGCTGCTACCATCCTGCCGAGGACTCTCATACTGAAACGCAGAGAGTGAGTATGCGATTGGGAGAGCTTCCTGCTGTAAGGCTGATCTATTTTCCAGGGGAGAAGCACCAATCCCTGGGACGAGTTCAGTATCATTCCTAGAGAGGAAATTCGCTGAGCCGGTACTGGGGCAGATTTTTTTAAGTTTATCTTCCAACCCAGGCGAGAAAGAGTATCTATTGTGATGTTCACGGCCTCCTTGCAGGTGCGGAAAGAGGGGCCTTTGAAGAGGATGTCATCAAGATACGGTAGCACCACCACTCCTCGGGAGTGGAGTATGGCCACGGCAGCAGCCATGACCTTTGTGAGTACCTTGGGAGCGATGGCGAGGCCCGAAGGGAGGGGCTGTTGTTCCTGAAGTGCGAAGCGAAGAAACCTTTAGTGGGAAGGTAAAATAGGAATGTGGAAGTACGCGTCCTGGATTTCTATAGACGCCAGGAACTCGCCTTTTCCCATGGAGGTGATGACAGAACGAAGTGATTCCATCTGGAACCGTCGCACCCTGCCGAACGTGTTCAGCAGTTTCAGGCCCAGTATGTGCCGTACTGTAGCGTCTTTCTTTGGAACCATGAAGAGGTTTGAATAAAAACCTTTAAACCGTTCGCTTTGAGGGACCGGAATAATAAGTCCGTCTTTACTCAGAGAGCATATAGCTTTGAAGAACTCTGAAGCTTTTGCCCTGGGAGGACGAGATAAGAAGTCTATCTTATATCCAGAGAACACTAAGTCGCGGATCCACTTGTTGTGAACGACCGAGAGCCACGCGGCACTGAAGGAAAGCAGGCGGCCTCCTACTTTGAGGGTGTCCCCCGGATACCACAGGGAATCATTGTGTGGAAGATCTGCCCGTTCTGGAGCATCTGGATCCCGACTGCCTAGGCTTGCCCCTCCATCAAGGGAAAGGTGTATAAGAGGCCTGGAAACCTCTGTCTGTACGTTGTGCCCGGACGAAACCAGGAGATGTGGAAGTAGAGGACCAGTTTGAGTTGTAACGAAAAAAAAAAAAAAATCGGGACCGAGCCTGTGGTTGTGGAAGAAATTTACTCTTCCCTCCAGTGGCGTCGGAAATCAATTGGTTGAGCTTTTCGCCGAAAGAGGTGACCGCTCTGATATGGTAGAGAAGTTAATGACTTTTTTTTTACTTTTTTTTTTTTTTTTTTTAAACAGAATCCGCACGCCAGTCCCTGAGCCATAAGGACCTCTAGATGGTGATGGCGTTTGCTGCTGCTTGAGAAGCACAGTTAGCGGCATCCAGGGACACAGTTACTACGAAATCTCCAACTCTGGCTATCTGAGTAGCGAGGTCCGCTATCCCGGGGAAAAGATTGGTATCCAGCACCGCTGAAGACAAGACCTCAGCCCAGTGGGTCATAGCCTTAGCCACCCATGTAGCGGCATAAGATGGGAAGAGTGTGGCTGCTGAGGCTTCAAAGGCTGAATGCGCTATAGTGTCGATCTGACGATCGTTTGGGTCTTTTAATAGAGGCATCTTCCGAGGAGGATAAAACAGATTTAGAAGCCAGGCGCGATCGGGGGAGACTGCAACCAATCTTTTCTTGGATCCTGGGCAAAGGAATATTTTGACTCCATGGGTTTCTGCCATGGGAATCGTATATCTGGACAGATCTTGCGAGAATCAACGATTTCCTTAAATTCGGGAGAGTGGCGAACACTCTGTGAGCTTGCTTGGTCATCTTAAAGGGCACGGCATGGTCTGTTTTAGATAAAGGTTCCTCCTCAAGCTTCAAAGCCTTATTCACTGACTCAATGAGAGAGTCGAGAGTCTCCTGATCGTGATGAAATTCCTGATCTAGGGACGTATCAGAATCATCCTCTGAAACAGGTTCTCTACTAGCCCCAATGGAAGGGGAGCGAGAAATGGAGCTCTCAGAACCCGAATCCCGGGGATGGTCTGAGGATATGGCATGAGTCCTGTTCCTGGAAGAGCGAGAGCTCCTTGGCAAGGTACGACCCCTGGAATACAAGGGGTTCTGATCATCGGAAGCGTCGTCAGAAATAGTGCCCTGGTTAGAGGAGGGGTCTTGGAACGATTCGTATGCCAGGAATGCCATAGACCGGGTAAGGGAGGTAGCCCACTCAGGGGGACTATGCTCACTGAGTTCGGTATCAGTAACAGGTGGTTACTGAACAATCACCGGTTCACAAGCGGTGCATAATGCAGTATTGTGACCCCGGGGTAATGACACCTTACAAGCGGTACATGCTGCAAAAAACATAGTGTGGGTTTTCCCAGACTTTTTGAGGCTTTGATTCAGGTATAGCATAGCCTCGAGGAGAGCGCTTACTAACAGGTGAAGGGTTAAGCTATGTTTCTGGAGCTTACCCATGATCCTGTGTCTTGAGTCCCCAGGGGAGCTCCGCAGTGTAATGCCACGGGAGTTATGCACAGTAATCGCTAATCCTGAAGGCTATGATTGAAAAGGCTGGAGCAGCGCTGCAGCATCAGCCCTGTGGGTGTACCAAGATGGCTGCCGAGATCAGGAAGTGAGAGTGTCTCTCAGGGAATGAGAAGCGCCAGAAAGAGTGGGCGGCGGTAACTGCCGGTGGGCGTGGCCAAAACTCTGGCCTGTATGAAGGGGAAAAGCCGGGGGTTAAATTTTAAACCTGCGGTTGCGGCCTGCAGCGCCGCGACCGCTATTAGCCGCACTGCGGACCACCCACTGACCCGGGCTTAAAGGTACGGACCTCCCATACCCCGGGGACCAGGACCCCCCAGCGCCTCGGCCCCCGCAGTGTACTCACGGTAGATGCGGTGGGCCGGTGCTCAATCCACCGTCGCCATAGTCAGGGAGGGGGTGGAGAGCTTCTGCCGCCTTGCATCATCCGCTATATCAGTGATGATGCAGAGGGGGGCTGCACGGACGCCATACATATTCATGTCCGGCTATGCACCTGGCTCCAGGAGAGGTAGATGGAGGGCTACTCCATGTGGTCACCTGCTATGGAGGGGGGAGATCGGAACGCGAAGGAACCGTTGCACGCAAGGTGAGCTCAGGGCTGGCATCCAACGTTGCAGGAAAGAATACGGGAGGAACGCTCCACGTACTTGCCTGTTAATGATTCGGGGGAGATCGGAATCTAGAAAGGATCCGTCATCCCCAATCGCTCGTTAAGGGAAAAAATAGAATAAAAAGTAAAAAATAAAAATGGTGGGGTCTGAAAGCAGACCCAAGTGCCTCCTACAGACACTAAGCAAGTACTGGTTCACTTGGAGCCAGCAGGAGGGTGTATACTGCAGGGGAGGAGCTATTCTATCTATATTACTTAGTGTCCTCCTAGTGGCAGCAGTGTAACACCCATGGTCCTGTGCCCCCCAATAAGGCGTAGGAGAAACAAAGTCATTGTCATTGAATTGGGCTCATCCTCTTGAAAATCTGTGGCATATTAAGTGTCAAGGGTTTCAACGCATTTAAAGAGATTGTCCAGGCTCAAATTAGCAGTCACTGTGTACACGAGCAGATTCTCGTGCCAGAAGTGACAGGCGTGTTCAATTTGCATACACATTTGCGGTCACATGCCCACACGTCATGGGCAGCCTTGTTCAATCCAACTGAATTAAGAGATGCTGGACACATCTAGTCGGCATGTGGTCAGAAATATGCAAATCGCATACTTGCAGTCAAATGACTGTCCGCTCCTGGGGCCAGAAAATCCTGACAGGGCGGACTGTAACTGCAGTCTTGAGCCCCAAGCCTTGACCACCACTTTAACCCCTTCATGACCCAGCCTATTTTGACCTTAATGACCTGGCCGTTTTTTACAATTCTGACCAGTGTCCCTTTATGAGGTACTAACTCGGGACCGCTTCAACGGATCCTAGCAGTTCTGAGATTGTTTTTTTGTGACATATTGGGCTTCATGTTAGTGGTAAATTTAGGTTGATAATTTTTGCATTTATTTGTGAAAAAAAAAAGGAAATTTGGCTAAAATTTTGAAAATTTCACAATTTTCAAATTTTGAATTTTTATTCTGTTAAACGAGAGAGTTATGTGACACAAAATAGTTAATAAAAAACATTTCCCACATGTCTACTTTACATCAGCACAGTTTTGGAAACAAATTTTTTTTTGCTAGGAAGTTATAAGGGTTAAAATTTGACCAGCGATTTCTCATCTTTACAACGAAATTTACAAAACTATTTTCTTTAGGGACCACCTCACATTTGAAGTCAGTTTGAGGGGTTTATATGGCTGAAAATACCCAAAAGTGACACCATTCTAAAACTGCACCCCGCAGGGTACTCATAAAAACATTCAAGAAGTTTATTAACCCTTCAGGTGCTTCACAGCAGCAGAAGCAACATGGAAGGAAAAAATGAACATTTAACTTTTTAGTCACAAAAATGATCTTTTAGCAACAATTTCTTTATTTTCGCAAGGGTAAAAAGAGAAACTGGACCCCAAAAGTTATTGTACAATTTGTCTGGAGTACGCCGATACCCCATATGTGGGGAAGGGGGGAAGGGAACCACTATTTGGGCGCACGACAGGGCTCGGAAGGGAAGGAGCGCCATTTGACTTTTTCAATGAAAAATTGGCTCCAATCTTTAGCGGACACCATGTCGCGTTTGGAGAGCCCCCGTGTGCCTAAACATTGGAGCTCCCCCACAAGTGACCCCATTTTGGAAACTAGACCCCCCAAGGAGCTTATGTAGATGCATAGTGAGCACTTTGAACTCCCAGGTGCTTCACAAATTGATCCGTAAAAATGAGAAAGTACTTTTTTTTCACAAAAAATTTCTTTTAGCCTCAATTTATTCATTTTTACATGGGCAACAGGATAAAATGGATCATAAAATGTGTTGTCCAATTTCTTCTCAGTACACTGATACCTCATATGTGGTCACAAACCACTGTTTGTGCACACGGCAAGGCTCGGAAGGGAAGGAGCGCCATTTGACTTTTGAATGAAAAATTAGCTCCAATCGTTAGCGGACACCATGTCGCGTTTGGAGAGCCCCTGTGTGCCTAAACATTGGCGCTCCCCCACATGTGACCCCATTTTGGAAACTAGACCTCCCATGGAACTAATCTAGATGTGCGGTGACCACTTTGAACCCCCAAAGTGCTTCACAGAAGTTTATAACGCAGAGCCGTGAAAATAAAAAAATCATTTTTCATTCCTCAAAAATTATTTTTTAGCAAGCAATTTTTTTATTTTTGCAAGGGTAACAGGAGAAATTTGACCCCAATAATTGTTGCCCAGTTTGTCCTGAGTATGCTGGTACCCAATATGTGGGGGTAAACCACTGTTTGGGCGCATGTCGGGGTTCGGAAGGGAGGGAGCACCACCATTTGACTTTTTGAACGCAAGATTTGCTGGAATCAATGGTGGCGCCATGTTGCGTTTGGAGACCCCTGATGTGCCTAAACAGTGGAAACCCCTCAATTCTAACTCCAACACTAACCCCAACACACCCCTAACCCCAACTCTAGCCATAACCCTAATGACAACCGGAACCCCAACACACCCCTAACCACAACTCTAACCCCAACACACCCCTAACCCTAATCCCAACCTTAACCCTAAAGGTACCTTCACACTGAGCAACTTCACAACGAGAACGACAGCGATCTGTGACGTTGCAGCGTCCTGGATAGCGATCTCGTTGTGTTTGACACGCAGCAGCGATCAGGATCCCGCTGTGCCATCGCTGGTCGTAGCTGAAAGTCCAGAACCTTATTTGGTCGCCAGGTCGGCGTGATTCGTCATGTTTGACAGCAAAAGCAACGATGCCTGCAATGTTTTTTCACAGAGCTAACAACCAGCGAGAACGACAAGTACGTCACTGGATCGCTCCTGCATCGTTCTGGAGTTGCTGTGTTTGACATCTCTACAGCGACCTAACAGCGACGCTCCAGCGATCTAGTTTAGGTCTGATCGTTGTCTATATCGCTGGAGCGTCGCTAAATGTGACGGTACCTTAATCCTAACCATAATCCCAACCCTAACCCTAACTATAACCCTAATTCCAACCCTAGCCCTAATTCCAACTTTAACTCTAATTCCAACATTAACCCTAAGGCTGTGTGCCCACCTTGCGGATTCGTGTGAGATTTTTCCGCAGCATTTTTGAAAAATCTGCAGGTAAAAGGCACTGCGTTTTACCTGCAGATTTACTGCGGATTCCTATTGAGGAACAGGTGTAAACCGCTGCGGAATCCGCACAAAGAATTGACATGCTGCGGAAAATACAACACAGCGTTTCCGCGCAGTATTTATCGCACCATGGGCGGATTTGGTTTTCCATAGGTTTACATGGTACTGTAAACCTGATGGAAAACTGCTACGAATCCGCAGCGGCCAATCCGCTGCGGATCCGCAGCCAAATCCGCAGAGTGTGCACAAAGCCTAATTCTAACCCTAACGGAAAAAAATATATATATTTTTTCTTTATTTTATTATTGTCCCTACCTATGGGGGTGATAAAGGGGGGTTTTACCATACAATGTACTGAAAAAAATCAGGAAAAAAAATTCCAAGTGGGGTGAAATGGTGAAAACAAATATTCGCTTAAACCATTGTTTTTTTAGTTTCAATATGGCAACATTATGTTCCTGTCAGTTCGATTATGGTGACAGACTATTATAGTTTGCCTATTTTAGCGGTCAAAAACAATTCAAAACTTGACAATAGATAAATAATAAAAAATGGAAATTTTATTTATTAACCATTTTGTGTGACATAACTAGTTTAAGGGAGTAAAAATGAAAAGTTATAAAAATTGCTAAATTTTCACCAAAATTGCGATATTTTCACAAATAACAAAAAATAGCAATCTAAATTTACCACGAACAAAGTATAATGTGTCACGAAAAAAAAAAAACCTCACAATCACTGGGATCCATTGAAGAGTTTCAGAGTTATTACCTCAAAGTGACACTAGTCAGAAAAAATTGGCCTGGTCAGGAAGGTGAAAACCTCTGGCACAAAAGGGTTAATATCAGGTTCTTTTCATTTATACTTTTTAAGAAAAAAACATAAGTACTCACCAAACTTTATACTGTCACTGCTGATCTTGTATGGATCATTTGGCGGAGATAAGGAAACAGCTTCTGGAACTGCGTTCATCTTGGAGAAGAGACTTTGCACAATCTAAAAGTTTCCAATTAGAGATTGAAGATGTATTGGTCTAAAACCTTTACACAAGTCTCAGAAAAATGGCAAATAAGGTACATCTGACAAACTGATCCTTCCTTTATTACATTGGCGCGCTCACAGGAGAAAATGACTCCTATACTAATAAAGCAGGATACTTTTTCTCTACTAATTACTAAATGAACACCACACACTTAGATTGGGATGCGGTAGCTTCATACTATAGGACTCGGGGTCCAAAAGGTGGACAGCAGGTCGTTGGTTTAATGTATAACATTACATGAAAGCCAGGGAGCTGCCATTCAGGCTGAAAATGTGATCGCTGCTGCTTTTGGACACTCTCACTCACAGACACACACAGCCATCACAAGCTTTCCATTCAGGACGATGCAAAGAAAGATGGGTGAAATATTCTATTCAATCAAATGAACGGACCACGAACAAATGGACTATTACAATAGGGAGAGACCTGATCAGATCCGTGGCCTCTCCCCACCCAGCTCTAGTTGATTGACAGGTCTCTCCCTAGATACAAACATGGGAGAGACGAGTCAATCAAATTTGACCATGGATGTCACTGGACTAATCAGGTCTCTCCCTATAATCCCGGGTTGGCTACGTTTTCTCTGAAACACCACAGCGTTTCACAGAAAAACATACTTTGCTGCATTCTCATAGTCAGGCTTGTGATTCTTGTTGCCCGTAGTCCAGACAGTATGAATTTGACAAGTTCCCTTTAAGGGTATGTGCCTATGATCTGAAATAGTAGCATCTATTTCTAGTAGCTGTCTAGTAGCTTCAAAAAGGAACCTGAAGACTCACCTCTTCCGACAAGCCTACAGCCTGCAGTGATCCTGAACTTACGGAACCGCTGCACAACCTGCCCTACCCTCTCCTAGTGTTTCATCACCCATCCCCTGCAGACTGTGAGCCCTCGCGGGCAGGGTCCTCCCTCCTTATGTACCCGTGTGCCTTGTTATTTGCTCATGTTTAATGTATTTGTCTATATTTGCCCCGTATTCACATGTAAAGCGCCATGGAATAAATGGCGCTATAAAAATGTATAATAATAATAATCTGTAACTGCTGCGTTCTAGGTTAGGTTACAAGCATAGTGGATGGCATTTATAGAAATCCCATGCCCACTGTGCTTTTATTTGATGCTGTGTAAACTCACCCGTGGCGTGGATTTACGAGCCGCAGCATGTCAATTACCTTCACCAGTGACGCTGCGTAATCTCACCCATAGCCATTCATTAGATGAGGTAAATCCACATGATTCAATGAACAGACGTGGATTTACCTGCGAGATTAGTACGCAACGTTTTGGATGCAGTGAAAATACGCTAAACGGTGCTATATCCTGATCGTTGGCACATAGCATAATGGGGTAATTACTAATTACCGTACATACTCGAGTATAAGCCGACCCGACTACAAGCCGAGACCCCTAAATTTGCCACAAAAAACGGTAAAACTTATTGACTCGAGTATATGCCTAGGGTGGGAAATGCAGCAGCTACTGGTAAATTTCAAAAATAAAAATAGATACCAATAAAAGTAAAATTAATTGAGACATCAATAGGTTAAATGTTTTTGAATACCCATATTGAATCAGGAGCCCCATAAGATGCTCCATACAGTTCATGATGGGCCCCAAAAGATGCTCCATACAAAGTACGCCCCATATAATGCTCCATAAAGTTCATGATGGGCCCCATAAGATGCTCCATACAAAAATATATAATGCTGCACAAAGGTTGATTATGGCCCCATAAGATTCTCCATAGAAACATTTGCCCCATATGCTGCTGCGATAAAAAAAAAAAAAAAAAAATTACATACTCACCTCTTGTCCTGAGCAGGCGGGGACACCGGCACTTGCGATATTCACCTGTCCCTGTTCCACCGCTGCACGCCGCTCTGTCTTTTGTCTCTCTGCAGTGACTGTTCAGGCAGAGGGCGGCGCGCACACTAAACACGTCATCGCGCCCTCTGGCTTGAACGTCGCAGCCAGAGCGGCGCGGCAATGGAACGGGGACAGATGAATATCGCATGGCTCACCCTCCCCCGTCATACTCACCCTCCCGGCACAGTCCCCACTTCTCCGATGCGATGGCGCAGGCAGCTTGTTCCTGTGTTCAGCGGTCACTGGTACCACTCATTAAAGTAATGAATATGCAGCTCCACCAATATGGGAGTGGAGTTGCGTCCATATTCATTACTTTAATGAGCAGTACCACGTGACCGCTGAACACAGGAAGAGCTGCGGGCGCCGGAGAAGCAGGGACATGCAGAGACGCACTGGGAGCAGGTGAGTATTATTAGACAGCTGCCGCTCCCCCTGCCCCTCCCTGGTACAATGGCTCGAGTATAAGCCGAGAGGGGCACTTTCAGCCTAAAAAAAATGGGCTGAAAATCTCGGCTTATACTCGAGTATATACGGTATATCTGCAAACATTGAAATCATTACATTTCAAAAAACAGCTGAAAATGTTGTTACTCACCACTCCATCATTTCTATTAAATGTCCTTGGTTTAAAAACTTCTTTAGCTTGAGCTATAAAAGAACAATGGCAAAAAGACAATTCCTATTAGAGAAACTGGTCCTTAGAAAAGTGCAGTATAATAATCAGGATTACATAGCTGGCAGATGCTCCATTTTTTGTACTGTACTTCCGTGTATATAAAAGGTGATACTTAAACGTTTTTAGTGTATACTGTTACATACTTAGGCAGTTACGGTAACTGGTTCATGCAGCTTTACATGAACACCCGAGCCTTACACTATGGCTGATCCGAATAACTAAAGCAATTGTTACCATCCACCTCTCGTGTCTCCCCTTTTCCTCATAGTTTGTAAGCTTGCGAGCAGGGCCCTCACTCCTCCTGGTATCTGTTTTGAACTGTGATTTCTGTTATGCTGTAATGTCTATTGTCTGTACAAGTCCCCTCTATAATTTGTAAAGCGCTGCGGAATATGTTGGCGCTATATAAATAAAATTATTATTATTATTTTATACATTACTTTCCGTTGCCTATATAGCGATATCATGTTTCCCAACACCATTCAATCATGAAGGCGACTCCTAATCTCCCCGTTATGCTACGTTAGACTACTTGTGCATGAAAATTAAGGTATCCAGCTCAGAAAGTAAAATCAAAAGTCTTAATTTGGACAAATTTAAAAAGTAAGCTGCTTGACAAACCAGTGGTTGTGTTGGTGTTTTTTTTTTTTTCTTTTTGTGCACTTTGCATTGCATGTCATGCTATTCAAGTGTTAATTTCATTCTGTGGAGCAATCATTTTCACTCTGTTCCCCACCTGTTTGGGGCGTATTTTAACTTTTGGCAAGACTGCTCATTGTGAAACTGAGGACTAAGAGCACTATACGTGTTCGAAACACGTCCAGTTATTCAAGACATTCCTTCCTCCAGCATGCACTGGTTTGTCAAGCAGCTTACTTTTTAAATTTGTCCAAATAAAGACTTTTGATTTTATTTCCTGAGCTGGATACCTTCATTTTCATGCACAAGTACCTGGCGTCAAGCAGAGACGTTTCCGTGCTCGGATCAAATTTCTCATAGGCTGTGAGAATACCATCACAAGGGTGAGCTGAATCATTTTCTTTTTTCTGTACGTTAGACTACTACCTTCACCCAAGTTCATACAATCATATTGAGATGCAGAACTCATCACTTCATCCAGGTAATACGGATATACAAGTAAATAATACACAGCCTTTGATTTTTAGCTTAGGTTTCGGTAATATTATCATATACTCAAATTCCTTAAGGCCTTATCCAGATGTCCATGTTCTCTCACAATTTGAAATGGAATGGTACAAGTGTCATCAGTGTTTTGGATCCAAGTGTCATCAGTGTTTGGTCAGTGTGTCAGTTTTTACACGCGTGGGTGAATAAATGACACTTGACTGATGCCATCCATGGGACGTCCGCGATTTTCAAGGATCCACAGACTTGTATTGGCACTTTTCATCCATAATGCTGTAAAAGACGGACATGTCTCTGTGATTTTTGCATAGCTACTCTGTCCACGGAAAATGCAGAAATGTGAACAGCCCCATAGACTATAATTATACGTGCTGTATTAGTAAAAATCATTAATAGGACATGTACGTGAATGAGGCTGTACACTTCCTTCGGAGGTCTGTTTGTCATGTATATATGGTCTGTCAGTGCTTTTGCAAATAGAAAACCTAGCTATTATAGTCTATGGAGCTGTTCACTTCCGGAGACAAGTGTCCGTAAAATAATAATTAAAAAAAAGTCTATTTGGGATAGGTTAAAAAGAAAACAACTGGATCTAGCACAATGATGAAAGTGTCTACATTTCTTCATAAAAAATGATGTTGGAATAAGGCCTAAGGGATCAGTGCACCTACCCTCTGTACAACATGAATTGCATCACAACCTGAGATATAACGTTCCCACCACCTGACGTGTCCATACTGCGCACACACACACTTACACGGACCCATGTAGCCATTCATAAAGTGACAAATTACACATTTATTCCCCATTTCTTACTAATGATCACAGTTGGAGAGGGTGGTGTAGCCAATGAACTTGACCAGGACATGTCAGGATCCGCTTGTACGCCAAGACTCTCTGATATACATCTTGAGGTTTGGTTCTTAAAAAGGAATATATAAAATATAGAGTACGATTGGCCACGAGAGCTGGTAAAATACAATCATAATTTATATACACCATATCGGCCCTTGATGCCCCCCGCTTACTAAGATATCCAATATGGCCAAGAACAGAGCGAGCTCAGCTGTAAGGACACACATCGACACATATTTCTTTGTGGAGACCAGGTTGGTCTTTGGTCCTTTAACCGTTTTTATGCTGGCAGTGGTTTGCTCACATTGATTACATTAAAATATTTTTTTTCTATTCAGGTTGTGTGTGATATTATAGTGATACTAGCGTCTATCCCACATCCTCCTCCTCGTCTCCTACTTAGGCTTTTTTGGGGTGTATGGCAAAGTTCCTGGATTATTAGGAGGGGCCAGTCCGTTCCCCTTTCTCTGCTCACATTAGCGTTCCTTTCCTCCTTCTTCCAAGACAGTCATGGAAACTAAGTGGGGAGTGCAGTGGTTATGTCTAAATTGTGTCTCTCCTGCATTGCTTGTGCTGTAGGATAGAACATGGATTAAAGGGGCTGTCCACTACTAGGACAACCACTTCTCATTCCCCACGCTTGGCCCCGATAAAATAAAAAACCTGTAGTCGCCTCCCATGGCGGCGAAGCTCCAGGGGTGTCTGCACTTGTGGTCCCGGGGCTCTCGTGCGGTTTTTGTGACATGTGACCCCGGCACCCAATCAGCACTGGCGTCACTGTCCCCTCCTTTTGACAAATTGAGTATGAAGAGGAAGCCAGGGCTGCAGCTGATCACCGGGCACAGTGATGCCAGCGCTGATTGGGTACCAGGGTCACATGTCATCACAACAGCACCAGTGCCCCGGGGAGAGCGAGTGCCAACGCTGCGGGTATGGCACCGGCAAGGGAGCAAAGTATAGGGGGGAGTGGGAGGTGATTTTAGAGGGCCCAAACGAGGGCTATGAGAAGTTGTCCAAGTAGTGCTGCAGCAGCCGTCTTAGAAGAATGAATTGCTGATTTGAGCGGATGAGGCAGACGGAGGGCACCAGGTAGGGTGACTGTACATGAGAAATATAAATACGCTTCTCAGCTCTAGGGTGGAAGGTTGATTTAAAGAAGTTTCTCAGAAAATAAATGCATCACCTCTCCACAGTATACGGGTCAAATGTCTGCTTCAGTGCTGTGCCCCCTACTGATTGCTAGTATAGGGGGCCGAGTTCAATATTGCTCCTTATAGTATGACCACAATGAGCAGGATTTAATAAAGAAGTGGTTAAAGGGGTATTCCCATCTCCAAGATCGCATCCCAAAACATAGGTGTAATAATAGTAGCAAATATCTCCAATTAGAAATGTAGTATAGTTTGTCTGATTAGCCATGTCACAACCCCATGTGAAGGGCACTGCAGTGCGTTAGGTATCGATGGTTAACAAAAGAAATACAAAGTAGAAGTATAACATATATTTACCCTGATCAATTGTGGTGTGCACAACAAACTATCAGAGATATCTGAAAGGAATAGAAGTTTTAATATGAAACAAAGCAGTAAAAAAATATTCGTATTAATTATGTCCCATGACACGCAGCTTAAAAGCCAAATCCCCTGCTAGTACATATCAAAAAATAAATCTGGCTATCAACCTCAGCACGACACTCAAGAAAGCTGGCATCATTTCATTTACAATGCATATTTATGGTTTGTTTGTTTTTTCACTTACCAAACTTCTTATCCTGCTGTGGTGTCCCTGGCTGATATTTTCTATCCTCGAAGGGAACCTTGAAAAGCTGTTTCATGATGACAGGGCTGAAACCACAAGTTACAGAAGGTGGAATATGTAGATACGTCCTGCTTGCTCTAGTTCTGTTATATAATGTGTAGTAATGGCACTGGTCTGAAAACCATCACACATTACAATCAGCGCCCAGTCTGCGGATCTCACCTTTCTGCTAAATCTCTGCATGAGGCACCAAAGACATCATTAGCCGGTGCTGTAATGTCAGGACTCTGCTGGGACTTGTTACCGTTCCTAAAATGTTCTGGGGAAAAACATAGTATTGGCTTCATTGTCGACAAAAGACAAGACGATTGTCAAATAGTGGACAAAAAAAAAAAAAATACAGGCCAGACATAAGACGCAGGCCACAACTTACACGCCAGTCTTGATGAAGGGCGACACATTAATCAGGAGGCAGGCGCGCTCCTCGCATTGGATTTGGTGCATCTCTCAGCACCCGTGCACCACAGACTGGAGGACATTTCTGTCCTAATTTCTGCCACTTCTGTGGTGTAAATTATGATGAATTTGTCGGACTGATTAGTTACGATCCTTCCGGCTAAACTTTGCCCAAACAGTTGGCAGAGATGACCTTCACTATCGTAAAAAGTCACAAAATATTTGGGTAGCTCCGAGTTCAGCACAAATTTAGCAACATTACAGTTTTTCTCCCAAATTCTGGCAGAAAACAGAAACATGGCCCCGATTTATCAATCTTTGCCCGCTAGAGAGATTAATGTATTTTAACACCTAAGTGGCAACGGTCCATATCCGATCAGGACTTAAAGGGGATATTGCAGCTAAAAGCATTTATCACTTCTCTACTAGGACATAGAACCAAAGACCACCATTCCCTCAGCTGCAGGCACAATATGGATGGAGCGGTGGTCGAGCACGCACTCTGCCCCTCTACTGAAGGTCACAGGTTTCGTCAGCCCCATAGGCTATGAATGAAGCACTAAATGCTCACCCACCACTCAACCTCTTCCTAGCCAAGATCTAGTAATCATGGTGGACCCAGTGATTGGACCGATGCTGTGATGAATGTACCGGGCTGGAATACTCCTGTAACTTATTACATCCCATTCAGTTTATGAACAGGGGCACCTAAAAGACGATCAGAAATGGTTATCGCAATAGTATTCTGAGCCAGACCCCGCAAAGAAGTGGTCAGATAAAAAATCATGCGACCAATTAATGGCGACGTTACAAAGAAAAGCTTCACTCGCTAGCAGCTGTGTCCTTTACATGCCGGTATCGCAGACATGGAAGCAAGGACGGCGTTCATTACACACATTTCCCAGTATATTGGAGACCACCCTATGTAACACATTGCCGTCTCTCCTCAGCAGGACCCTCTACTGGAGAACCCCTGCTTAATCACGTAACAACTAGTGATGAGCGAATATACTCGTTACTCTAGATTTCTCGTGCACGCTCGGGGGTCCTCCGAGTATTTTTTAGTGCTCGGAGATTTAGGTTTTCTTGATGCAGTTGAATGATTTACATCACTTAGCCAGCATAGGTACATGTGGGGATTCCCTAGCAACCAGGCAACCCCCACATGTACTTATGCTGGCTAACAGATGTAAATCATTCAGCTGCGGCAAGAAAAACTAAATCTCCGAGCACTAAAAAATACTCGGAGGACCCCCCAGCGTGCTCAAGAAATCTAGAGTAACGAGTGTATTCGCTTATCACTAGTAACAAACCATAGAAAAAAAAAACAACACTGCATATTCCCCTCCTGCAACGGCGCTGTTTCAACGTTATCAGTGCCACGATTCCATGAGATTGTTGTGGCATGTGACCACTGCAGCTAATCACTGGCTGATTTTTGGGTGCAGCCAATCAGCCGTCTTGGAGCAAACATTCACTACATGTTCCCCTGGCAATGTGACAATTTGGTGTAAAACATTTTACCTGCTGTACCTTGACTTTTATCATGATCTTTAGTTGGAGAAAGGAACAGTGGGGAGCACAAACGTTGCTCTCGGAAAATAGTCGGCGTGGACTCCAGCTGGCTGTAATAAGATCGCTTCTGCTGTGGCGTCTTGGCGAGGCTGTTGTCCTGCCGGCCTTCTTCTCGCTCGTCCTCATTCTCACGTAGCCCGGGCTGAAGCCTTCTAGCCTCTGTGGTCAGCTCCTCAAACCAATTTATGTTTATCTGTCCCAGATCTGTAAGGAAGGGCTCCGAATTATAAACTGTGAGCTTTTGACATCAGTAATAATATATACATAGGAAATATTGTAGCTTTGTTCTTAGTTGTCCTATCTTGGTCACCAGTGGACCAGAAAATAATACTGGTAGGTGGCATGACCAACATTAACTTCTCAGTTTAAAGTGGCACTCTAACGGCCACCAAGATTCCTTGAGAACATGCCACATTTCTCTCGGAAGCTGGGACCCCACAGAGTGTTTGTCCCTGGTGTATGGAGAGTCTGAGGTTTGGGAGCCAAGATGATACCTACTGAAAAGTTGCAACTGCTTTCCAAAGCAACATTAGAAATTAAAGGCGTATTCCAGCTCTGTGTCATGAAGTGAACGGGGTCGGTGACATCCCATGTTGTTATATTTGGCAGGCCCCATGATCAATCAGTATCGTACACCGTGGACACACGCCTTCAGATACCAGGTCACGTGACATCCTTCGATGTGGAAAGTGGACAGTGCTGGAATACACCTTTAATTGCAAAAATGTCCATCCATTAGTAATTCATTCCTATTGATACATGAGGCCTATGGTCAGAGATGACAATCCCCTGTATTTAGTCAGCATCACTCTTATCACGTCACAATTACTACAAAAACGGGAGACGTCCCGGACTCCTGAGTGAGCAGGAAATGTCCCAGGCATCGCCAAAAAGTCCTTGAAGGCCACGTCTCCAGGAGGTCTGCGGTGACGGGGCGACACTCCGACATCTGAATGTGCACACACGTACAACCAGAAGGCGAGTACCGGACAGTCGTGGTGGGGGGCACCACAATTACAAAGCTCTCAGATGCGAGTCGCTAAGAGTTGGCGACCAGCATTTTAGCCAGAAAGAACCGCTGCTGTTTTTACTACACCTAACCTCCTAATATGGTGACATTTAAGAGTTTTTACAATTTTGGAATAACCATCCCCCCAGATACAAAAAAAAAAAAAAATCAAACAAGAATCATCTTTGCTCATCGTCCGTGGATCCAGTAACTGACCGCCTCACGAGGTCTGTCCAGTCAGAGCTGCGGCGCTCAGTGATCGGCTGTGGACGTGACACCAGCGCTGCCAAAAATAACAGACACCGAAAGTAGTGATGCTGGACCTGGGGAGGGTGAGGAAAGATTTTTAATATTTTTTTAAACAATCTGCAGCTGAGGAGAGGGGTTTACCGAGATGGCTGATGCTACGGTGGCCACGAAACGGGTCACGTGGACAGAGACGCATCTACGTCGCACAACAGTACGAGTGATGGGGACGGCTTACGATCCGCAAGGTATCGCGACAAGCGAGGCCAAGAAGTACAAGTCAGGACTAGTTGGACTTTTTGGGACTTGTGATGCGCCCTCCGGTCACTGTGTCGCCCCAGCACTCTGCCATATAGCAGCACGACCTGAGTCACAGGCAGGTTACCCGGGTGCCCACAGCCTGATGCCCCCTCATCTCAGAAAATATACACAACTGACAGAAAAGGGCATGACCCCCAAAAACCAATGCAAGCGGCCAAAGCAGGAGGGAGGGCCGGCACTGCAGTGGTTAATGTATGGGCAGTCACATGACATGCGCAGTAGGGGTTAATGCAGGGCACAACAGGGGCACTAACTGGTGACACCACAACGATAAGCACCTGAGTGACTACAGTGCGCCCGGAACAGCTGGGAGAAGACGGACGCGGCGGTCTGCACCGACGCCATGGGACTGCCCGCACAGGTGACGCCGCATCAGAGGCTCGGGAGCAGCTGTGTGTGAGACACAAGTCCAACTTCCCGCTCTGCCTCACTGCTGACACTCCAAGCCAATCAGAGCACAGCTCTTTGGACGCCCCGCCCATTACAGACATTACACGGGAGTTCTCATTGGCTGAGCTTTCCTATAGGCCTGCTCTGAGACTACATTTCCCACAATGCTCCTTCCAGGACGGGGCGTGTCAGTGCTGTGCTTTCTAAGTTGCTACTGTAGCTAAACAAACACCTACAAGACTTACCTGTGCTATCGCGATAGTGACTGATACCTGCGCGATAGAGCAAGTTTACATTATCTTTACAACTAAATCGATGGTACTGCACACGTGTCCGGGTGTCATCCGTATACAGTCTGTGTGCTGCAGGTGTTTAGCATAGCAAAGCATAGGAGAAGCTTTGGAATTGATTTTTCTAAAGCCATAAACGGAAATAAAGCAGATTGCACACTGATCCAAAACACTGATAGCACACTGATCCAAAATACTGATCCAAAACACTGATAGCACACTGATCCAAAATACTGATCCAAAACACTGATAGCACACTGATCCAAAACACTGATCCAAAATACTGATCCCAAACACTGATAGCCCACTAATCCAAAATACTGATCCAAAACACTGATAGCACACTGATCCAAAATACTGATCCAAAACACTGATAGCACACTGATCCAAAACACTGATCCAAAACACTGATAGCACACTGATCCAAAACACTGATCCAAAATACTGATCCCAAACACTGATAGCCCACTAATCCAAAATACTGATCCAAAACACTGATAGCACACTGATCCAAAACACTGATCCAAAACACTGATAGCACACTGATCCAAAACACTGATCCAAAACACTGATAGCACACTGATCCAAAACACTGATCCAAAACACTGATAGCACACAGATCCAAAATACTGATCCAAAACACTGATAGCACACTAATCCAAAACACTGATCCAAAACACTGATAGCACACTGATCCAAAACACTGATCCAAAACACTGATCTAAAACACTGATAGCACACTGATCCAAAACACTGATCCAAAACACTGATAGCACACTGATCCAAAATACTGATCCAAAACACTGATAGCCCACTAATCCAAAATACTGATCCAAAACACTGATAGCACACTGATCCAAAACACTGATCCAAAACACTGATAGCACACTGATCCAAAATACTGATCCAAAACACTGATAGCACACTGATCCAAAACACTGATCCAAAACACTGATAGCCCACTAATCCAAAATACTGATCCAAAACACTGATAGCCCACTAATCCAAAATACTGATCCAAAACACTGATAGCACACTGATCCAAAACACTGATCCAAAACACTGATAGCACACTGATCCAAAACACTGATAGCCCATTAATCCAAAACACTGATCCAAAACACTGATAGCACACTGATCCAAAACACTGATAGCACACTGATCCAAAATACTGATCCAAGACACTGATCCAAAATACTGATCCAAAACACTGATAGCACACTGATCCAAAATACTGATCCAAAACACTGATAGCACACTGATCCAAAACACTGATCCAAAACACTGATAGCCCACTAATCCAAAACACTGATCCAAAACACTGATAGCCCACTAATCCAAAAACTGATCCAAAACACTGATAGCACACTGATCCAAAACACTGATCCAAAACACTGATAGCCCACTAATCCAAAATACTGATCCAAAACACTGATAGCCCACTAATCCAAAATACTGATCCAAAACACTGATAGCACACTGATCCAAAACACTGATCCAAAACACTGATAGCCCACTAATCCAAAATACTGATCCAAAACACTGATAGCCCACTAATCCAAAATACTGATCCAAAACACTGATAGCACACTGATCCAAGACACTGATCCAAAACACTGATAGCACACTGATCCAAGACACTGATTCAAAACACTGATAGCCCACTAATCCAAAATACTGATCCAAAACACTGATAGCACACTGATCCAAAACACTGATCCAAAACACTGATAGCACACTGATCCAAAACACTGATCCAAAACACTGATAGCCCACTAATCCAAAATACTGATCCAAAACACTGATAGCACACTGATCCAAAACACTGATCCAAAACACTGATAGCCCACTAATCCAAAATACTGATCCAAAACACTGATAGCCCACTGATCCAAAATACTGATCCAAAACACTGATAGCCCACTAATCCAAAATACTGATCCAAAACACTGATAGCACACTGATCCAAAATACTGATCCAAAACACTGATAGCACACTGATCCAAAATACTGAACCAAAACACTGATAGCACACTGATCCAAAACACTGATCCAAAACACTGATAGCCCACTGATCCAAAATACTGATCCAAAACACTGATAGCACACTGATCCAAAACACTGATCCAAAACACTGATAGCACACTGATCCAAAACACTGATCCAAAACACTGATAGCCCACTAATCCAAAATACTGATCCAAAACACTGATAGCACATTGATCCAAAATACTGATCCAAAACACTGATAGCACACTGATCCAAAATACTGATCCAAAACACTGATAGCCCACTAATCCAAAATACTGATCCAAAACACTGATAGCACACTGATCCAAGACACTGATCCAAAACACTGATAGCACACTGATCCAAGACACTGATTCAAAACACTGATAGCCCACTAATCCAAAATACTGATCCAAAACACTGATAGCACACTGATCCAAAACACTGATCCAAAACACTGATAGCACACTGATCCAAAACACTGATCCAAAACACTGATAGCCCACTAATCCAAAATACTGATCCAAAACACTGATAGCACACTGATCCAAAACACTGATCCAAAACACTGATAGCCCACTAATCCAAAATACTGATCCAAAACACTGATAGCACACTGATCCAAAATACTGATCCAAAACACTGATAGCCCACTAATCCAAAATACTGATCCAAAACACTGATAGCACACTGATCCAAAATACTGATCCAAAACACTGATAGCACACTGATCCAAAATACTGATCCAAAACACTGATAGCACACTGATCCAAAACACTGATCCAAAACACTGATAGCCCACTGATCCAAGACACTGATTCAAAACACTGATAGCACACTGATCCAAAACACTGATCCAAAACACTGATAGCACACTGATCCAAAACACTGATCCAAAACACTGATAGCCCACTAATCCAAAATACTGATCCAAAACACTGATAGCACACTGATCCAAAATACTGATCCAAAACACTGATAGCACACTGATCCAAAATACTGATCCAAAACACTGATAGAACACTGATCCAAGACACTGATCCAAAACACTGATAGCCCACTAATCCAAAATATTGATCCAAAACACTGATAGCCCACTAATCCAAAATACTGATCCAAAACACTGATCCAAAACACTGATAGCACACTGATCCAAAATGCTGATCCAAGACACTGATCCGAAACACTGATCCAAAATACTGATCCAAAACACTGATAGCACACTGATCCAAAATACTGATCCAAGACACTGATCCGAAACACTGATCCAAAATACTGATCCAAAACACTGATAGCACACTGATCCAAAATACTGATCCAAAACACTGATAGCACACTGATCCAAGACACTGATCCAAAACACTGATAGCACACTGATCCAAAATACTGATCCAAAACACTGATAGCCCACTAATCCAAAATACTGACCCAAAACACTGATAGCCCACTAATCCAAAATACTGATCCAAAACACTGATAGCACACTAATCCAAAATACTGATCCAAAACACTGATAGCACACTGATCCAAAACACTGATCCAAAACACTAATAGCACACTGATCCAAAACACTGATCCAAAATACTGATAGCACACTGATCCAAAATACTGATCCAAGACACTGATCCGAAACACTGATCCAAAATACTGATCCAAAACACTGATAGCACACTGATCCAAAATACTGATCCAAAACACTGATAGCACACTGATCCAAAACACTGATCCAAAACACTGATAGCACACTGATCCAAAACACTGATCCAAAACACTGATAGCCCACTAATCCAAAATACTGATCCAAAACACTGATAGCACACTGATCCAAAACACTGATCCAAAACACTGATAGCCCACTAATCCAAAATACTGATCCAAAACACTGATAGCACACTGATCCAAAATACTGATCCAAAACACTGATAGCCCACTAATCCAAAATACTGATCCAAAACACTGATAGCACACTGATCCAAAATACTGATCCAAAACACTGATAGCACACTGATCCAAAATACTGATCCAAAACACTGATAGCACATTGATCCAAAATACTGATCCAAAACACTGATAGCACACTGATCCAAGACACTGATCCAAAACACTGATCCAAAACACTGATCCAAAACACTGATAGCACACTAATCCAAAACACTGATCCAAAACACTGATAGCCCACTAATCCAAAATACTGATCCAAAACACTGATAGCACACTGATCCAAAATACTGATCCAAAACACTGATAGCACACTGATCCAAAATACTGATCCAAAACACTGATAGCACACTGATCCATGACACTGATCCAAAACACTGATAGCCCACTAATCCAAAATACTGATCCAAAACACTGATAGCCCACTGATCCAAGACACTGATCCAAAATACTGATCCAAAATACTGATCCAAAACACTGATAGCACACTGATCCAAAACACTGATCCAAAACACTGATAGCACACTGATCCAAAACACTGATCCAAAACACTGATAGCCCACTAATCCAAAATACTGATCCAAAACACTGATAGCACACTGATCCAAAACACTGATCCAAAACACTGATAGCCCACTAATCCAAAATACTGATCCAAAACACTGATAGCACACTGATCCAAAATACTGAGCCAAAACACTGATAGCCCACTAATCCAAAATACTGATCCAAAACACTGATAGCACACTGATCCAAAATACTGATCCAAAACACTGATAGCACACTGATCCAAAATACTGATCCAAAACACTGATAGCACACTGATCCAAGACACTGATCCAAAACACTGATAGCCCACTAATCCAAAATACTGATCCAAAACACTGATAGCACACTGATCCAAGACACTGATCCAAAACACTGATAGCCCACTAATCCAAAATACTGATCCAAAACACTGATAGCACACTGATCCAAAATACTGATCCAAAACACTGATAGCACACTGATCCAAAATACTGATCCAAAACACTGATAGCCCACTGATCCAAAACACTGATCCAAAACACTGATAGCCCACTGATCCAAGACACTGATCCAAAACACTGATAGCACACTGATCCAAAACACTGATCCAAAACACTGATAGCCCACTAATCCAAAATACTGATCCAAAACACTGATAGCACACTGATCCAAAATACTGATCCAAAACACTGATAGCATACTGATCCAAAACACTGATAGCACACTGATCCAAGACACTGATCCAAAACACTGATAGCACACTGATCCAAAATACTGATCCAAAACACTGATAGCCCACTAATCCAAAATACTGACCCAAAACACTGATAGCCCACTAATCCAAAATACTGATCCAAAACACTGATAGCACACTGATCCAAAATACTGATCCAAAACACTGATAGCCCACTAATCCAAAATACTGATCCAAAACACTGATAGCACACTGATCCAAAATACTGATCCAAAACACTGATAGCCCACTAATCCAAAATACTGATCCAAAACACTGATAGCACACTGATCCAAAATACTGATCCAAAACACTGATAGCACACTGATCCAAGACACTGATCCAAAACACTGATAGCCCACTAATCCAAAATACTGATCCAAAACACTGATAGCGCACTAATCCAAAATACTGATCTAAAACACTGATAGCCCACTAATCCAAAATACTGATCCAAAACACTGATAGCACACTGATCCAAAATACTGATCCAAAACACTGATAGCACACTGATCCAAAATACTGATCCAAAACACTGATAGCACACTAATCCAAAATACTGATCCAAAACACTGATAGCACACTGATCCAAAACACTGATCCAAAACACTGATAGCACACTGATCCAAAACACTGATCCAAAACACTGATAGCCCACTGATCCAAAACACTGATCCAAAACACTGATAGCCCACTAATCCAAAATACTGATCCAAAACACTGATAGCCCACTAATCCAAAATACTGATCCAAAACACTGATAGCACACTGATCCAAAACACTGATAGCACACTGATCCAAAACACTGATCCAAAACACTGATAGCCCATTAATCCAAAACACTGATCCAAAACACTGATAGCACACTGATCCAAAACACTGATAGCACACTGATCCAAAATACTGATCCAAGACACTGATCCGAAACACTGATCCAAAATACTGATCCAAACCACTGATAGCACACTGATCCAAAATACTGATCCAAAACACTGATCCAAAACACTGATAGCCCACTGATCCAAAACACTGATCCAAAACACTGATAGCCCACTAATCCAAAAACTGATCCAAAACACTGATAGCACACTGATCCAAAACACTGATCCAAAACACTGATAGCCCACTAATCCAAAATACTGATCCAAAACACTGATAGCCCACTAATCCAAAATACTGATCCAAAACACTGATAGCACACTGATCCAAAACACTGATCCAAAACATTGATAGCCCACTAATCCAAAATACTGATCCAAAACACTGATAGCCCACTAATCCAAAATACTGATCCAAAACACTGATAGCACACTGATCCAAAACACTGATCCAAAACACTGATAGCCCACTAATCCAAAATACTGATCCAAAACACTGATAGCACACTGATCCAAAACACTGATCCAAAACACTGATAGCACACTGATCCAAAACACTGATCCAAAACACTGATAGCCCACTAATCCAAAACACTGATCCAAAACACTGATAGCACACTGATCCAAAACACTGATCCAAAACACTGATAGCCCACTAATCCAAAATACTGATCCAAAACACTGATAGCACACTGATCCAAAATACTGATCCAAAACACTGATAGCACACTGATCCAAAATACTGATCCAAAACACTAATAGCACACTGATCCAAAATACTGATCCAAAACACTGATAGCACACTGATCCAAAGCACTGATCCAAAACACTGATAGCCCACTGATCCAAGACACTGATCCAAAACACTGATAGCACACTGATCCAAAACACTGATCCAAAACACTGATAGCACACTGATCCAAAACACTGATCCAAAACACTGATAGTCCACTAATCCAAAATACTGATCCAAAACACTGATAGCACACTGATCCAAAATACTGATCCAAAACACTGATAGCACACTGATCCAAAATACTGATCCAAAACACTGATAGCACACTGATCCAAGACACTGATCCAAAACACTGATAGCCCACTAATCCAATATACTGATCCAAAACACTGATAGCCCACTAATCCAAAATACTGATCCAAAACACTGATCCAAAACACTGATAGCACACTGATCCAAAATACTGATCCAAGACACTGATCCGAAACACTGATCCAAAATACTGATCCAAAACACTGATAGCACACTGATCCAAAATACTGATCCAAAACACTGATAGCACACTGATCCAAAACACTGATCCAAAACACTGATAGCCCACTAATCCAAAATACTGATCCAAAACACTGATAGCCCACTAATCCAAAATACTGATCCAAAACACTGATCCAAAACACTGATAGCACACTGATCCAAAATACTGATCCAAGACACTGATCCGAAACACTGATCCAAAATACTGATCCAAAACACTGATAGCACACTGATCCAAAATACTGATCCAAAACACTGATAGCACACTGATCCAAAACACTGATCCAAAACACTGATAGCCCACTAATCCAAAATACTGATCCAAAACACTGATAGCACACTGATCCAAAATACTGATCCAAAACACTGATAGCACACTAATCCAAAATACTGATCCAAAACACTGATAGCACACTGATCCAAAACACTGATCCAAAACACTGATAGCACACTGATCCAAAACACTGATCCAAAACACTGATAGCACACTGATCCAAAACACTGATCCAAAACACTGATAGCACACTGATCCAAAACACTGATCCAAAACACTGATAGCCCATTAATCCAAAACACTGATCCAAAACACTGATAGCACACTGATCCAAAACACTGATAGCACACTGATCCAAAATACTGATCCAAAACACTGATAGCACACTAATCCAAAATACTGATCCAAAACACTGATAGCCCACTAATCCAAAATACTGATCCAAAACACTGATAGCACACTGATCCAAAACACTGATCCAAAACACTGATAGCACACTGATCCAAAACACTGATCCAAAACACTGATAGCCCATTAATCCAAAACACTGATCCAAAACACTGATAGCACACTGATCCAAAACACTGATAGCACACTGATCCAAAATACTGATCCAAGACACTGATCCGAAACACTGATCCAAAATACTGATCCAAACCACTGATAGCACACTGATCCAAAATACTGATCCAAAACACTGATCCAAAACACTGATAGCCCACTGATCCAAAACACTGATCCAAAACACTGATAGCCCACTAATCCAAAATACTGATCCAAAACACTGATAGCACACTGATCCAAAACACTGATCCAAAACACTGATAGCCCACTAATCCAAAATACTGATCCAAAACACTGATAGCCCACTAATCCAAAATACTGATCCAAAACACTGATAGCACCCTGATTCAAAACACTGATCCAAAACATTGATAGCCCACTAATCCAAAATACTGATCCAAAACACTGATAGCCCACTAATCCAAAATACTGATCCAAAACACTGATAGCACACTGATCCAAAACACTGATCCAAAACACTGATAGCCCACTAATCCAAAATACTGATCCAAAACACTGATAGCACACTGATCCAAAACACTGATCCAAAACACTGATAGCACACTGATCCAAAACACTGATCCAAAACACTGATAGCCCACTAATCCAAAATACTGATCCAAAACACTGATAGCACAGTGATCCAAAACACTGATAGCCCACTAATCCAAAATACTGATCCAAAACACTGATAGCACACTGATCCAAAATACTGATCCAAAACACTGATAGCACACTGATCCAAAACACTGATCCAAAACACTGATAGCACACTGATCCAAAACACTGATCCAAAACACTGATAGCCCACTAATCCAAAATACTGATCCAAAACACTGATAGCACACTGATCCAAAACACTGATAGCCCACTAATCCAAAATACTGATCCAAAACACTGATAGCACACTGATCCAAAATACTGATCCAAAACACTGATAGCACACTGATCCAAAATACTGATCCAAAACACTGATAGCACACTGATCCAAAACACTGATCCAAAACACTGATAGCCCACTGATCCAAGACACTGATCCAAAACACTGATAGCACACTGATCCAAAACACTGATCCAAAACACTGATAGCACACTGATCCAAAACACTGATCCAAAACACTGATAGTCCACTAATCCAAAATACTGATCCAAAACACTGATAGCACACTGATCCAAAATACTGATCAAAACACTGATAGCACACTGATCCAAAATACTGATCCAAAACACTGATAGCACACTGATCCAAGACACTGATCCAAAACACTGATAGCCCACTAATCCAAAATACTGATCCAAAACACTGATAGCCCACTAATCCAAAATACTGATCCAAAACACTGATCCAAAACACTGATAGCACACTGATCCAAAATACTGATCCAAGACACTGATCCGAAACACTGATCCAAAATACTGATCCAAAACACTGATAGCACACTGATCCAAAATACTGATCCAAAACACTGATAGCCCACTAATCCAAAATACTGATTCAAAACACTGATAGCACACTCATCCAAAACACTGATCCAAAACACTGATAGCCCACTAATCCAAAATACTGATCCAAAACACTGATAGCCCACTAATCCAAAATACTGATCCAAAACACTGATAGCACACTGATCCAAAACACTGATCCAAATCACTGATAGCCCACTAATCCAAAATACTGATCCAAAACACTGATAGCACACTGATCCAAAACACTGATCCAAAACACTGATAGCCCACTAATCCAAAATACTGATCCAAAACACTGATAGCACACTGATCCAAAATACTGATCCAAAACACTGATAGCCCACTAATCCAAAATACTGATCCAAAACACTGATAGCACACTGATCCAAAATACTGATCCAAAACACTGATAGCACACTGATCCAAAACACTGATCCAAAACCCTGATAGCCCACTGATCCAAGACACTGATAGCACACTGATCCAAAACACTGATCCAAAACACTGATAGCACACTGATCCAAATCACTGATCCAAAACACTGATAGCACACTGATCCAAAACACTGATCCAAAACATTGATAGCCCACTAATCCAAAATACTGATCCAAAACACTGATAGCACACTGATCCAAAATACTGATCCAAAACACTGATAGCACACTGATCCAAAATACTGATCCAAAACACTGATAGCACACTGATCCAAGACACTGATCCAAAACACTGATAGCCCACTAATCCAAAATACTGATCCAAAACACTGATAGCACACTGATCCAAGACACTGATCCAAAACACTGATAGCCCACTAATCCAAAATACTGATCCAAAACACTGATAGCACACTGATCCAAAATACTGATCCAAAACACTGATAGCACACTGATCCAAAATACTGATCCAAAACACTGATAGCCCACTGATCCAAGACACTGATCCAAAACACTGATAGCCCACTGATCCAAGACACTGATCCAAAACACTTATAGCACACTGATCCAAGACACTGATCCAAAACGCTGATAGCCCACTGATCCAAAACACTGATCCAAAACACTGATAGCCCACTGATCCAAGACACTGATCCAAAACACTGATAGCACACTGATCCAAAACACTGATCCAAAACACTGATAGCCCACTAATCCAAAATACTGATCCAAAACACTGATAGCACACTGATCCAAAATACTGATCCAAAACACTGATAGCACACTGATCCAAAATACTGATCCAAAACACTGATAGCACACTGATCCAAGACACTGATCCAAAACACTGATAGCACACTGATCCAAAATACTGATCCAAAACACTGATAGCCCACTAATCCAAAATACTGATCCAAAACACTGATAGCACACTGATCCAAAATACTGATCCAAAACACTGATAGCCCACTAATCCAAAATACTGATCCAAAACACTGATAGCCCACTAATCCAAAATACTGATCCAAAACACTGATAGCACACTGATCCAAAATACTGATCCAAAACACTGATAGCACACTGATCCAAAATCCTGATCCAAAACACTGATAGCACACTGATCCAAAATACTGATCCAAAACACTGATAGCACACTGATCCAAGACACTGATCCAAAACACTGATAGCCCACTAATCCAAAATACTGATCCAAAACACTGATAGCCCACTAATCCAAAATACTGATCCAAAACACTGATAGCCCACTAATCCAAAATACTGATCCAAAACACTGATAGCACACTGATCCAAAATACTGATCCAAATCACTGATAGCACACTGATCCAAAATACTGATCCAAAACACTGATATCACACTGATCCAAAATACTGATCCAAAACACTGATAGCACACTGATCCAAGACACTGATCCAAAACACTGATAGCCCACTGATCCAAAATACTGATCCAAAACACTGATAGCCCACTAATCCAAAATACTGATCCAAAACACTGATAGCACACTGATCCAAAATACTGATCCAAAACACTGATAGCACACTGATCCAAAATACTGATCCAAAACACTGATAGCACACTGATCCAAAACACTGATCCAAAACACTGATAGCCCACTAATCCAAAATACTGATCCAAAACACTGATAGCCCACTAATCCAAAATACTGATCCAAAACACCGATAGCACACTGATCCAAAATACTGATCCAAAACACTGATAGCCCACTAATCCAAAATACTGATCCAAAACACTGATAGCCCACTAATCCAAAATACTGATCCAAAACACTGATAGCCCACTAATCCAAAATACTGATCCAAAACACTGATAGCCCACTAATCCAAAATACTGATCCAAAACACTGATAGCCCACTAATCCAAAATACTGATCCAAAACACTGATAGCCCACTAATCCAAAATACTGATCCAAAACACTGATAGCACACTGATCCAAAATACTGATCCAAAACACTGATAGCACACTGATCCAAGACACTGATCCAAAACACTGATAGCCCACTAATCCAAAATACTGATCCAAAACACTGATAGCCCACTAATCCAAAATACTGATCCAAAACTCTGATAGCCCACTGATCCAAGACACTGATCCAAAACACTGATAGCACACTAATCCAAAATACTGATCCAAGACACTGATCCAAGACACTGATCCGAAACACTGAAAGCACACTGATCCAAAATACTGATCCAAAACACTGATAGCACACTGATCCAAAATACTGATAGCACACTGATCCAAGACACTGATCCAAGACACTGATCCGAAACACTGAAAGCACACTGATCCAAAATACTGATCCAAAACACTGATAGCACACTGATCCAAAATACTGATAGCACACTGATCCAAAATACTGATAGCACACTGATCCAAGACACTGATCCGAAACACTGAAAGCACACTGATCCAAAATACTGATCCAAAACACTGATAGCACACTGATCCAAAATACTGATCCAAAACACTGATAGCACACTGATCCAAAATACTGATCCAAAACACTGAGGCTATGTGCACATGTTGCGGATTTTGCTGCGGATTCGCAGCGTTTCCGCAGCCGCGGATCCGCAGCAGTTTCCCATGAGTTTACAGTACAATGTAAACCTATGGGAAACAAAATCCGTAGTGCCCATGCTGCAGGGAAAAACAGCGCGTTTTACTTTCCGCAGCATGTCAATTCTTTGTGCGGAATCCGCAGCATTTTTACATCTGCTCCAATAGAAATCTGCAGATGTAAAACCGCAGCGGAATCCGCAATGGAAAACGCGATAAATCCACAGGAAAAAACGCAGCGGTTTTGCACTGCGGATTAAGGCCATGTTCACACAGTGCGTTTTTTACTGCGGAACCGCAGCGGTATTGCCGCTGCGGTTCCGCAGCAGTTTTCCATGCAGGGTACATAACAATGTAACCCTATGGAAAACAGTCACTGCTGTGCACATGGTCCGTAATTTCGTTTAAAAAGCCGCGCAGAATAGCTGCGGCAAAAAAGAAGGAGCATGTCACTTCTTTTTCCTGAACCGCAGCGGTTCTGCACCCATAGACCTCCATTGTGAGGTCAAAATCGCAGTAAAACCCGCAGATCAAAAATATATCTGCGGGTTTTACTGCGATTTGATGTGCAGAACCGCTGCAGCAGGAAGTGCGGGGGAGCGGGCGGAAGTGCGTGGGCGGAGTGTGGCTGCCCCCCCGTGCTCCGATCCCGCCCCCCCGTGCTCCGATGCCCCCCCCGTGCTCCGATGCCCCCTCCCAGTGCTCCGATGCCCCCCCCGTGCCCTAATCTCCCCCCCTTATACTTACCCGGCGTCCCGGTGTCCGTCCGGCCGTCTTCTCCCTGGGCGCCGCCATCTTGCAAAATGGCGGGCGCATGCGCAGTGCGCCCGCCGAATCTGCCGGCCGGCAGATTCGCTCCAAAGTGCATTTTGATCACTGAGATATAACCTATCTCAGTGATCAAAATAAAAAAAATAGTAAATGACACCCCCCCACACTTTGTCACCCCCATTGGTAGGGACAATAAAAAAATTAAGAATTTTTTTTTTTTTTTCACTAAGGTTAGAATAGGGGTAGGGGTAGGGGTAGGGTTAGGGTTAGGGGTAGGGTTAGGGGTAGGGTTAGGGTTAGCGGTAGGGTTAGGGGTAGGGTTAGGGGTAGGGTTAGGGGTAGGGTTAGGGTTAGGGGTAGGGTTAGGGTATTTTCAGCCATTTTAGCCCTAAAAAGCTTCCTAGGAAACACACAGTCTCTGCATAGAAAACTGCATAAAAAAAGGATAAAAAAACGCATAAAAAAACGCATCAAAAAAGGACAAAAAAAGGACCAAAAAAAGGACCTGCGTTTTCTACCAAGAGCTGCAGTTTTTAAAAAAAACTGTCCTGAAAAAAAAAGGATGGAAATCCTGAACGTGTGAACATACCCTTATCAAATCCGCTGCAGAAAAATCCGCAGAGGAGCTTTCTACGTGTGCACATACACTGATCCAAAATACTGATCCAAAACACTGATCCAAAACACTGATCCAAAACCCTGATGGCACCTGTAGCAGTTTTTCCGGTGCTGGTATTATACGGACAGGTTCGGGTATGTTCACACGTTAAGAATTTGGTGCAGAAACTTCTGCACTATTTCGGCATCACTTGGCAGGGAAATGCAGCATAAAATAGATGCGTCTTTGCTGCATTTTTATGCGTTTTTTTACATTTGTTTTTGTTCCCCGCTAAAGTTTGCGTGAAAGCTGCGGAACGTCAGTTCTTTCCCGTTTTTGCGGTTATGTTTTGCTGCAGATTTCACAGCTGAAAGCATTGACATACTACAGCTGTAAATCTGCACCAAATCTGCAGGTCAAAATGAGCAGCATGTGCATGGGACTTCAGGAAATCCCTCAGGGGTTTTTTGCAGAACAAAATGCAATAAATCTGCAGTGTGTGCACAGGCTCTTAGACAGAAGTGTTATATATAAATATCTGCCTAAGTTACCAACACTGAGCAATACTGATGGATTTGCTGCAAATAATCATAACAACCAAAAAAACAAAGCAGGACTGATGTGCACATAGTAGATGTTCCCTCTTTTCTGCTCCCTGGCAGTTGGGTTAGGGCTCATTCACATGTCCGATTCTGGCCTTGGTCTTCACGTACAACCCTGATACCTATGGTAGTCTATCGGGCTGTGCACATTTCCGAATATTTCCTCGAACCGAGATGTCCAAAGTGCAATCAAAATCATCAATGGAAGTTAATGGGTCCGTGAAAAAATTATATCGCACTTCGATGGCCTCCAAGTTTGGTCCGACTTTCACAGAACACGAGTCCAGTCTGCAGTTTATTCACGCGCACATTCAACCCATGTGTAAAACCGCTCATCTGAACACCACAAGTGAATAAGGCTGTGTTCACACCTGGTGTTTTTGCTGCTTTTTTTTAATGCAAATTTTCAGCCGCGTTTTACAGTACCTGCAAAGTCTATGAGGTTTCAGAAATCTCATGCACACCCTTTGTTGTTTTTGTCCTCAGTATTTTGTGCTTTGCTTGGTTTTTGCAGAATAGAGCACGTCACTTCTTTCAGCGTTTTTACAGCATTTTTCACCCAGTGAAAGTAATGGGTGGTGAAAAAAAAAAGCTGAAAAAAAAGCTGAAAAAAAAGCTGAAAAAACGCCGAAAAAACTAAGGTATCAGGTTTTGCTGACTTTTTTGTTCCAATACCTGATGAAATATAATATGATTTTATTTTTTATGTGAAACTTTATCAGCATGCACAAGAGACAAATGTAGCATAGCAAGAACACGCAAGAAAAAAAACAAGCAAAACTTTTTCTGCAGCTTCTTTACTGCCAAGAGAGCAGGTTTTGCTGCAGAAAAAAAAAAGTGCCATGTGTGAACATAGTCTAACATTGGTCCTAGTGCCGTCCGTGCCATGTCAGTTTTTTCACTCAGACCCAAAATACACGTGTGTGAACTTGGGCTTACTATTCGCTAGTGAGCGTGGCATCGGAGACAACCGACGTTATGTGGTATTGCAAAACAAATGTAATTTATCCACAAAATTTTTGTTCTGAAAATGTTCCATTGTGCTAGATTTGCCAGCCATTTGTTAGTGTATGTACGCTGTAAATCTATCATTTTACCAAGAATCAGAAAGAGTTGTCCAAATACGACAGTTCAGTTCTTTTTTGATGGGTAAATTCTATTACTGTTTCTTGAGAATATTTCAAGAACTCACTTTTCAGAAACTGCGTCATTGATTTTTTAATATAGAAGATAAACCCCCCGATCCTAGCGCTCCTCTCACACACGAAAAAAAAAATTGTTCTGTATTTCACCCATTTTATTCTCTGTGATAATTAGGCTACTTTCATACTGGCGATTTTTGGCAATACGTCGCAATGCGTCATTTATGGTAAAAAACGCATCCTGCAAAGTCATGCGACGGTTGCGCCGTGTTGTGGCGGACGGCCGGGAGCAAAAAACGTTAAATGTAACGTTTTTTGCTGCCGACGGACCGCTTTTTCCGACCACGCATGCGCGGCCGGAACTCCGCCCCCACCTCCCCGCACCTCACAATGGGGCAGCGGATGCGCCGGAGAAGTGCATCCGCTGCACCCGTTGTGCGGCGCATCAAACGCTAGCGTCTGAATCTCGGCCCGACGCATTGCGACGGGAAGATTCCGACGCTAGTGTGAAAGTAGCCTTAATACGACATGTTTATGCTTATATCAGTATTACGATTGGCTGCGGCGTCTCTGCAGCGCATCCTAATGTGTATTGTGGGATGTAATTGGGGCAATTGGTAGGTGACGAGGACCAGCTGGGGCTGGTGAGGTCCGACCAGGATAAAGCCGGGCTCGGCCACAGCTCCACCTATCAGATACATGAGTTATGGCGGGGTTCATGTGCTCGCCTGTTAATGCCTACACTAGCTATGGCAGTAATTTCAGACAAGCACCGCCTGGGCCGGCTCTGCAGACATCAACCAGGAATAAGCAGACGACCTGGAAGACGAGTAAGAGCTCCGAGGCCACAGACTACCTGGACAACATCCAGCGGGCCCAGCTCAAGGCCATCCTGTCCCAAGTCAACCCCAATCTTGCTCCATGGCTCCGTAAGGCCAATACTAAGGAGGTTGGGGTGCAGGTGAATCCACGGGTTGACACTGGGATCCAGTGCTCTTTGGGACCTCGCACACTGCGCAGACCGCCGTCTCCTCCCAGCAATGTGGCCAAGTCTGTGGCCAACCCTGTGCAATTCACTCGGCCGGTGGCCGTGTACTCGCCGGTGGTGGATCGCAGGGTGTTCCCCCTCCCGCAGGGGAGCTGTGCTCCTAAAAAAAACCCAGCCCTCCCCGACTACAAGGAGGTTGGCGACTACAAGGAGGTCGCTGATCACAAGTTAACGAGTGAAGAGAAATCAACTGAGCAGGTGGCCAAAAAGATCCCGGAGAAAGAGATCAATGCGGATGAGAAGAGCTCTGTGTTCCAGGTATGGGCACCCAGGACAGGGCTGGGGTCTGGTAGGAATGATGTTTCCTCTGTGTAATGGCGCAGGGAAATTGTGCAGTTGAGACCTCCTTAAATTTTTTTTTTTTTTACCGTATTCCACAAACTATAAAACTGTACAAAGGTGTTTTCACCCCATAGTTCTGGGAACTGTCTCCTTTTAGTCTCTGTGGATGGAGCTGTAAGGGCTTCTTACAGGTAATATTGGTGGTTGTGAAAATTTTTTTTTTTTTTTTTTTTTTTTATTGCTGTTTTATAAAATGCTGTACTTCCCCCCCCCCCCCTCCCCCCCCTTTTTTTTTTTTTTTTTTTTTTTTTTTTTTTTTAAAGCTGCAATTTTCCAATTCAGTCAGGTTGGGTGAAGTGTGGTTTCTAAAATGTTAGCTTTTTGTTGGTACTATAAAATGCAGCAAAAAAAACAAGCATGTAAGCATAGCCTTAGTCTACCTGGAGGGGGTGGTATGGGCACTGCCATTCTTGCATTCTGCTGCAGTGTTGTTAAAGGGGCAGTCATCTCCCAAGATCCTATCTCAGTGTAGTAATACTGTCAAACGCCTCCAATAAGAATTGTACTGAAAGTTCTGATTCGCTATGTCAGCTCCCCACAGTGCAGGGCATTGCAGTAGCTTAGATGTCATGGTTATGTATGACCACTAAACTGACTGGTTGTAACCATGAATACTTGACTACCTGCACTTCGGGGAATTGATTACATTTCTAATTTGAGGTATTTCCTAAGGCTACTTTGAAGCTAGCGTTGTTTGGCATATGTCGCAATGCGTTGTTTTGGAGAAAAAAACGCATCCTGCAAATGTGCCCACAGGATGTGTTTGTATTTTTCTCCATAGACTTTCATTAGCGACGTATGGCCACATGTTGCGTCGTGTTTTGGCGGACCCTCGACACAAACATTGCATGTAACTTTTTTGTGCGTCGAGTCCACCATTTCCGACCGTGCATGTGCGGCCGAAACTCCGCCCCCCTCCTCCCCGGACACTACAATGGGGCAGCGGATACGTTGAAAAACTGCATCCGCTGCCCCATTCATTTTTCACAACGTACGTCGGGCCGACTTATGCCGACGTACCGACGCAAGTGTGACAGTAGCCTAACATCTCTTGCTACCACTACATGTTGAGATAGGATCTTGGGGGTGGGAGGGAGTAAACCCCTTTAAGGCTGCTTCTAGTAACTATATTCTGATGGGAACCCTCCCATTCACATTGCTGACCTCCAACTTGACAGTCTGTCAAACTTGCCACATGTTTGAAAAAGACTAATAGGCCGGGAGCCAGTCACTGACTGGAAACCTGTCTTTTGGGGATTCTGCCAAATCTCTGTTGCAGCGCTCGAGAAGGGGGGCTGTAATGGGCGCAGCTGGATGAAAGCCCCCACATGACTGCGTTGCCAAGAAGGGAGTTTTAGAGTTTTGAATAAAAAAAAGGGATCTTATAGGTGATTGGTGGAAATTTTTGAATAAGGGGTGGACCTAGTGGGGAAAGGAGGCAGGGGCTGGAGAAGTGCGGGAAGGATCACTTGTGAGGTGAATCATCAGGAGAGAAGAAGTGTGCAGCTACTCACCATGGCCTCCATAGACAGCCTCGTGGAGCAGCTGCGCAGGGAATCCAGGTCCAGGAGCGATGGATGGCTGGAAGAGCAGCTCACCAGGCTGCTGGGCGACTGCGGGAGCCGGGGCAGCAGGACCAGGAGAACCCGGCCCCCAGAAAGATTGTCCCCTGACATGTCACCGCGCGGCAGGCGCAGGCCGCGGAGCCCCTCCGGGGACCCTGCGGGGGCTGCGGGACGCGGCGCGACCATCCTGCCCGTCCCCCCCTCCGGCAGGAATCCACCCGGCGGCTCTGCCGGCGCGAGGCGGCGACGTGGAGCGGCGACCAGCCAGGCACGGCCCGATGCCAGGGCCGCAGCGGAAGCCAGGGCCGCAACGGAAGTGCGGCCTAGTCCGGGAGCGAGCGGCGGTGCGGCGCCCTCTAGCGGTGCCAGAAGCAGCCGGAGCACAGCGCGGGCAGCGGCGGCAGAGTCAGGAGGAGAAGGGAGCACAGCGACGTCAGCGGTGAGGGCCGCACAGGTAGTGCGGCCTAGTCCGGGATCGAGGGGAAGTGCGGCGCCCCCCAGCGGCGCCAGGAACAGCAGACTTACAGCACAGTTAGCGGCGGCGACAACAGGAGGAGCCAGGAGTCCAGCGACGGCAGCAGTGAGGGGGAGCTATGGAGCAGCGGTGACAGCGGCGGGCTCACCTCCCCTAGGTGGGCCTGGCAGCGGCACGAGACGACAGAGTAGGGCGACGGGCAGGCTGGCATCGGTGGTTCAGCTGGGCCCGGGACGCGTTGGTCGTGGGGCAGGTGCCGGTCGGGCAAGTAGGCCAGGAGGCCGAGGTGGATTGCAAACAGCCGTCAGGTCAAGATCCGCCAGGAGGTCCAGCGACAGGAGTGTATCGCCAGTCTCGGTCCCCCCTGGTGACGTGGAGGCCAGGGGCGCGGGCCTGGGGCAATTCAGCGGCAGCGACGACCCCGGATCTGAGAGCGAACATCCAGAAGATGGCGAACAGCGGGATTCCGGAGACACGGCTGGTGGGGACACAGCACCTGCGCAGCCTCGTGAGTACATGTCTATTCCTATTTCGGTGCCGGGTACGGTGGGGTTAGTGGAGGGGGTAGGGGACGCTGGTTCTGGGCTTCCTGGCGTTAGAGAGCTTTTGGCAGGTATGTCGCATATTTTGAGGCGATTGGACGCGGGGCCAGCAAGTAATATGGGAGGGTCACCTGCTGGGGCTTGGTTGGTGGATCCTGTTAGTACAGCCGGGGGAGGGGGCTCCGGTGAATTAGTGAGGTCTGGGGCGGCCGCGTCGGCCCAGGCAGCTGGGGTGTCAGTGTCGGTTCAAACGGAGACGGGTAAGAAGGATGAGATAAAGTTGGTGTATCGGGCAAAAGGGGAGGTCTTTGTGTGCTTTGAGGGTCCCCTCGGTGCCCATTTAAAGAAGGAGGTGAAGGAGAAGATCTGGAAGGATGAATTTGTCGAGATTTTCTCCCTCCTCCCTTTGGAAAAATTTAATCTGGACAAAGGGAAAAAAGATGATAGCAAAAAGGAAGAGGAGGAAAAAAGGCGTTGGCGCCTGATTCCGCAAACGTTTGTTAATTGGCAACAGGCTTTTGCTATCTTGGCCAGTGTGATAGGAGAAAAATTCCCGGAAAATTGCTCGGGTCTTTTCTGTTACTTTGATTCTATTGGTGAGGCACATCGTACGTATGGGGGCCAGGCTTGGCAGCGTTACGATGAACAATTCAGGCAGCGGAAGGCGGTTAGGCCTGAGATAAAATGGGAGCATAAGGACATTGGATTGTGGCTGAAGGTGATGGCCCCTGTGAGGTACGGGCAGTCCTTTCAAGGGGGCGCGGGGAGTAGTAGTCAGCAATCAGGACAAGGGGGAGGAGGAGGACAGGGGTATCAAGGGGCGAAGGAAAAAACGGGAACGTGCTGGCAGTTCAACGACGGCCAGTGCAAGTATGGCAATACCTGCAGGTTTAAGCACGTGTGTTCCCATTGTAGCGGAGCTTCACACGGGGCTTCAAAATGTTTCAGAAAAGCAAGGGGCAAGCCAGCAGGGGGTAGCGGTCATGGGGGTGACGCCGGTGAGGCTTCAAAAGATGGCCCCTTATCTAAGTAGATATCCGGACCGGTTGAAGGCGGTGGTGATTAGGGACGGTTTTGCTGAAGGTTTTAGGATTCCTCACCCGAATCATACGGTCCCCTTTTCTACAAAAAATCTGAGGTCAGCAAGTTTACATGCGGATGTTGTTTCGAGTAAGTTAGCAAAAGAGGTGGAGTTAGGAAGAATGGCGGGCCCGTTTAGTTCGCTGCCTATGGAAGGGGTGATCGTTTCTCCATTGGGGGTGGTGCCCAAGAAGGAGCCAAATAAGTTTCGTTTAATCCAGCACCTATCGTACCCAAAAGGTTGTTCTGTTAACGATGGCATTGCGGAGGAATTATGCTCGGTTGTATACACGTCGTTCGATGCGGCAGTGCAATGGGTTCGTATGTACGGAGCGGGGGCCTTGATGGCGAAGACAGACATCGAGTCTGCCTTTCGGCTTCTGCCGGTACATCCGGAGAGCATTCCGTTACTAGGTTGTTTTTGGAATGGAGAATTTTATTTAGACAGGTGTTTGCCGATGGGCTGTTCCATTTCTTGCTCGTTGTTTGAAACTTTCAGTACTTTTTTGGAATGGGTTGTTAGAGACGTTTCTGATGTTGCTTCGGTCATTCATTATTTGGATGACTTCATGTTTGTGGGCCCCCCGGACTCTGCGGTTTGCGGTAATTTATTGGCCACCATGGAATGGGTGTCCGGGCATTTCAGGGTCCCTTTGGCGCAGGAGAAAACAGAGGGTCCCTGTACGGTCTTAAGTTTTCTCGGGATTCTTATCGATTCTAGAAAGATGGAATGCAGGTTGCCCGACGACAAATTGTTGTTGCTGAAGCAGGAGGTGTCCAGAATCGGAAAATTGAGGAAAGTGACGTTGAAGGAGTTACAGTCGTTGCTAGGGCGCTTAAATTTTGCGTGCCGGATCATGCCTATGGGCCGGATTTTTTGCCGAAGGTTGTCCAGAGCTACGGCGGGAGTCCGTGCAGCTCATCATTTCATACGTTTGAGCCGGGAGCACAAGGACGATCTGTTGGTTTGGCAGCGTTTCTTGGAAAATTATAATGGCAGATCATTGATTCAGCAGGAGGATTTGAACGCCTTTGATTGTGAAATTTATACGGACGCAGCAGGGGGAGCCGGTTATGGCGCCTACTGTGCAGGCAAATGGAGTGTCGGAGTGTGGCCGGAAGAATGGCGGCAAAACGGGCTAACCAAAAATTTGGCATTGTTGGAGTTGTTCCCAATTGTAGTGGCAGCGTTTATTTGGGGCGAGAATTTTAAGGATCGTCGGGTACGATTCCATTGTGATAACTTGAGTGTCGTGTCAGTTATCAACAGTTTATCTTCCTCTTCTCCCCCCGTGATTAGGTTGGTTAGGGAATTGGTGTTGAGGTGTTTGGAATTGAATTCGTGGATTTCGGCGGTGCATGTACCAGGTGTCCAAAACAATATAGCTGATGCTTTATCTCGTTTTCAGTGGGACCGATTCCGGGAACTGGCGCCAGATTCGGAACCTACAGGAGCGGGATGTCCTTCGCATCTGTGGCAGATTGTTGCGGAAGGGGAGGTCGCTTGATACAGGCCTCACTGTCGAGCAGGACATGGTCGGATTATGCAGCGGCGTGGGAGATGTGGGAAGGTTGGTTGGTCCAATGCGGCCCAGTGGAATCCGACGGCGATAAGATTATGGCTCTGCTGGCTTTGATGGGTAAGGCGGCCGAATGGGGATGGTCCGTTTCGAGGTTAAACAAAGTTGTTGCGGGTCTGGCCTTTGGTTTTCGGTTGCAAGGTTCAGCTGATCTGACAAAAGATTTTTTGATAAGGCAGGCTTTGAAGGGTTTTCGGAAGGGCAATGTGTCTTTTGATAAGCGTAGGCCGATTTCTTTTGGTATGCTGGAACGGCTTGGGGAGGCTTTGGGCGGTATTTGTAGTTCGCAGTTTGAGGTTGTATTGTTTAGGTTAGCCTTCTCTTTAGCGTTCTTTGGCGCTTTGCGCCTGGGGGAGCTGGTGTCCCCAAATAAAAATAAGGTGGGTGGTCTGTTAGCGGAAGATGTTGACTTTTGGGCAGGAGGTATTGTATTTTGGATCAGGCGTTCTAAGACTGATCAGCTTGGTAGGGGTAGGCGAGTGGTGCTGGGGAGAGTTGACGGTAGCGGGATGTGCCCGCAGCACTGTTTGGAATCTTATTGGCGTCTGTCGGCACTGAGGGCAGGCCCTTTGTTACGACATCAGAACGGGGAATTTTTGTCGCGCTACCAATTTACGGCGCTGTTGAAGAGGGGTTTGGGATCGTTGGGTGTTGACCCGAAGAATTTCGGGTCGCATTCATTTCGAATTGGTGCTGCGTCCGAGGCGGATCGTCTGGGCCTAGGCGTTGATGTTATCAAAAGAATAGGCAGATGGAGTTCGGATCGATATCTGTCTTATATTAGGAATTAGGTCTGTGGGGGAGAGAGCCTTGTTATGGTGTTAATCATTGTTGTGTTTTTTCAGGTCGAACCTCCCTCCTGGCATGGATTATCGGACATTCATTTGTTCATTGGGGTGCGCTTCGTGCGGATGTCAGGCGAAATGGTAGGCAATTAGGCTTTGTAAGGGATTCGGTGGTTATTAGATGGTTGGGATTTCGGGGTATGTTATGGCGGAGTTGGTTGCCGGCAGTTGCCAACGCCGCTAGATTGGATCGACCCCTGGACATTTTGGTGGTTCACCTTGGAGGAAATGATTTGGGAGTTAGGCCAGTGAGGGAGTTGATCAGAGACATTCGTTTTGATTTTTTACGGTTGTGGGTATCTTTCCCGGGTGTTGTGACGGTGTGGTCGGACATTGTACCAAGGCGGAAGTGGCGTGATGTACGGTCCCATAGAGGGATCAATAGAGCCCGGGTGAAGCTGAATAGGGCGGTGGCAGGATTTGTGTCTCGGAACGGGGGTATTGCCGTTAGACATTTGGAGCTGGAGGATGGGATTGGCAATTATTGGAGGGATGATGGAGTGCATCTTAATGATGTTGGTATGGATTTATGGGCACTCGGGCTACAGGAAGGAGTCGAGAGAGCTTTGGTGGCGGTGGGGCACTCACGAGCCTGAGGTGGTCAGGGCTGTTCGTGTGTGGCGGGGGGTGGGGTTCTTGGAGGTGGTGATGACGTTTTTACGGGGTTGATCTGGCTTTTGTTTACGGGCTCTGGACGGGGAATTTACCTCGGGAGCTTTGGGGTTTTGGTTTGCCCGAAATGGGTTACATGGTGCCCTTGAGCTGGTGGTCACGGCTGAGGGTAAAGAAGTGTTTGGTTTTAAAGTTGGTGGTGGCTTTATGCCTATTTTTGAGCCAGATTTCTTACCCCCAAGAACCCTCCCCTCCAGGTTTTTACATATGGTATATATGTTGTTATTTATGTTATTGTTTGTTTAATAAAATGGCCGCTGTGGCCAAAATTATCCAAAGAAATTTACGTGTTGGTGTTTAATTTAAATTTACAGGAGAAGGGGAGAATGGCCCCCTGGGGATGGGGTGGGGGTCAGGAAGATTGAGTACGGGAAAGACCCTGTTTTGGCGATACGCGGTCAAGAAGGGGGGCTGTAATGGGCGCAGCTGGATGAAAGCCCCCACATGACTGCGTTGCCAAGAAGGGAGTTTTGAATAAAAAAAAGGGATCTTATAGGTGATTGGTGGAAATTTTTGAATAAGGGGTGGACCTAGTGGGGAAAGGAGGCAGGGGCTGGAGAAGTGCGGGAAGGATCACTTGTGAGGTGAATCATCAGGAGAGAAGCCCACCCTCCCTCCCTTTATTGTGGATTAGTTTAAGTGAACAGTTTGATGGAGGGGTAGCCGGGGAGTTGGGTTTTTTCTCATCTCGGTTTTTTAATCAGTTATTGCCAGAGGGGAGTTTTCGTTATCATTGTCACAGTGGCAGTTTTGGCGGGGGGTGGGGTTCTTGGAGGTGGTGATGACGTTTTTACGGGGTTGATCTGGCTTTTGTTTACGGGCTCTGGACGGGGAATTTACCTCGGGAGCTTTGGGGTTTTGGTTTGCCCGAAATGGGTTACATGGTGCCCTTGAGCTGGTGGTCACGGCTGAGGGTAAAGAAGTGTTTGGTTTTAAAGTTGGTGGTGGCTTTATGCCTATTTTTGAGCCAGATTTCTTACCCCCAAGAACCCTCCCCTCCAGGTTTTTACATATGGTATATATGTTGTTATTTATGTTATTGTTTGTTTAATAAAATGGCCGCTGTGGCCAAAATTATCCAAAGAAATTTACGTGTTGGTGTTTAATTTAAATTTACAGGAGAAGGGGAGAATGGCCCCCTGGGGATGGGGTGGGGGTCAGGAAGATTGAGTACGGGAAAGACCCTGTTTTGGCGATACGCGGTCAGGGGAGAGCACGGTTGTGTGAGCCTAGAGTAAAGTTTACAATTCAGGTGTGTGTGTGTGTGTGTGTGTGTGTGTGTGTGTGTGTGTCAGCAGCCCTTTTCCTTGTGTGCTCCAACTGAGCATTTCAATCTTGTCTGGGGAGTGTCTTTTCACCACTGTCTCCTTGACACGGTCAATCACAGGTCTGCAGCCTCTGGGCCTATGGTGGTGTCTGAGGTGGGATGGAGGCACATGCCTGCAGAGAAGACTGAAGGAACGTCCAGCTGGCCGGCAAGCAGAGACTTCATATAGAGATCCATAAAATTCAACCTAAAGATGACGTACACCATGGTGCTAGCACCTGACCTTGATGTACACACGTCTGAATACACAGCCAAGTACGCAACTTATCTCCCTGAACTACAAAAGGATTGGGCATGTTGAGTTTTTACTGCCTGATCCTTCACTGACACCATAGGAGTCTGGATACTCCCTATACACAGAGGAGCTCTCCTATACTTCCTCTGTATATGGGGTGTACACCTGGTATAATGGCCATTATCTTGTGCTGATATCAGCATGTCATTCCCTGGGAATGTGCTGCAGCTTCTGGTTTGGATTTTTGTGGTGGTCAGCATCCCATTTCTACCATAGATTTTAGCCCACAGTATCTGACCATGCCATTAGGTTCTGTTCACATCTGCATCATCGCTTGAATTCTAAATGGAGACTGAAGTAGTTGCCAGGTGGGTGATATGATGGCCGCTGGTGGCATCTGACAGATCTATCTGATATTTAATGGGGTCAAGATCCAGATTTGTTACCCGTTGTGTGGGGTTTTTTTTTTTTTTTTTTTTTTTTGTTTGTTTGGTTTTTTTTTGTGAGACTAGCCAGCTACAGGTGGGAAGCCTCCTTGGCAGTCTTCTGAGTTTGCCCAAGGAACTCTGCTGTTCATGGGACTCATGATTGCGGCACATGGCTCTCAATGCTGGCTAGCTATTCTAATTGGGGACCACAGAAAGCACCCCTGATGTTCCCTCAACTGTCTAATATCCACAGTATTATCCTGCTCTACATTAATCTTCATGTCCTTTCAGTTCTTGGAACAGAAATATGGCTACTTCCACTGCAAAGACTGCAAAACCCGCTGGGAGAGCGCGTATGTGTGGTGTATATCTGGGAGTAACAAGGTGAGACTCGTCCCAATCACAACGTGGATTTCCTGCATTTGAATAGGACTGCTCATCCACACAAACTGCATGTTCTCTTAGAATACAATTTACACTGCGGCCCATGGCGAGTATCTGGCCTGCAGCACTTTGTGGACCCACACTCTGCATCACACTTTCAACTGTGTTGGCGTCCTGGATTCTGATAGTTGAAAGCTGTGATGATGGGACTGTCAGCTGACGGTCCCTCCACCCCTGGCCTCAGTGCAACGGGCACAATGTAACTACAACGCACCCATTGTGCTGAGCAATAAAGAGCTTCCTGCCAAGGGGCAGGGGAATGAGGAAAGGGGTTTGTCTAACTTTGGGTTGTCTATTTTGGGTCCATTACTATGTGGATTAGTTGATGACTCGCTGATGGGGTCACCATACTGTCCCTAAAGTGGTACAGTATTTGTCATACCATACATGGGGTATCTTGCTGTGTTCTTGGGGGTTTGTTTGCCTCATCCTTTATGCAAGATAAGGTTTTTACCCTTAGTTAAATATTTAATTTGGGCAATATGCTTTATACTGCTGCATAACATGTATATTGTTCCAAAATTCTATTCAATTATCTATTAAAATGTACATTTTGTAGGACTTTTTTTTTTTTTTTTTCCATGAATGTTGATCCTTATATCTGATAAGGAAAAACTTCCTCAATTGTAGACTTTTTCTTTTTAATACGGAGGTTGGTCCACTTATATTTTATAATTTTTTTTTTTTTTTTTGTTCTGTACTTTGAGTCTGACATCCTTGGCTTAGGGCTGTATTTTTACAATCAAATGGCCATAACTTCTATATATTTTGAAGTCATATGTAAATGGGGTTTAGCATGACTCCCAACTATTCCTGGGATAGTCCAGATTTTGGGAGGTCAGATCAAGGTCCCAACTTCCACTCTTGTTGTGGTGAGATGTTTATGCACGTATACGTCCTGCTGTCCTGGGCAGCTTGTTGAATGTCCTTCACTGCCAGCACCCAGTTGACATCTCCTCTTAGGGTAGAAAAAAAATGATAGATGGCTGGCTGGCCATGGCCAAAATTTTCTACAAAATTTGCCCCTGTTCTGTAAAGGAAGGGGCTGGTGTGACTGTAGATTCCTTATTTCCACGGTCCATGTGACTTGGCTGGCTCCTTTACTTGCCCTGGTGTGAGGGGTTAATAAAAATTGTCTTTTACAGGTCTATTTTAAACAACTTTGTCGCAAGTGCCAAAAAGGATTCAATCCCTATAGAGTGGAAGCGATTCAATGCCAAGTAAGTGACTGTAAAGTGCGTTGGCGTGATTCTATGTTCTCTAGCGGATGGCTAGGGCTCAGATGGTCACTCTGGACCCAGTAGTTAATCTGTCCTGATCTCTGGGTTGGCTCTGACAAAATGTGGTGTGAAGTGACTGCTAGGTCCCCCCCATCCGCTCATCACCCAGAAACAGGAATTTGGGATCTCCTGTTTTAAATGGAGCTCTGCATGCAAACCACTTCCCTCATTGTCTACAGGAGTGATGGAGTCACAAGTGCAGCTGGAAACTTATCGCCTATCCTCCTCTGCTGTACCAGCCTCTCAAAGACTATGACCCTTAGTTTTCTGTTAAATGCATGTATTTTGTCTGAAGTCATGACTGGGTATTGTGCTGTTGAGTGCCATAAATGTAAAAATGGCAAATAACCCTATGTGAAACGTATGCCCTCGGGTAACGCTTATGGATCGCCCCCCCCCAAGGGCAGTGGGGTACTCAGTACCAGGTCCTTCGGTTCACGGGGGATGTCAGTGGCTGACCCGGTCTGTGGCCCTTGGGACGTCCATGTAAAAGGGAAGGGTCTTTAAAGGGGAAATGTTTGTTCATGATGCCACCTGTGGTGTTCGGTCAGGGTGACCGACGCTGCTTTAAGGGGTCCGCTGGGGTGATATGGCAGCTAGATGGTATACCTTCCCACAGGTGAAGTATATCCCCAGGGCTTCCTGGTATGTAGATGGTGGATGGTGAGAGGCACAGTGAAGAACGAGGACACAAGGTTGCAGTCTCTACCTTTACTGAAGGCTTCAGCATCCACAGTCCAGATCACAGGGCAGGCAGTCCGGCCAGTTTGGAGGCAAGTCCAGAGTCCCCTTATCCAGGTGGAAATCGGTAGCCTTCCTCTAGCGCCTGGATGTTGTAGTACCTTATTGCTAAGTGTCTCATACGGTCCTCACAACCGTTGAAGATGTTATGTCTCTCTGTCCCCCAGATGGATAGGACAAACCCGTATGACCGGTGGCTTGAGGTGTTTTACAGGGACTCTATCATGCCCCAGCCTCTAAGCGGTGCCACCTTGCCTCCTGGGTATAGGGCTGGCAGGTAACATGAAATTGGCTGTCCTGCCGGTTTCTCGGGAGTAAGGCATAAAGGACTGTTGCTCCCTCGGTGATCCGGCAACTGGGATCCTGCACCTCGGAAGGAGGCAGCCTGTGTAGGGCAGAACTCCTCTGATATCCACTCCTTTGCTACAACTTCACCCTCTCTGCAACTAACTTCCTCTCCAGGCAACCAGTTGTACCTAAGTGTGAAGAGTGCCCCAATAGGAGCAGAGCTCCCCCTGGTGGCCTGGAGTGTGAAATGTGTTGCATGTTTGTGATACCTGGATTCAGTTATCCTTCTTTGCCTCCAAACGTAACACCACTCCCCCTAGAGGAAAATGACATTACTACAATGATCAGGAACCTGGGGCGCTGCACTTATTTTAACCCCTCCCTGACAGACACTAGTAGCACAGTTGCAACCTATGTATGGAGCAGGCTCAGGAGCTGAGCCTGCACAATACACAGCAAATGACAGCTGAGTTCTACAGTCAGAATCTGCCTGTAACTCCAGTGACCAGAGCTTGCTTTGATCGCTTCTGTTCAACATGAACCACTCATTGGCTTTATGCTGCTGGTACCAGAGATGGCTTGTATTGATCCCTAGCTAAGTTGTAGTTGCAAGCTGCAGTGTTTCAGAGAAAACCACTTAAATCTGACTGGGACTATATGGAGAACCCTGACTAATATAATGAGGGTCCCAACATGCTTCTCCCTGCTCCAGTCGATTGACAGGTCTCTTGTACATAAGTATAGATGTGTCATTGACTGAAGCAGGTTCTGGAGACGCTGGCTGAGGACTGCACCAACTAGGCCAAGATCTCCCTAGATGGCCGGCTTTTCATACTGTTCAACTCTGAATCACTGCCATATGTGAACTCAACTGATTGTATAGCTGCAATGTTTGACTTGCGCTACCTGCAGTTCAGGCAGTGTTAATCTGACTGGTTACCTTCTTAAATACCACAAAGTTACTGACAGCAGCGCTTAGTGATGCTATTGCCAGCTCCCACTTAAAACTTGAGGCAGAGCACTGGCTATGAATAGTAAATGTGCATATAGAAGCTGTGCCGATATGCAGAGTAAGACACCAGCACTCTGGATACACCACTCACATCCAGCCTATATTACTGAAGGAGCCACTCTCACAAGAGATCTAAAACTTGGCCCGGATTGCATATCATGGGGATTGAGTATAAATCGGACTAAAATTTTGTTCATTGTTATTGATTAAAGGTAGCCAATAGTATATGAAATCTTTTCTATAGTCCTTAAAGGGAACCAGTTATGTCACATACATGGTTAATGGCCTTAAAAAGGTGTCTAGCTGCCATACTCTTCTGGGAGAAAATGGACTTTATTCTCCTGGGTGCTGCCGGCTTTGTCATACAAGCATGGTGGCACAGCTAGTCAACACTCTTAGTACTTGGCTGTCAATGTAAGTACACCCTGGCACGGGCAGGTGGCTGTGCACTGATGCACTTCAGACTGAGCTGTCAAGTGCCTGTGTGTGCGCTTACAGTTGCTGTGACTGTAGCAAGGCTGCGCATCTAACAAAGTTGGTGGCTGCCAGGAGGAATAAAGTTCTTTTTATTCGGACTCCCATGACAGCACACGAGAGAGGGGATCCGCCCTTAAGGAACAGGAAACCTACAAATACAAAAGGGCGGCACCTCTCCCCATGCAACAGTTGGTTTCCTGTTCCTGAAGGGACTGGATGCCTATAGAAACTACAGGAGTCCAGGCCGGCCGGACCGATTCTGGTGGCGAGGGGGTCTCCCACTTCGGCCGGTGCGGGTACCTGAGGTAGTCACGGTGGCCCTGGCAGGGCAGCACGGCGGTGGCTAGGCAGCGAGGAGCGGTCGCCAGGGGGTGTCCGGTCTCCGGGACCAGCAGCTGGTAGGTCGCCTTCCCGTGTGCTGTGGGCTCTCTGTGCGGGGGGGGGGGGCGGCAGCATCTAGGGGGCGCCGATCGGATCGTGGCTGGCCGGCCTCGGCGTTCCACGAGGGCTGCAGCGCTGACAGGAAGCGCTGTAAGCGGTGGTGACGTCGGGGGGCGGAGCCGGCGATGACTTCCGGGTCGGTGAGCTCCTGCGCATGCGCAGGGGCTCCAAGATGGCGGCGCCCACCGGAGATCATGCCGCAATCCCTCCTGAGCGTTGATTGATCCCCCCCACAGCTGCGGGAGGGCGGGAAAATCAAACAAACAAGCTGGGCAAGGTGCGCTGACCGAAGGAGGGGCTTTATAAGGCGGCTCCAGCAGCGTGTTCCCGGGTTCTGGCTCCATTTTACTAAGGATGGAATCGGATCAGGATCAGCAGGTTGTGCTGCTGGAACAAGATCCCAGAAACCCAAGGAGAAGGAACATGAAAAGAGGAGCGATGGTTCGGGCCGCAGAAGCTCCTCCAGACAGGGGTCTGGAGGGTCAGCCAAAAAGGATCCCCCTCGTACTTTGGTATTTCTGGGTGTGAGCAGCCACTGGTAAGTGATCTTCGAGAAAGTTCACTTAGTGACTAGTCTCCCCTCATGTTTTATGCAGGGAAGGAAAAACGTCAGTAAGGCGAAGCATAGGGAATGTGCCATCTGCGGGGTTCCCTTGCCTGACTCACACCCTAAAACTGTGACCCCCTGTATCCAGCAGACTGTGAGGTTCTGGAAGGAGGGGAGTGGGTATAGCATGTAGATTTTACACTCTAGTCTACCTTGCTTATCCCCGTAGGTAGCCGAAGAATCCTCCTCTATTACGGCCAGTCTCAAAGAGATGATTAGAATGGAGGTTAAGGAGTCCTTTAAAAACCTTTCAGTCAGGAGGTTCTAGGCAGAGAACTGAGTGGGCATCTGATTCATCTGTGGAAAAGGACAAGTCTGAAGAATCAGATGATTCAGCAGCAGCAGCAGCATCCTCTTCGGAAGAAGACGCTGCTCGGTTTTGCCTACCCCTAGAAAGAATAGACCAATTGGTAAAGGCGGTCAGAGGCACAATGGGTATATCGGAACCCAAGCCTCAACTATCCAAAGAACAAATGATGTTCAGTGGATTGGAGCAGAAAAAGCGCAGAGTGTTTCCTTTAAATGAGAAAATACAAGATCTTATTAATAGGGAGTGGAGAAAACCGGAGAGAAAAGGCTCCTTACCACCTGCGCAAAAACGTCGATACCCTTTTGATGACCCAGCAGTAGGTAACTGGGAGAAAGCACCAAAGCTGGATGCAGCAATTGCCAAGGTAGCAAAACGATCTTCTCTCCCATTTGAAGATATGGGAACACTTAAAGACCCCCCCCTGGATAGGAAAGTGGATACCTTCCTAAAGGGCACCTGGGAAATGGCAGCTGGCTCCTTAAGACCTGCGGTAGCTTCAACCTGCACGGCAAGGTCAATGATGGTCTGGCTGGACCAGTTAGAGACCCAATTAAAACAAGGGGCCTCTAGAGATTCCATACTCTCAGCATTACCTGTAATCCAGGAGGGGGCGGCTTTTTTATCGGACGCCTCAATTGACTCCGTAAAGTTGGCAGCTAGAGCAGCAGGACTTTCTAATGCTGCAAGGAGAGCCCTATGGCTGAAATGCTGGCCGGGGGATATGCAGGCAAAAGCAAAGCTCTGCGCTATCCCTTGTAAAGGCGAGTATTTATTTGGGCCTACCTTGGATGAACTCCTGGAGAAAGCAGGAGATGATAAGAAAATTTCCCAACCTGTTCAATCCATACCGTCGTCCCTTCAACAAAAGGTTCAACCGGGGAGGAAAGCGCGCCTTTTCACCAGGGAGAGATCGTCCCAGATGGGAGGATAGGCGTAAACAAGGTACAGGTCTCATGTTTCGCTGTAACCAGACGGAAAATAAAAAACAAGACCAATGACTGGCAATTCCAGTGGGAGGGAGACTATTGCAATTCTCGGCAGAGTGGTCGAAAATCACAAACAGCGTTTGGATAAAAGACACTGTTTCCCATGGGTCTCAAGCTGGAATTTGTTCATATTCCACAGGACAAATTTAGTTCAACACCCTGGCGCTCATCTCCCACTGAACAATTCGCCCTAGAAGAGGAAGTGAGGACTCTTTGCTCCAAAAATGTTTTGGTAGAAGTGCCGTATTCTCAGGCAGGGAAAGGGTTTTACTCTCCCCTGTTCCTAATCCAGAAGCCTGATAAATCTTACAGAACCATTATAAATCTTAAGGGTCTCAATAAGTTTTTGGTGAAACATACTTTCAAAATGGAGTCCATTAATTCGGCAATAAAAATGCTTTTCAACAACTGTTTCATGGTAGTAGTGGATTTGAAAGATGCCTACTATCATGTTCCCATTCATGCTGATTTCCAACGGTACCTGAGGGTAGCGATACTAATGGGGGGTAGGATTCAACATTTTCAATTCAGAGCGCTCCCTTTTGGGATCACCTCAGCACCTAGGGTGTTTACTAAAATTGCGGAAGTCATGGCGCATTTAAGAGGGTCAAATGTCCTTATAATCCCCTACTTAGACGATTTCCTCATTGTAGGTAACTCGGTAGATCATTGTCTGTCACAATGGGAGATTGCTAAAACCAAACTAGAACGGTTGGGTTGGATCATAAACTTTGAAAAATCGAAATTACAGCCCCTAAATGTTCAAAAATTCCTGGGGTTGATGTTGAATTCAGTGACACAGCAGTGTCTCCTCCCTATAGAGAAAATAGACCAAATTCAGAGTTTTGTATTAAGAGCAATCAATACACCTTCCATGACACTTAGGCAAGCAATGTCTCTACTTGGGTCACTCACATCTTGCATTCCAGCAGTTAAGTGGGCTCAGTTCCACACCAGGTCCCTGCAAAAAGAAGTCCTGTTCCATGACAGAGCCTAAGGAGGCGCATTGAATGGGAAATTGACGTTGAGGCCGATAACATTGAATTCCCTTAGATGGTGGCTAGATAAACAGAATTTATCAGCAGGGGTTCCCTGGACGGTAGATGTTACCCACGTGATAACCGCGGATGCCAGCTCTTCAGGGTGGGGAGCCTATATGGGGGACATGGTGGTCCAGGGACAGTGGGAACCCTTCACAACATTCTCATCAAACCAAAGAGTTGTTGGCGGTTGAATTGTCTGTTAAAAAATTCCTCGTATATCTGCAGGGCCAGCACGTCAGAATTCTGTCGGACAACAGAGTGGCGGTCGCTTACATAAACCGGCAAGGGGGAACTCGTTCCGAAACTTTAATGCAGATCACGGATCGGTTGTTCCAGGTGGCAGAGCTCAATTTTCTATCTTTGACAGCTCTTCACATCAAAGGAAAAGAAAATGTGGCAGCAGATTTCCTCAGCCGAAATGTGTTTAAAACAGGGAGAGTGGTCTCTCAACGAGGACATTTTCAATCTTATCGTCCGCAGATGGGGTCAACCAGTGGTGGATCTATTCGCCACCAGAAACAACAGTAAAGTAAAACTTTTTTGCTCCCTAAATCCCAGGGAGAATCCCCTGGCGGTGGACGCGTTTTTAATAAAATGGGATTTTCCACTGGCCTATGCTTTCCCACCACTGAACCTGATACCTCTAGTTGTGAGGAAAATCAGGGAGGATCGAGCGAAAGTCATCCTTATCGCCCCCTTTTGGCCCAGAAGAACCTGGTTTGCCTGGCTCAAGACAATGTCCGTAGCGGTCCCCTGGGTACTGCCAGAGATCCCGAACTTGCTTTCTCAGGGACCGATCTCCCATCCACAAGTGGCGGCGCTCCATTTGACGGCATGGAGTTTGAACGGTCACTATTAGTGGGGAAAGGCTTCTCTCCAAACTTGGTAGAGACACTCCTAAAGCGTAGAAAGCAAATGACTACGAGAATCTACTCTAGGACTTGGAGAAAGTTCTTGACTTGTTCAAAGTTTAATATCCAAGACGGGGTGCCAATACAACAAATCCTAGAATTCCTACAGAAGGGGTTTGAGTTAAAACTCTCTCCTAGTACCCTTAGAGTACAGGTCTCAGCTTTGGGTGCCCTGTTTTCCTGTAATGTAGCTAATAACTACTGGATAGCGAGGTTTATGAAGGCAGTTAGTAGATCTACACCAGTGCATAAAGACAGAACAGTTCCATGGGATTTAAATTTAGTTCTGTCCTCTCTAACTAAACCCCCCTTTTGAACCTCTGCAGGAGGCCTCGATCAAAATGTTGACACTTAAGACAGCCTTCCTGATCGCCATAACCTCAGCTCGCAGGATAGGGGATATACAGGCACTCTCCAGGGCTCCTCCATACACTGAAATCTTGTCAGACAGAGTAATCCTTAGACCAGACCCAGCATATCTACCAAAGGTGGCGACACGTTTCCATAGATCACAGGAGATAGTTTTGCCGTCCTTTATTCCTAATCCCTCTAATCCTAAAGAGCAGGAGCTTCATACGTTAGACATCAGGAGATCTCTTCAGTATATTTCAGCTACTGATAATTGGAAGAAAGATGGGGCACTGCTTCTTTCCGTCCAAGGAAAGGGTTTTAGAGTATCAAAATATTTACTGGCTAAATGGATTAGGGAAACTATCTCTCTAGCTTATACAGCAGGTGGGGGGCCAGCTCAGCAGAACCTAAAGGCACATTCCACCCGGGCCATGGCGTCATCCTGGGCGGAAAGATCTGGAGTGTCAGTGGAGCAGATATGTAAGGCGGCCACATGGTCATCCCCTTCCACTTTCTTTAAACACTATCGGTTGGATTTGGGGTCCTCCTCTGATCTTTCCTTTGGGTTAAGGGTGCTACAATCTCTAGTCCCTCCCTAAGGTAGCTTACATCTCTGTAAATCTCTCGTGTGCTGTCATGGGAGTCCGAATAAAGCATTAAGCTACTTACTGGTAGCGGCATTTTTCGGAGGCCCATGACAGCACCCTTAGTTCCCTCCCTATTCACGTGGGGGTAGCACTTCCTGATATGTATATAGCGTAATATGTAAATCTCACGTATGGTCTTATTACAATAATGGGTTATTTTGTTTCAAAATGTATATAATGTGTTTGTGTACCACTAACCGCAGCAGTCCTCTCAGGCTCTGAAATACAACTGATGCATGGGGAGAGGTGCCGCCCTTTTGTATCTGTAGGTTTCCTGTTCCTTAAGGGCGGATCCCCTCTCTCGTGTGCTGTCATGGGCCTCCGAAAAATGCCGCTACCAGTAAGTAGCTTAATGCTTTCTCCTTGGAGCTGCCCTTTCAGTATGGTGGCCAGAAATCTGCATCTACAGGTTTAGTGTTGATGAGATTAACGTGAACCCATCTTGATCAACACTTAATGTATATTTAGGGTTTAAAGAAGATTTATATCGGACACCCCTGAGGGTTAAGGTAGTTACTAGGAGGGAATTGTAGATGCTTAATATTACTTCCATTCTCTGATATACAGTTTCTTATAGGTCTGCTCCAAGACTCGCTGCTCCTGTCCACAGAAGAAAAGGCACATAGATCTGAAGAGGCCGCACCGCCAGGAACTGTGCGGGCGCTGCAAAAATAAAAAGCTTTCCTGTGACAACACTTACAGCTTCAAGTATATTGTGTAGAAGAGCATGGCGACTATATACAATGCGCACTTTGCTCAATGCATGTAGCACTTTGTTGAATTGGCACTGAATCATGGCTATTGACCCGGCATTGGAAAATGGACTGAAGATTTTTGTATCTGTCTTGTAGCGTAGCACCATTTTGTATACATTGTAAATAAAGTGATTTAAAATATAATATACAATTTGGCACGTGCAAAACGTTGTCGTCACTGGGTGTGTAATGTGCAAGCGGCTCTGCAGAATTAAGTCTTTACTCTCCTTTCCTGGGTCCAGCATGGAGTCTGCACTTCTGCTCCCAGTGTCTCTCATTGTGTAATGGCTCCTGGGACTAAAGGCCCTGTAGAAACATCTGCACTCCCAAATGCCCCACGGTGTACTGCATTGACATGTTTGGCATTGCTGTAGCAATGAGAGCCTGCCTAACTTATGGGGGCATGTCACCAGAAGTACAGGTGACTGCAGCATACAATTTGCAATTATCGCTCAACACCATCCAGTGCCGCTTGTTTCTAGATTACACCCATGGAGTCAAATCATTACCACTGGGTATAATTTCCAAAATGGGGTCATTTGAGTAGGGATTCTGCTCTTCTAGCACTAAGGGGCTCTATATGAAGTCCGCAAACTATTCTAGGAAAATCTGCACTCCAGGAGGCAAATGGTGGTCTGTCCTTCTCAAGTCTCACCATGTGGGGTATTTTTACAATCAGCAGTAGTTGTATGAGTAGAAATGGCACCAGGATTTGTCATCTGTGTGAAAACTTAAAATCTAGGGCTAAAACAATTTGTGGAATTTTTTTTTTTTTTCACTGACAAATATAAAATTCTGTGACACACCTGAGGTGTCAAAATCCTCACTGTGCCCTTAGATAAATTGTGAGTAGTCTCTTCTGGGGGACTCTGTTCTGGCACCTCAGGGGTCTATCAGTGGGTCATGGCACCCACAAACCATAATGGTAAAATCTGCACTAAAAGATTGGCATATTAATCTTCTAAGATTTCCACTAATCCCAAAAATTATTTTCCGATTACATGTAGGGTATTGGCATGCTCAACAAACTGAGGGTCCCCCCCCCCTCATAAAAAAAAAAAAATGGGTCTTAAACAACATTTTAGCATTAATGTAATTCTTCACCACCAAATGGTGTAAAATTCTGTGAGTCATGTGTCAATTGTGATCACTGCACCCATAGATGAACTCACAGGGGGTGTGATTTATGAAAGGAGTTCACATATGGGGGTTCTGGCACCTCAGCAGCTTGTCCAGTGTGACATGGCACCCTCAAACCATTCCAGCAAAATCTGAACTCCAATATGGCACTTCTGAAATTTTGCACTATGCTTCAATAGTAGTTTTCCCCAGGGTGTCCCTCATGGCAGGAGGTAGTCCTACTTATCCTCTAGGGACAGGAAACACACAAGGTTAAACCCACCTCCCCTTCCTCCTCACCCTCAGTTTTCCTGTCCCTAGCAGGACAGAGGAGCACAAACTACTTACTGGAGCACAGTGGGATCGGAGGGGACTGGATCTCTTCACTCCCCACTGTCAAGAGGCTCCGAGGCTACCTTACTGGGTGGGGGTCCCTCAGCCAGTCGGAGCAGGACAGAGCTCCTGATGTCACCGCTTCCTTCTCTGGAGGGCTCTCGGCTCCATGCTGCCGGCCACTGGCCTTCCGGTCGTGCAGACTGGCGTGCATTCCAGCGTGGAATGCATTTCTGTGTCTGGGGGACGCCTTCTGATCAAGGTGGTACAGCATGTGTTCCAACAAGGAACACCAGAAAAGACTATGGGGTAATAGGAAGGCCACTTGGACAAGATCAGACCCTACAAAAGGGCGCTGACAGAGTGGTATAGTGTGCAGTCTGAACCATGTAGATTAATCTGTCACACTCAGCAGCACCAGACAAGTCGTCCTTGGTCAGTGTAAGTAAGCCCCCATAGCGTCTGCTAGGCGCCCCTGATGTGAAGACAAAATGCGTGTCGGAGGAACGCGGCGCGGACACCACACACCAGGTAATGGCCACGGGAAGCTTGCACTTTGTTTTATATGATATATAGCTTTCTTTTCAACCGCCTGGGCATCTGCCACAGAAATTTCTCTGTTGGTATCTTTTTCTCCTCAGACAATGACCAAGAAAGACCCTGCCATTCCCACAGAAGTTCTGTGGTATATGCCCAGTCGGTTGAATGGAAACTTGCATCTTTGCTTCTGAGGGGTATAACTTTGCAACACAAGGGCAACGCCGAGAAACTGTTCCAGAGTCAATGTAGTGCCAATTGAAGGAGTCATGTGGTTTAAATAATAAAAATATATATATATATATTAGTAAAAGGGTATTAGAAAATGAGCCTGGATTACAGCAGCCTAAGGTCTCAAAACTGATGCAAAAAGCATGTGATGTCTACTCATAAAGCTCAGGAGACCCATTGGTCAGGCCGGGTGTTGTAATCCAAGCGTTCTGTAACAGATATGTGATTGGAAGAACAAGGTTCCTTTACCTTTTACCAAACCGTAAAAAATAAGAACTCATGAATATATATTTCTTAATGGTACCAATAAAAATGTAATCTTCTTCCACCAAAATAAACAAGCCCTCTCATATAGTGTCAGAAGTATCTCAAAACATGGTGTTGCATACTTTTTTTTTTTGTTAATCACATTTAAATTTTGCTACTTTTAACCCAAGGAATGAAGTGGTTTTATACAGCACAATAAAACATGTGTGTATATATATATATATATATATATATATATATATAAAAAAAAGTAATAATTGAACTGCTGTTGTCCTCAGCCTAACATTGCAATATGGCTAGTATTACAATTCGGGCTCGTTTACACTGGCTGATAACACAGCTGAGTTCTCCAATGTTTTATTTGAGAGTAGAGATGAGCTAATTTGTTCAGGTCAGGGCTTATGCGGCAAGCTATAGCGCTTACCAAATAAGTTGCAGAAGGAACCCGGCTTCCTGGAGCGCTCCGGTTGATCAGCTCGGCAGCTGCATGTGTCGTGGTTGTGTGACAGTTACAACACATTCATGGAGAGCCTGCTTGTTGTGACTCGCACAGCTGCAACACATGCAGCTGTGGAGCCAAATGGCTGATCAATCCTGGAAGCCAGGTTCCTGCTGCAGCTTATTCGGTAAGCGCTATATGTCATGTCCCTCCATTTGATGTGGGCTCTGGCGCTGAGCCCACATCTTTCCTGGTACATGTCAGCGGTTGTGAACAGCTGACATGTGCCCCTTACAGCTGCGGGTGGAATCACGATCCACCCTTGGCTGTTAACCTGTTAAATGCCGCTGTCACTCTAACCGTGGCATTTAATGTGATCGCGCCGGAAGCATGTCACTAATCCCACCCATCAAGAATATCTGTTTTAAGGGCATAAAACTTCAGTTTGAAAATTGCTATTTTTTTCCAGCAAATTTAATAAAGAAGCTTAATTTATATTAACCCCTTCACCACCTTGGGTTTTCCCATTTTTTTGAGTTTTCGTTTTTTTTTTTTTTTGCTCCCTTTCTTTCCAGAGCCATAACTTTTTTTTATTCTTCCATTAATATGGCCATGTGAGGGCTTAATTTTTTGGGGACGTGTTGGACTTTTGAACAACATCATTAGTTTTACCATATAGTGTACTGAACATTGAGGGAAAAAAAGTCAGTGTGGTAAATGCAAAAAATGTGCAATTCTACAATTTAATTTTTTTTTACCATGTTCAAGCGGTGAAAAAAAAAGTAAATTTTCCAAGATACATAGTCTCCATTTTTCATAATCTGGGGCTGGGTTTCTGAGGTAAGAGGCTGCTCACACTGCTGTCCATGCAATCTTACCTCAGTACTCCTGGCATCTCTAGCATTAGAAGAGGCTGCTCACACTGATGTCCACCCTGTCTATCTGATCTTACCTCAGTACTCCTGGTATATCTAGCATTAGAAGAGGCTGCTCACACTGCTGTCCACCCTGTCTATCTGATCTTACCTCAGTACTCCTGGCATCTCTAGCATTAGAAGAGGCTGCTCACACTGATGTCCACCCTGTCTATCTGATCTTACCTCAGTACTCCTGGTATATCTAGCATTAGAAGAGGCTGCTCACACTGCTGTCCACCCTGTCTATCTGATCTTACCTCAGTACTCCTGGTATATCTAGCATTAGAAGAGGCTGCTCACACTGCTGTCCACCCTGTCTATCTGATCTTACCTCAGTACTCCTGGTATATCTAGCATTAGAAGAGGCTGCTCACACTGCTGTCCACCCTGTCTATCTGATCTTACCTCAGTACTCCTGGCATCTCTAGCATTAGAAGAGGCTGCTCACACTGATGTCCACCCTGTCTATCTGATCTTACCTCAGTACTCCTGGTATATCTAGCATTAGAAGAGGCTGCTCACACTGCTGTCCACCCTGTCTATCTGATCTTACCTCAGTACTCCTGGTATATCTAGCATTAGAAGAGGCTGCTCACACTGCTGTCCACCCTGTCTATCTGATCTTACCTCAGTACTCCTGGCATATCTAGTATTAGAAGAAGCTGCTCACACTGCTGTCCACCCGATCTTACCTCAGTACTCCTGGTATCTCTAGCATTAGAAGAGGCTGCTCGCACTGCTGTCCACCCTGTCTATCCAATCTCATCTCAGTACTCCTGGTATATCTAGCATTAGACGAGGCTGCTCACACTGCTGTCCACCCGATCTTACCTCAGTACTCCTGGTATATCTAGCATTAGAAGAGGCTGCTCACACTGCTGTCCACCCTGTCTATCTGATCTTACCTCAGTACTCCTGGCATCTCTAGCATTAGAAGAGGCTGCTCACACTGATGTCCACCCTGTCTATCTGATCTTACCTCAGTACTCCTGGTATATCTAGCATTAGAAGAGGCTGCTCACACTGCTGTCCACCCTGTCTATCTGATCTTACCTCAGTACTCCTGGTATATCTAGCATTAGAAGAGGCTGCTCACACTGCTGTCCACCCTGTCTATCTGATCTTACCTCAGTACTCCTGGCATCTCTAGCATTAGAAGAGGCTGCTCACACTGATGTCCACCCTGTCTATCTGATCTTACCTCAGTACTCCTGGTATATCTAGCATTAGAAGAGGCTGCTCACACTGCTGTCCACCCTGTCTATCTGATCTTACCTCAGTACTCCTGGCATATCTAGTATTAGAAGAAGCTGCTCACACTGCTGTCCACCCGATCTTACCTCAGTACTCCTGGTATATCTAGCATTAGAAGAGGCTGCTCGCACTGCTGTCCACCCTGTCTATCCAATCTCATCTCAGTACTCCTGGTATATCTAGCATTAGACGAGGCTGCTCACACTGCTGTCCACCCGATCTTACCTCAGTACTCCTGGTATATCTAGCATTAGAAGAGGCTGCTCACACTGCTGTCCACCCTGTCTGATCTTACGTCAGTACTCCTGGTAAATCTAGCATTAGAAGAGGCTGCTCACACTGCTGTCCACCCGATCTTACCTCAGTACTCCTGGTATATCTAGCATTAGAAGAGGCTGCTCACACTGCTGTCCACCCTGTCTATCTGATCTTACCTCAGTACTCCTGGCATCTCTAGCATTAGAAGAGGCTGCTCACACTGATGTCCACCCTGTCTATCTGATCTTACCTCAGTACTCCTGGTATATCTAGCATTAGAAGAGGCTGCTCACACTGCTGTCCACCCTGTCTATCTGATCTTACCTCAGTACTCCTGGTATATCTAGCATTAGAAGAGGCTGCTCACACTGCTGTCCACCCTGTCTATCTGATCTTACCTCAGTACTCCTGGCATATCTAGTATTAGAAGAAGCTGCTCACACTGCTGTCCACCCGATCTTACCTCAGTACTCCTGGTATATCTAGCATTAGAAGAGGCTGCTCGCACTGCTGTCCACCCTGTCTATCCAATCTCATCTCAGTACTCCTGGTATATCTAGCATTAGACGAGGCTGCTCACACTGCTGTCCACCCGATCTTACCTCAGTACTCCTGGTATATCTAGCATTAGAAGAGGCTGCTCACACTGCTGTCCACCCTGTCTATCTGATCTTACGTCAGTACTCCTGGTAAATCTAGCATTAGAAGAGGCTGCTCACACTGCTGTCCACCCGATCTTACCTCAGTACTCCTGGTATATCTAGCATTAGAAGAGGCTGCTCACACTGCTGTCCACCCTGTCTATCTGATCTTACGTCAGTACTCCTGGTAAATCTAGCATTAGAAGAGGCTGCTCACACTGCTGTCCACCCGATCTTACCTCAGTACTCCTGGTATATCTAGCATTAGAAGAGGCTGCTCACACTGCTGTCCACCCTATCTGATCTTACCTCAGTACTCCTGGTATATCTAGCATTAGAAGAGGCTGTTCGCACTGCTGTCCACCCTGTCTATCCGATCTTACCTCAGTACTCCTGGTATCTCTAGCATTAGGAGAAGCTGCCCACCCTGTCTATCTAATCTTATTTTTTTTAATTTTTTTTAAACTCCCAAAGAACTTTGTAAGCCATAGTCTGTGTCAGCCTTTACGTATTCTTGAAGTCTGTTGTGTTGCAGAATATGGAATCTTGTAGGGTCTTCAGTGGAGTCAGACTAGTAACATAGTAACATAGTTAGTAAGGCCGAAAAAAGACATTTGTCCATCCAGTTCAGCCTATATTCCATCATAATAAATCCCCAGATCTACGTCCTTCTACAGAACCTAATAATTGCATGATACAATATTGTTCTGCTCCAGGAAGACATCCAGGCCTCTCTTGAACCCCTCGACTGAGTTCGCCATCACCACCTCCTCAGGCAAGCAATTCCAGATTCTCACTGCCCTAACAGTAAAGAATCCTCTTCTATGTTGGTGGAAAAACCTTCTCTCCTCCAGACGCAAAGAATGCCCCCTTGTGCCCGTCACCTTCCTTGGTATAAACAGATCCTCAGCGAGATATTTGTATTGTCCCCTTATATACTTATACATGGTTATTAGATCGCCCCTCAGTCGTCTTTTTTCTAGACTAAATAATCCTAATTTCGCTAATCTATCTGGGTACTGTAGTTCTCCCATCCCCTAGTAGTGGGCTCACACTGTTCCTACTCTTACAACTTACCGATTTCAGCTAGTTGTTCAGCTGTCTCTTACCTGCTGACAGGTAAGAGACAGTTCACTAGACTCCCGACCATCAGCCGCAGATTACGGAAGTGGCCGCTAGACAAGATCATGCAAATCAATTCGTACCAACGCTAGTCACTTTTTAGCTCCATGGTGGAAGGTTGTTTTAAGAGAAAGGTTGTCAGATGAGACTGGGAAACTCATTTCTTTAAAGGGAACCTGTCACCCCGAAAATCGCGGGTGAGGTAAGCCCACCGGCATCAGGGGCTTATCTACAGCATTCTGTAATGCTGTAGATAAGCCCCCGATGTTACCTGAAAGAGGAGAAAAAGACGTTAGATTATACTTACCCAGGCGCCGGAAAGGTCAGAGAGGCCCGGTGCCTGCGCACTGCAGTACTTTGCTCTGCCCTCAACAGGGCAGACAAAGTACGCCTGCGCCGGAGCCGTGGCTGAAGATCAGAAGAGGACGTCATGGAAAGAAGATAGGAGGCGCCGCAGCGGACCAGAGACGCCCATCCGACCTGACCAGCAGCAGGACCGCCCCTGGGTAAGTATAATCTAACGTCTTTTTCTCCTCTTTCAGGTATCATCGGGGGCTTACCTCACCCGCGATTTTCGGGGTGACAGGTTCCCTTTAAGGAGCCCTCCTGACTCTCTTCTGTAAATAAAAACCAGGGAAACAAACTAGCATTGAAGTATAATGGAGACATTTCTTCATCTCCTGTGTTCTCAACCCACTCCTGGATATCACCTTACCTGTAAACGTCCTGCACTTTACCTACCAATGTCCATTCACTGTAAATAGTGGTCAGCCAAAGGTGTGTTGGGTCAGCAGATATTCTTCCAAACAACCCCATATATATGCGCACACAGCATAGCCAAGTGTGCATGTGGTTTCAATTGGCACACTGTGTGTCCTGATGAAGACGATTGTAACTATGAAACGCATTGATTAATGAGCCGCATATCTGGACACCACTTTCATCTTTGATCTACCGGCGGCACATAATTTCATTCCAATTCACATGTTTTCAATTGAGAGTAAAATAAGAGGGTCCCAGACACCTCTGTCAACAGCAGCAGCATATCACACTGAGGTACCATCCCACAAAATCTATTATCAGCGCAGTCATGACATTAGATCGTTCGTGCCAGCGTCCGCTGAATCTCAATTATTGTGCATGGGCATTTAAGAAAAATTATAATTACAGTTAAATTTTGTTAAGACCATGGTGGCACCATCGGCGCTACTTCAGATAGTCAGAAGTGAGCCGACAGTCAATCAGTATAACATTGGCAGAGATGCCCCATTAACAGAGCACAGTGGAAAAGAAGATGCTGCTCTGTTGACGTGATGTCAGTGGAAACCAGAGAAACGCAAGTAGGAGTGGTTCGTGATCATCAAAGATGGGCGCCAGGCAGAACAGTTAGCAACTACCAGCCTGTGAATTCTTAGCCTCATATGCAAAAATAATAAAAGTCCTAGATAACCCCTTTAATGTTTCTTATTAAGTCAAGTATCGATGCTTTGAAGAGCCTTTCTACATGACTTGGGGTAGTCAAAACCAGTCAAACCAGTGTCTCCACCTGTCAACAGCTGTTTCAGGCTTCTTGCCCTTCATCAGTACAGAGTGAAACACTAGTTGGCTATATCCCATGTCACGAGTGATAGCTCTTTAAAAGCTTGATATTGATTTATATGATTATTACTACCAATAGGTAGGACGAAAGAACTTCTTAACCTTGGTCCCAAAACACATTACACTAAGGTTGTCCAAACCCACCAATATTGGCCAATATTGTAATATGTATGGGAGCCTCCTGACTTCTCCACCAGATGACTTTGCAATGGTCAGATCCTTCTCTTCATCCAATTTCAATGGCCGGGCCTTTTGTTTTGGACAGATATTCCTGTATGTGGAGCAGTTGGGGAAAATGGCAATTGTTCTTTGAAAGGTCATTAAATTACTTCCGCAATGGTTTAGTGACTGAACAACTTTATCATATATTTCAGTGAATGTACTTGACAAAAATAATCTTGATTACTTCACAAAACTGTCAGAATTATGTACAGGGTGAATAAGTTACATAGATTAGGCGTGAATGGAAATGATTCAAAATGTGCAAAAGAATTTCATGCAATTCAATTCACACTCGACAGCAGAAATTCCAAGAAGGAAAATGTCATACATATATACCAATATATATATTAATATAATATGCATATCATAAATGAAAAAAATAATAATTCCAATAAAAAAAAAGAAAAAATCAAAAAACAAACAAGAACTCTTCATTGCAACAAATTATCGTCCAAATATACATTAAATAAAAGAGGAAAATGCATGCGTGACAGATGAAAAACATATCGTCGTTCTTCAAACTTCCACTTTCAATATGGTAGATAAGTCATATCAGCCTTCTTTTTCATTGTATAAATAGTTAGGGGGGAAAAAAGCACATCTGTTTAATAAAAGGCAGCCAAAATGCTCAAAAAGTTAAAATGGCCTAAATCAATGGGGGTGATCTGAAACAGTTCTCGACTATGATCAAGTACATTTGTCGCAGCAGCCTAGCGATTCTAGGAAATGTCTGTCATAGCAGCGTGAAATACAGTAATCCTCCAAATTACAGTGTACAACATAATTGTAGTCTGCTCTCAATCCGCCTCCATATCTACAGGCTCTCAGCTATTGACCAGTCATCAGTATTCCTCTACGGCCAGCCTCATTCTGCCTGTTGACTGTTCATTGACAAATTAAAAAGTATTTGAAAAGTATAGTAAGAGCAACAAAAAATAGACTATATATATTTATATATATATTATTCTGTGAAACATTGCACTTTTGCCATCCTAAGGTTTATAGAAAGGAAGTATGATTCAGTATAATAGGCTTTGGTACACAATGGAAGTCACTTCTTTAGTAGTGAGATAAAGCATAACAGCGCTTCCGAATGGCTGGAGGTAAAAGATCCACCCCCGGGCTGTTGACACCGCTATCCTTATACGGTATTGATGCAGACGCCATCATCTGTCCGCTTTGCTTGATAGACTGGCCTAAGGTTAGCAGGAATGGTAACAGTGTGACAGAGTCTTCCCAATATGGAGTAGATACTGAGCGACCTCAGTCCAACAGGGCAGCACCTCCAGTTGAGGAGAGAAGACAGGCGCTGGCTTCTTGTCAGAGACTAGTGCCGGAAACGTTGGAGTCGGGGAGGTAAGTTGAGACGACACGGTAGTTCTGAGCTCGGCGAATCATATCTCGAATCTCCATGTTGAGGTCCATGAGCTTGGTGCAGATATCTGTTAAGTTTTGATTGGAGCCTACGAGGGCATAAGTGCCGGTCTGCCCAAGTGTCTGGTGTCGGAAGTAAATGTTCAGTAGTGTTTGCACTTCATCGTCGGCGCTGCTACCAAATATGTCATTAGGCCACAGTTTCCTGAAAACACAAAAGGTGCTTCATTATTCAAAGACATAACATAGGACGACAAGGCCACTTACAGGTTATGAGTCAGTGAGATGTTCCCAGTGCTACACGGGAGTACTGGCTATTTCCGAAACTGAAACAGAGAAAGCCAAGTGGGCAGCTCTCCATCAATTCTCTGCCTGGGTAAGAATATCACCTGGAGGAAGAGGAATTCAGGGGACACGTGTTCTCCCAATAAGTGGTGGTCTTAAAGAACAACCAAAATTTTAATTTTGTTTTTCATAAATCAATAGCACATGTGAAAATTAATAAAAACTATATATGTTGAGAGAAATGTATTTATTTATTATTTATTTATATAGCACCATTAATTCCATGGTGAAATCCGCTTCTTTCTGCTGCTGCGAACACAGATATTCCCATAACTGAAATAGATGACAGTTGGTTCTCATAAAGTTCTATTGAGAACTGTAACTGTTGTTTCAGTAGAACATCTATGGCTTTCTATAGCTCCTCCCTCCTCCATAGAATTTTAAAAGCACCAACTGCCATCTCCTATCTCAGTAATGTGATTCTACTCATGAATGGGGAGTGAAAGATCAATCCAGCAGGATAAAGCTGTCATTTTCAGGTTTAGTATTGATTTATGAAATAATAATTTAAGTTACTTAGGTTTTAGACTTTTTAGACTTTGGTTACTCTATGTTTAAAGCAATTGACGCACAGCAATTAATGGTTTTTGGTGGTGGAATTTACCATGATCATTACCTGATCATTTTCAAATCATTATCAAAATGAATGTGTTACATAGTTGACCCAGAACTCCAGAATGAGAACAGTTGCATCTTACCCATCTCCACTTTTATGGTTAGAGGTAAGGTCCCGAGATGGCCTCACTTACTTGGCCATAAGACGAGGGATTAATCTGATGAGACAACCTCCAAGCTTTGTCCATTCGGAAAAAATGCTGTGGAGTTTAGATGGCCCTCTGCTTATACATAAATATAATCTACTCAGAATCTCCAACATTTACCGTAGTCTATATCAAAACAAAGGGTCCAATTCTTCATTTTTTTCCAATTTTTTTTTTGTAAGTCACTTTTCTTTTTGTGTCTCCGTATCCGTTGACATTTTTTTGCACCAAATTCTTCAAAATGGTGCATTTTTCTTTGCAACTTTGTAGTACGTTACGATAAAAATGTTGAAAAATTTTAGCTAAAATGTCAGGTGTACCAAAAAAAAAAAATAATAAAAATCACTCCAAGGGTGGGAAACCAGAATACATTTGTGATAAAATTTGCGATTTAAGTCACAAGTAATAAATTGGCCCAAAACATCTGGAAACCCTAAACCCTGCCCAGAGTGACCAACTAAAGAAAAACGACAAACGCATGAAAAAGTGACTAAAAAAAAGTGCAAATGGAAGGCATAAAATATGAAAAGCTCGACAAAAACATAAGCAAATGTAAAAATTAATTGGTACCTAAGAATGCATTTAGAGAGGGGAATCCTAAAATCTTCAGGTCAATGCTCCCTTTTAACTACGGTAGTTAGGAAATTCATTATAAAAAATCAATTTAGAACATTTTGCTCTATAAATTCTTTTCACCATTTAGGCTCCGGTCACATTAGCATTATAGCTTCTATTCCTAACCGATCCATGACCGATATGACAAATCCATTTTTAAACTGATCCCAACAAACTCTTGATTTTGCATGGAGGTTACGCAGACATACCTGCAATTGCGGATCTGACGTATCGCCTTCCCTAGCTCGTTGGTCTTTAAACACTCCAGCATGGACTGTATGGCGAACTCTGTGGAACTGAACGTTGGCTCGTATGGTGCAGAATCTATATGCAGTGACTCTGCGGCAATGTATAAACTTGCCTCCTTTAAGTTCTTCTTCAGTTCATTCAGTTCTCTTGACATGTTAAGTAACTAAAGAAAAAAGCAACGACAAGAAGAAAATAACTAATTTTATAATATCTCTAGATTAAATAATTTCCACTTCAACAATTCCAGTGTGTGGGACATTGATCACGAGTCTAAAAGACTCTGCCAGCTGTTGCAGATTAGCTGCTAATGAAAAAATAGGTGATCTGCAGTACCCAGCAGCAGCAACTACTACATACTGATCTCAGCTGTGCTACAAGTTCTTATTCAGTTCTCTGGACATGTTAAGCAACTAAAGGAGGAAATCACTATTTTTATAATATATATTACATAATCTCCACGTCAACAATTCCGGTGTGTGGGACATTGCTCACAAGTCAAAAACGTCTCTGCCAGATGTTGCAGATAGGCTCCCAAAGGAGAAATAGAAGGTGATCTGCAGTACCCAGCAGCAGCAACTACACAGCTGTGCTGTTTTTACACTGTTTATATCCAACCACTGCTGGAGCTGATGACAGCTGATTGATGGGGGTCTGACAACCTGCACCCTGACAATCAGTTATTCATTGATCATCAATACAATATTAGTATAAGTCTCCCTTTAATGACTCTCTTGTCACTGTGTTTATGTCAAGTCACCATCCTCAATCATGAGAGCCCATAACATGGCTTTAAAATGTTATATAAACAACAGTTAAGGTAAAATACTCAGGTACTACTCAAAAATCCTAAAATATTCTGTGTCCCAATTTGGTCCCTGATTTCAGGAATTGTTGGTACTTGTCTGTGGACTAATAAAAGAGCCAAGATACATAGATACCATATGAACAACTTAATCATCTATAAATGAATAGATGTTTTGTAGCATTATCTAAAAAATGAATAGCATAAATAACTGATCAAACGTCAATATATAAAAAAAAGGTTGCACTCGAGTGCCAAAGCATGTCTAATATGAAATACATGAAATATGAATAGCAAAATGGCTTTTGAACATAAGGAAAAATGTTTGAGAGATGCTTTGCACAGAATTTGGCCAAATAGTGTGAGCCCATCAACCATCGTCAAGGTGGTCTCATTAATCTGATGGGTCCCTGACCTCCCTGTCCAAATGTGAACACAGAGTGCAACTTTTTTTGGATATTGTATATGGAGGTAGCTGCTCCTGGTATGCACCTATTCACACTAGTTTGGAAGTGCCAAGTCGTTTTTCTGTCATTTCTGATCCAACGTCAAGACATGAACATAATCCCCTACAACAGGAATTGGCATCCTGCGGCACTCCAGCTATTGTGCAACTTTAAGGGTATGTTCACACACTGGATTTCTGTGCACCAAGGACACGTCACTTGGCAGGAAAAACATAGCATACAATAAGCACTTCTTTAATGCATTTTTGTCGCATTTTTACTTACACTTTTTTATGCTACAAAAAAAGGAAAACGCATTAACATGCTGCAGACGCAAATTAATAAATACAAAAATTCATTGATGGGTAAAATATAAAAGAAAAAGAAATCATCACGTGAAAGAGATTTAAAAAATTAATTAATTGAGTTTTTTCGTGCTTGCAAAATTAACGTTTGCACAAGCCCTACGTTCACACAGGGTTTTTTTTTTCAAGCAGAAACTGCTTCTAAAACGGTTGAAACCCTACGACAGGAAAAAAAAAAAAAAAAACAACTCTCCAGGACAGCATCAGGATAAGAAAAAAATTGACAGAAAATCCAAAATATGTGAGATTTTAGCTTTTATATGCATTGAATGCACGGACATACCTCGGGCATGGAGCTGACTTCATGGACTTGTCCAATTAGTTTACAATAAGACTGAAAAAGCAGTAGCAGCTGGAAGTGAAGCTTATACAATCGTTGACAGAGTTCCAATTGCTGCAAAAGAACAAAGAAAAGCTGAGGTTAGGAGAAATACATCATTTCCTGCGCTACATAAAACTCGGAATCCCAAAAGGTCTCGTACAACGTAATGAGAAGAGAAGCCAACAAATTACGAGATCCAAAGTTTATGTATTCTGCAAAATATCCAATAGTCACTGTAGAGCGTATTTCCCATCTGAAAATGTTCTACAATTTCTGGCTACACTCATATTTCTTAGTATTTTCCTTGGAATTCTGTAATTTTTCTAGTCCTAGTATGAGACCATTTTGTCTCACTTATGTGAAAAATATCCCAAAAATCGCTCCACCATAGACCACAGATCCAAACCACTTAGCGTGGTACCAGTGTAGAAACGAGTAATATCTATGGCGGCATGCACATCTCTGTTTGTTTCACCCGTGTACTGTCCAAGAGTTTAATAAAAGCATTTACACATCCATTTTTGTTTTAACGAAACAAATTCTTAAACTCAGTGTATGTTCAATGCAGATCAGATATAGTCTGCCAAGTCCATGGGGATCCGTCAAAAATGGATGAAAAACCAATCTTCGTTTTTTACATCCATCAAAAACGGATTAATTTACATATGACTGACTGATCGATTGCGGAGTGCCAATGGAAAAGAAAGTTCACGCAGAGAACACAAATAAAATAAAAAAATGTAAGCATTATGGTCCTTTGCCCAATGACTTCTCGTTACTGTAGATGTCCTGGCTACAGACTTCCCAGGATACACCAAATCTAAGAGACATGCAGCTTACTATTTTTTTTGGTTACCGCTTTTTGAATTAACAAATTGTAAAAGTCCCTGTATAGTTTTTAGCACAGAAGGAAAAGTGTTAAAAAATGCATAATGTCTTTTTTCCCTTTCTAAAACATAACAACGTAAGCCAGAAAGATCCCATAATACTAAAAGGGATTGTCCCACAACCACCATTTATCCATAAGGCCCTTCTGCTTCAGTTTACATCAGTGGATCTATTTTGAATATATCAAATATCTGTTTCTAGAATGGAATAGACAAGTGATATTACCTAACGAAGGTGGGAACATAGCCTAAATCTTCAACTTTCTCTGTTAATTTTTGGGGTAAACTGTATAAATGCTGGTAGCTCCATGGAACAAGCCCTCGAAAAGAGGCTAAATATTAACGAGTAGGATGTGTGAACTACTGGAAACCTGAATCTTTGGCATTTACATAAAGGTATCTGATCTCACAATGACGAAAAACACAAATATACGGGATCTGACCCATCCATGTACTCCCCTAAAGAAAACCTGTGCTCAAAAGTTTACATACCCCGGCAGAATTTTTGCTTTCTTGGACTTTTTTCAGAGAATGCGAATGATAACACCAAAACTTTTTCTCCACTCATGGTTAGTTGTTGGGTGAAGCCATTTATTGTCAAACTACTGTGTTTTCTCTTTTTATAGCATAATGACAACCAAAACATCCAAATGACCCTGATCAAAAGTACAAATACCCCATTTTCTTAATACCTTGTATTTCCCCATCTATCATCAATGACAGCTTGAAGTCTTTTGTGGTAGTTGTGGATGAGTTTCTCTATTTTCTCAGATGGCATAGCTGCCCACTCTTCTTGGCCAAAAGCCTCTAGTTCCTGTAAATTTCTGGGCTGTCTAGCATGAACTGAGCGCTTGAGATCTTCCCAGAGATGATACTGAGGTCAGGAGACTGAGATGGCCACTCTAGAATCTTCACTTTGTTCTGCTGTAGCCAATGACAGGTCAACTTGGCCTTGTGTTTTGGATCGTTATGTTGGAATGTCCAAGTACGTCCCATGGGCAGCTTCCAGGCTGACGAGTGCAAATTTGACTCCAGTATTTGCTGATAACGTGCTGCATTAATCTTTCCTTCAACTTTGACTACGTTTCCTGTGCCTTTGTAGCTCAAACATCCCCAAAACATCAGCGATCCACCTCTGTGCTTTACAATATGAATGGTGTTCCTTCCATCATAGGCCTTGTTGACCTCTCTCCAAATGTAACGTTATGATTGTGGCCAAAAAGTTCAATTTTGATTTCATCACTCCAAATTACCTTGTTCCAGAAGTTTTGAGGCTTGTCTCTGTGCTGTTTTGCGTATTGTAGGCGAGATACTTTGTGGCATTTGCGCAGTAATGTTTTTCTTCTGGTGACTCGACCATGCAGCCCATTTTTCTTCAAGTGCCTCATTATTGTGCATCTTGGAACAGCCACACCGCTAGTTTCCAGAGAGTCCTGTATTTCAGCTGATTAACCCCCTGATTTTCCATTTGTTAATCACAGTTTGAACACTGCTGACGTTCATTATCAATACCTTTGATATCTTCTTGTATCCCTTTCCTGTTTTATACAGTTCAACTATTTTTTCCCGTAGATCTGTTGACAATTCTTTTGCTTTCCCCATGACTCACAATACAGAAACGTCAGTGGCTGGATGAAAGATGCAAGAATCTGTCTGGATCCCAGAAACTCACTCAGCTTTTATGCACACACTGATTACAAGCAAACAGGTCACAGGTGAGGATGTTACCTTTAGTAGCCATTCAAACCCATTTGTGTCAACTTCGGTGCATGTTATCAGGCCAAAATCACCAGGGTATGTAAACTTTTGATCAGGGTCATTTGGATGTTTTGGGATATCATTATGATTTAAAAAGAGAAAACACAGTAGTTTGACAATAAATGGCTTCACCCAAGCACTAACCATGAGTGGAGAAAAAGTTTTGGTGTTCTCATTCATATTCTCTAAAAAAAAGGCCAAGAAAGCAAAAATTCTGCCGGGGTATGTAAACTTTTGAGCACAACTGTAAGCGCTCTTCAGTTGTCGCTGGTATTTCCTAAACCGATATCAGCAGAGCTTTTTAATCCAGCCATGTCATGGAGAAATACTATATGTGAGTGGTAATTTCCTGTCTATCCTGGTGGATCAATACATGATTCAACCTCGAAGACTGAAAGCCCCCATAGACATTATATGATTAATGTTGGCTAAACTCGCAGATATCGCTGGGTTCAGCCAATGGTTTAATGTGTATGGGGGTCCTGGCCAACTAATTGTTGGTAGAGATTTCGATCACGCACATCTGATTTCAGAGTGCTGATTGTACTGTTCTCCCTGTGATGAGCCGCCGGACGAATTGTTAGTCAGCAGCTTTTTCACAGAGAACATAGGACACTCTGCCGTAAGGGAATCTTGGCTGGTTGAATGACCGGCTGACAGCCATCTAATGTGTTTGGCCAGACTAAACATCAAGATCTTTCAGATTTAGTTGGATGTCAGGATATGGATTGGTAACAGATCAGATTACTACCAATGTCTTAAGCCCCCCATACTCTTTAGATAGCGGTCAGCCATCTCGCCCAACTTTCCCTTCCACAAGAGAGCTCACTCTGCCAAACGTTCATGTGCTTTTTATGCAAGAGCTGCGGACACACGTCTGACAGTGGCATATCTCGTAGAGAACAAAATCAGACGTGTTAGATCCTTCCAGATATTGGAAACGATCAGCACAAGGTTGTAAAGGGTTAAACATATCACCTGCCCACATGATTCTCTTCAAATCCTAAGAAAGGGGGACTTGAAAGTCCCCCATGAGAATGGAGGAGTAATGCGCATGTGCTACCACTGCTCCATTCTCTATCTATAGCGGTGACGGCAAAAATACCCCGGTGTTAAAGATTTTTTTGTACAATGCAATTTTTTATTTTGGGATTTTTTTTTCTTGTATATAGCGATCTGTATTGAAAAAAAATTGCAATCTTCACATTGTCTAATGGTGATGTGTTAGATGTATACTTACTGTTCATTATGAGGCAGGATTGCGACAACAGATAAGTAGTGATGAGCGAACATGCTCAGATCAGGTAATATCTGAGCATGCTCATGTGCGCCACATTCGGGGATTTCCTGTTTGTTAGACAATCCCTGCAAGTGTGTCGGCTGTCGAACAGCAACGAGACAGGCAGCCGCGAGGACTCGAACATACTATTAGAGCATGCCGAACATACTCCATTGGCACTCGAGCATGCTCAGATAACACCTTATGCGAGCACGCTCGCTCATCACTATCTAGTACCACATTTCAGTTTTATTATGACTTTCCTGGGATAGTATTTACAGCTGCCACCAGTTAGGGAGACACAAGCGGGATCAAACAGTCGTATGTGGACCCTAACCCTCTGAATAGGAAACCTTCCCTTAGGATAATAGTAGCCAGCCTGAGCCAACAGTAGCCAGTAAAACATTAATTAAGATTGGAATAAAAGTTAGTATAAGGCCACGTTCACACGCTGAGTATCAGGACAGTATTTTACATCAGTATTTGTAAACCAAAACCAGGAGTGGAACAATCGGAGGAAAAGTATAATAGAAACATGTGCACCACTTCAGCATTTATCACCCACTCCTGGTTTTGGCTTACAAATACTGATGTAAAATACTGACCCAATACTGCTAGTGTGAACGTGGCCTCAAAGTGATAAAGAGTAATGTCCCCAAAACCAAACATTCCTGGAGCCATGTAAATATCTTAGATGTTCCCTTGGAGAAGAACACCGCAAGACGGTATCATCATGATCCGTCCATTTATCAATTCTAAACAAATAATGCAATCTCCTTTCTGGATATCACGTGGAAACATTTTGTCATACAGATATCTGTGTCGTACTCAAGTAGTAAAAGACACAGAGACCTCGTCAAGATTCTGGTGGGCTCCATAATGTGCAAGATTTTGTGGGGTTGGCGAATCAGAAATCACTGAATAGTCAGGTTACATTTCCAGTTAGCGGTATTAGTACAGGATTTGAAATCATGACATTGAAGAGAAAATAGTAAAGAAAAGAGACTTACGGCAAGAGATTCCATTTGCTGGTGAGACAGCATGGTGTGAGAAAAGAGAAGAGGACAGAGTCACGTCAGTGCATGCAATACAAAGACCCCAGACCTCCACAGCTTCACAAAGCAGCGCTAGCAGTCATTTTTCAACCACTGGAGGGGTTGAAAAACACAATATTATACCTAAAACATGCAGGGCAGTCACACAAGCTAGTAAAAAAAAAAAAAAAAAAAGGATAATGAAAAGAACATTGGAAATGGGAAGTAACAAGAGGCCTCTGTAGTCAAAACCAATTGATGAAAAAAAACAAAACAAAAAACCCTCAAAAACAATAAACCGTAGAGGGTTCTCCAATGTGGACAATCCCTACTTGCTAGTTGGGTTATTTGACAAAATTTCCTCGCGCTGCAACGACCAGCTATCAGCTAGATAAACCTTGCAAGAACAAAGTATTCTCTTTCCCTGCAGCACTCCCGCAGGAGAGATGAAACATTACACGATGACTATTTAAATCAATCGGTTGTTTCTGTTTGGCCGCAGGCAAAATTGTCCGTCTTTCATCCTAGAAATATAGACCAACTGTTTTTCCTCTTTAATCCTTATGCCATTCGTATGTCTGCTTTGTATATCCATTATGGCATCCGGTATAGTTTTAGAAATCATAGGAAAATGTATTTTAATTTCTATGTTAATAATTGTAATGAATCCATGAAAAAAGCACGACATATGTAAGGTAACCCACGTGTGATCATTTTTGTGCACTCATTGACTTCTGATTGAGTCTGATTTGAAACACGGATCAAAGTAGTGCATGCAACGATTCTTTACATGCACACCACCGGTCCGAGTGTAAAAACGTTCACACGAAGTATGACATTGGTCAGTGTGTCATCCGTATGCCTACAGGACAGCACACATACTGATTATTTGCTTGTCTGAACGAGCCTTAACGCAGGACAGGACAGGTCCTCCACTGCCGGTGATGCTCTATATGCATCTACTCTCCACTCTGGCCAAAAGATGTCGATCCTGAACATAGGATCCCCTTATTAACTCAGAATTGACTAATACCATACGGGAAAATGGGTTTTCTAAAATGGATAATCCGTTTAATACCCAGGCGAATGATACCCTCAGAAACTACTATAAAAACCAAACTCCCATTTAATAAACTGGGTTTGTAAAAAAAAAAAAAAAAAAAAAAAGTTATTGGGAGGTAGGTAGAACGATCTTGTATTTGTTCGAAACACATCTAACTAGATTGATTCATAGTGAATAGAAGTTCCAAAAGAGTGCTTGGGTTTCTGGAATAGTGATGAGCGAATGTGCATTATCCAAGAATGCTCGGGTGCTAACCGAGTGTCTTCGTCAGGGCTGTGAAGTCCGAGTCAGAGCCCATTTTGGTGGAGTCGGAGTCAGTGTCATGAAAATTGAGGAGTCGGAGGTTTGGCTTACCGACTCCACAGCCCCGGTCTTCGTCATGCTTGAAAAATATGTTTGAGTCCCCGCGGCTGCAAGTCTTGTGGTTGTTTGACAGCCATGACAGATGCAACTGCAAGACATGCGAAAGCAGGGACCTGAAAATATTATGTGAACACATTGAAGTCACTTGGTTAGCACCCAAGCATGATCGGATAACACCCATCACTAATTAGGAATAATGCACACAGCCATATAACGGGCTTTGTGTATGGGCCATGCTTTATAATCAAACATAAGGCACTAAACGTATGGGTCATGAATGGAGTCTAACAGCAGATTATTAAAGGATACGATAGAATGTAATTGAATCTTCTGTTCTGTAGACAAAGCACTGACAGTGAAACCGGGGCATAACTAGGGCGCCGGGTCTAATGCAGCATGTGCCCTTAGTGCAAGTTCCTAACAAGCCACTATTTTTTTTACATTACCCTTTGGCTAGAACATTAAATTAACAGTGAATTAATAAAGGCTACACACAAGCTTACATATAGAATTAATAATCTACAGAGTCCAGTAACTTTGTGAATAAATGAGAACTATGGAGTCGTTGAGCTAAACTTCCGGCTCCTCCATTTCTAAATAAAACGACTCCAGCTCTGACTTCGACTTCTTCAGAAATAGCTCTTTAATAATCGTTAGAAATTAAAAATTTACTATAGTAAAATAGGGCTTTTCATCACGAAAATGCAAAAAAAAAAAAAACTATCATAAAATATTTCAGATTTTTATTTTGAAGCCAGAGTTCTGGCAGGTACATTTCTTCCACCTCCACTGAAAAATAACTCCAACTTTAACTCCCAGCCCTGAAATAAATTGCATTTCATGGATTACAGCCTACATTGTAAAGAAGAGCTGCATTCACAATTCTGCTTGGCGTAGTTGATAACACACAAGCAATTTAGTTCAATTGAAATTCACACTACAATTTTTACATTTTTCTTTTCTCCACAAGATCTTTTTTTTTTTTTAAGAACTCTCCCATTTAGAGCAGAGTATTCTTGAACAGGTTTTCAACGTTTTGATCTTTAGGGTATATTGACCTCTTCTTTTGAGAAGACCACCCACTTCTTGAAGAGCATTTTTACATTTGTCTCCAAGGTTTCAATATATCAAATTGTTGTTTTGACCTGTATAAACCTCAATGATTAAGTTCATGTATAGGAGTCTTCTGCTAATATCAATAAGTGTTTTCTGGGACATTCCTGTAGAAACGGCCAAATGAGTCAGAATTCCTTCCTTCCGCGAGATTATCCCGTAGCCGACGGCCTAAGAACAATGTGAATACCTGATGGGGTTTATATCTACTGTAAACTTTCTCGTTAGTCCAATTTTGTGCAAGTGTTTCTCAAACGTGGATATAAAAAAAAATTAAAAAAATGGTCAAAAACTTCTCATTTACATCAGATTTTAAGAAGAGACACACTGAAGTAAACAAATATAGAGTGGAAAAATCTTATACTGTATGCTTACGCCATACTTGCTAACTCTCCCAGAATGTATGTGAGGCTCCTGAAAAAAGGGGATTATCCCGGCCTCCTGGAAGGTGTCCTGGCCACAATTCCCGCGAGCTGCCGCAGACAACATCATGATGCCGGGGCCCGGAAGTGAAGACGACTATAATATGCAGGAATGAGGAAGGGTGAGTATCTTCAGAACTCCATCTAGAATCCATATTTTCTTAGGGGGTCTGGGGCCTGTATTGATTTTAGGGTTTCATTATGGGGTTCAAATACACAGCTTGTGATTAAAATCTCTTAGATTTGGTGGGTCTAGGGTTTTACGTATGGTTCCTGGCATAGGGGAGTCTTAGGTAATGCTCCTGGAAAAAAGGCATGTTAGCGGCCTCAGTAAGGAGAAACAGTATAACATTACCCCTGAAGACACAAACAAGGAGCAAGAACCCTGAAACAGCCGCCTGCAGATGGGCGTCTCTTTCGGATATGACTCTGATTTGACTGATTTTTATCCTTAGCCAAATTGCAAGGCCTGTTAAAGGATCAGACATTGACTTATAGGGCAGATACCCAAGCTTTTCCCATCATACAACCAAGTATGAAACACAAGGAACACATGGAGATTTTATCTGCATTCTCCACTTATAGAAGTGAAAATCAGTGTATTTAAAGAGGACTCATCACCAGGTCATAAATAGCTAGTTTTTAACCTTATTATTCCCGCTGCTCCCAATTAATTCATTTTTTGTTTTTTTGTAATCCAACATACAATTCCAGAGGTGGGGGTCTTTTTTGTCCTTTTTCATATTTTTTTTATAAAGGGGGCATGGTTCAAAAGATAATTATGCAAAGCAGTTTAAGGACACGCCACACAGAATCATGTGAGCCAGGCCCCTTGATTAAAAAAAAAAAATACAAAAATAATCACTAAATATAGAGGCCAATATCTCTTGAATCATATAGAAGATTTTAAACAAAAAAGGGGAACAGGGGGAATATAAGAAGATCAAAAATGGCCATTTTTGACACAGTAATAGGTGCTCTTTAAAAAAGAAATTCAAGTTTTTAAGGGCTCGGGCAAATACCGCAGCACTTTATAGTCACGGGTTTTGTCCAACATTTTTGAAGTGATGGAACATAAAGTACTGGTCAAAAGTTTGGTACAGTATATTGTCAAATACAATCAAACACTGGATGAAATTAATATTCAGCTAGAGGCCAGAAGATATGAATTACAGAGAAGAGTAGAATTAGAAAACGATATTTTATGCAGAGCTCAGAATATACCAACCGATTCTTAGGGTGTGGATTTACTGCTGGTATAACACACACAGAGGCCCATCTACAGCACGGCAGGAGATACAGACACCATTACCATTCTCCAGATGAGCACTAAATTAAGCTCTGACAGAAGCGTCTCAGAAGTACATGAGGGATTGTGAAGTTCTTCAATACACAACAGGAGTTTAGAAATTTCTTCTATATCTAAGAGCCCAATTCTGCTATGTCAGCTTAATCTTCACATTAAAAAAATATATAAAAATAAAAGGTTTATAGAAGCGGTGGGGTGGGGGCAGGTGGGATACATATTGCAAGCAGAGGCTGCTGTTGCCATGCCAGGATTACCGGAAGGTGCGACATACGTACAATTCTGCCGGAACCTGATGCAACGTGTTGTGTCAAGCACATCCTGACTTTTGAATAAACAGAATTAGGTAAAACTAATTTCATTAAAATATACATGAATGAGTGGGTTCAATATAACAAGCTATGGCGTTGTAATGCTCTGCAATACCAGCACGGTACAGATACTGAACAAATTTGTTGTGTAATCTGAAAAGCGCTAAGATTATAAAATGTAAAAACATCCAGATTATTTTAGGAAACATTGGTGGTTGCTTGTATCCTTGAGAACAAACAGGATCAGGCGACTGAAGGTCAAAATTCTGATTGTTATTCTCCACCAACATCTGTCACCAGGGCAGATGCCACCCTGCATATTGCATGCCTCCTTTTAGTCATACATTTTTGTAATGGGAAAACCCTTCAAAATCCAATTACCGGGAGTTTCCTATGAACAGGATCACTCGATACTGGACAGTCCCCAGTGTCACCAGTTGTACATAGGGCTCTTAGGGTATGTGCACAAGGCGTCTTTCGTCAGGCGGATTCCTCCTGAAACCCACCTGAAAAAGCACTTAAAGCTTCATAAAAAACACTGCGAGAATCTCCTGCTTCAAAAATGATGCGCAGAGGCCATGTGTACATAACCTTAGGCTAGTAATATGTCTTAGTGCTCATTGAGACCTCGGATTTTCACGTATGAGTGTTATCCGTGGTTTGCAGTAGCACTCATACCTGTGATGGTCTACAAGGGTCCTTGATCTTTCACGGCCCAAGAGATTGGTGGAAAATTTCGGAGACATGTTCGATTTTGTAAGTACTGAAAAAAAATTGGAAAAACACTCCGATGACATCTGAGTGTGGTCCGATTTTCACGGAGAAAACAGATCACACTCTGAGCAAACTCCAATCAACGTTTTATCAAAGTCTGTTCAGAATAATTGGTCCCTTTTTCTCAAAAATGGAAGGAGCCCTTAGTGTGCGTCAAAGGAGAGACGGCACCTCATGTATTACCAGCCGAAGGATCAGTACACTGAAAAAGAATATGTGTGGAGTGTTAGACAGGCCATTGTTAAAATGGTGTTGAATGTTGAACTCCTTTTTACATGACTTGCTGCACCGGATGTGACCATTGATGCACAGCGCCCTTTTACACCAGCCTGTCCATGCAATACATGGTTAGCGATTTATATTGCCCGGAAATAACTGCTGATCAATGGGTGGTTTATGATGTTGGACCTCCTGCAATCAGTTGATCACTGGGACAACTTCAGTTCAGGTTCTTCCACCAGAAGTAATTCTGTACTGTTTCACTCTGCAGGACTCTATGATACACATTCAGTAGTTTCTGCTGCATAATTATTAGTGTATCTATTATCTTACTGTAGGGCAAACTTATATGGTCAGTGACAACAGCTTGTGAGTAACTAAATTCATATATCCGATGAGAAGAAGTAAAGTAGTGAGAGTTCTTACTTTTTCTTCTGAATCTCCCGGCTGACATGTGATAACTCCATCTTTTGAACCTCCCACGAATGTGGATTTACAGTTTTTTAGCCACTGATTGGGATAAAATTAGAAATGATTATAAAATTACTTTTATTATGCATGCAAAGTGAAGAATTAAAAATCAATGAAATCTAGATATCAGCTAAATGCATAAAAATATACAAAAGACGACAAGCAAGTCTTTTCGGGATAGATGTTGGTTTTTGTTCTCACATTTCTCACATGTATATACAGTATTTTATTTGCATGCAGTAGCCCTAAAGGGAACGGAGATATTCTTACAATGATATCTGGACAGACTTACAAATGTAAATCTATTGGTCATTAACGTTATGGAGCCCATACCATATACATTGGATAAACCTGTCAATAAATGGCAGATTTCGATCATAAAGAATAGTCAATTTTTTCATCCCTTGATCAGCACTGACTGCATCATTGGTGGAAAAAAAATCCAATATTGAACGATTTAGTCCAAGGTGTTTGGTGCCATGAAAGTTTGTTTGTTTCTCCATTTTCATCTAATGTGTATAAGGACCTTAAATAAAAAAGAAATATACACAAGTACACTCACAGACACTGTAGCTTCTTTCCTATTGTTGTACGTGTCCAGGTATTCCTGCAGTTCTAAAACACTGAACTTTAACTTTTCGAGGAGCCCACATGATAACAGCTGAAAGACAAACGTATATTTGGTAACCACCTTCAGTTCACACTTTGGACTTCCCCACTATCTTGGCAATCTTGATGCCTCCTATGAACACTGCTCATTTTACAGCTAGTTAGGTTTAGACCTCCATCTATGGACAGCAATCTATCATGTTTGGAGGAAGGCCAACAGCTGAGATTATGGAAGCAAAGACACCAACATGCCTGATCCTAAAAACATCTTTTTCTTTTTTTTTTTGCAAAGGTCATGAGAGATAGCGGTCAGCCAAATGAATGTTAAAGGGAACCTGTCACCCCCAAAATCGAAGATGAGCTAAGCCCACCAGCATCAGGTGCCTATCTACAGCATTCTGGAAAGCTGTAGATTGGCCCCCAATGTATCCTGAAAGATGAGAAAAAAAGGTTAGATTATACTCACCTGGGCGGGCGGTCCGATACGATGGGAGTCGCGGTCCGGTCCGGGGCATCCCATCTTCATAGGATGACGTCCTCTTCTTCACGCTCCGGCTCAGGCGTACTTTGTCTGCCCTGTTTAGGGCAGAGTAAAGTACTGCAGTGCGCAGGAGCTGGGCCTCTCTGACCTTTCCCGGCGCCTGCGCATTGCAGTACTTTGCTCTGCCCTCAACAGGACAGACAAAGTGCGCCGGAGCCGCAGCGTGAAGACAAGAAGAGGACGTCATCCTATGAAGATGGGAGGCCCCGGACCGGCCAGCGACGCCCATTGTACCGGACCGCAGCGGGACCGCCCCTGGGCGAGTATAATCTAACCTCTTTTTCTCATCATTCAGGATACATCGGGGGCTTATCTACAGCATTCTAGAATGCTGTAATTAAGCTTCTGATGCTGGTGGGCTTAGTTCATCTTCGATTTTGGGGGTGACAGGTTCCCTTTAAGGAATTTGATAGGCAAATTAAAATTGTGACCACAAAAATTCAATCAGCCATCCAAAAGAAGGAAGGATCCCATCACCTTCAATGGTTGAGATCTATCATACCTGCCAACTTTTTGCAACGTCTGCCCAGGAGTGGATTTGTGGCATACGGAAAAGTCTTCCCCGTGACTAGGCCCCCCTTAAGACACTTTTAGGTCCCTTCCCTGCCCTCCTTACACTTCTATCATGACCACTGAATGTGCTTTCAACGCTGCAAAAAACACCTATGGTACCACTTGGTAGAAGTGTCAGGGAGGTCTCAACTTTCCCAGGAGAGTCGGCAAGTATGAGAGTCGGCAAGTATGAGAGTCACATTAAAGGGGTTTTCCCATCTCCAAGATCCTATCCCAATATGTAGTAGGTGTAATAGTAATAATACCAAATACCTCCAATTAGAAATGTAGAAAAGTTATTCTGATTCGCTCGGCATTGCAGCTGTTTAGGTACCCATGGCTATGACCACTCTCACAGTGACAGTTAGTTAGCTGTAAGTGGTCGTAACCATGGATACCTAAGCTACTACAATGCACTGCACATGGGGTAAGAGACATAGTGAATCAGAAGAACCATACATTTCTAACTGGAGGTATTTGCTAATATTACTATTATTTTTTATTCTTACGTCTACTAGATACTGGGATAGGATCTTAGAGATGGGAATACCCCTGTAAACGAAAACAAATGGGTATTACTATAAAACAAATATTCAAAACTGCCCCACTTTTTCCCATAAAGATCAATCCTTTACAACACTCACAGTCTCGGCGTCCACAAAGAGAGTGGGACATTCGGAGCACATTGTCAGTAGCTGGGATGTGCTGACAAACTTGGACCCAATCCCACGAAGGCTCTCTCCAAGATAGCAGGCCGCGTCACAGGTCAGAAAGCAGAACCTCTTCTGGATACTCTGCAAGAAGCAATTAGACCCATTAGATCAAAATAAAAAAATAATAAAAAAAATCAGCCTCAGAAACGTATAGATTATATTAACACAATATGCCAAACCCCAACTACAGGAATAGGTCCCTCATTATGGTGTAACACTTTGACGTCGCCAAAAAAAAAAAAGGAAAGTGCTCTGGATATTTGAACACAACACCCTGAGCCCGATACTGGCAGAACCCACCTTGAATAAGGAGGAAAAGACGTGAAAGGTGTAAACCGCACACGACCCATCAGAATCTGACATGAGCTGATTGATGTGGCTACGCCATGCTTCTTCTGCATCATCGCAGGCTGCCGGCTGAAATGCAGCCAGTATGGCAGAGAAGAAAGGGGAAGGGGGTGGTGGCGTTATTCGGTCTCCATCTCCAAAGCTTCGAAGAAAGGACAAATAAAAAACAGCAGTTATAATGTGTACTGTAACCTAGAGGAGACCATCCGTAAAACTTCACAAGTGATAAGTGATTATGTTTATATATAATTTTTATCCACAGTCCCCATCAGTCATAGCACCATCAGGCTTCTGAGGTGCACAATGGGGAGAGCTCGTGCATCCCCTGTGTACACTGCAAACACGGTGCATTCCACAAAACGCATCATTGACGCAACATTTTAATTAGAAACCACCAATCCAATAAAATGTGTCTCTAAAAAAACAAAACAAAAAACACCTCTGATGCTTTGATCAGTGGAAAGCCTGAAACAAGTAAAGAAAATATATGAAATGTAAAATAAAATAAACATACTGGGCCAGTGCATAGTGCTCCATCATCCGATCATCCTTCTCTTCCTCGGCCATCTCAAGGCTATAGCTGTCGTTACATTCAAACACTACTGGCATTTCACTCATTGACCCCGACAGGTCGTCTTCTTGTACAGTTGCATCGTCTTCATCAAGAGCAGCGTCCGCCTAAAATGTGAGAATTTGATTAAAAAAAATGAACATGGTAATCAACTTTAAATTATTAAACAAAAGCCTCAAGGTCAGATGGCTGTGTCTAGTTGTGTGTATGTATGTATGTCTACATATGCATATATGTATGTATATATGTGTATATGTGTTTATATATGTGTGTGTGTATGTGCGTATATATGTGTGTATATGTGTCTGTGTGTATATGTATATATATGTGTATATGTATATTTGTGTGCATATGTGTATACGTATATATGTGTGTATACGTACAGTGGGGCAAAAAAGTATTTAGTCAGTCAGCAATAGTGCAAGTTCCACCACTTAAAAAGATGAGAGGCGTCTGTAATTTACATCATAGGTAGACCTGAACTATGGGAGACAAACTGAGAAAAAAAAATCCAGAAAATCACATTGTCTGTTTTTTTAACATTTTATTTGCATATTATGGTGGAAAATAAGTATTTGGTCAGAAACAAAATTTCATCTCAATACTTTGTAATATATCCTTTGTTGGCAATGACAGAGGTCAAACGTTTTCTGTACGTCTTCACAAGATTGCTACACACTGTTGTTGGTATGTTGGCCCATTCCTCCATGCAGATCTCCTCTAGAGCAGTGATGTTTTTGGCTTTTTGCTTGGCAACACGGACTTTCAACTCCCTCCAAAGGTTTTCTATAGGGTTGAGATCTGGAGACTGGCTAGGCCACTCCAGGACCTTGAAATGCTTCTTACGAAGCCACTCCTTCGTTGCCCTGGTGGTGTGCTTTGGATCATTGTCATGTTGAAAGACCCAGCCACGTTTCATCTTCAATGCCCTTGCTGATGGAAGGAGGTTTGCACTCAAAATCTCACGATACATGGCCCCATTCATTCTTTCATGTACCCGGATCAGTCGTCCTGGCCCCTTTGCAGAGAAACAGCCCCAAAGCATGATGTTTCCACCACCATGCTTTACAGTAGGTATGGTGTTTGATGGATGCAACTCAGTATTCTTTTTCCTCCAAACACGACAAGTTGTGTTTCTACCAAACAGTTCCAGTTTGGTTTCATCAGACCATAGGACATTCTCCCAAAACTCCTCTGGATCATCCAAATGCTCTCTAGCAAACTTCAGACGGGCCCGGACATGTACTGGCTTAAGCAGTGGGACACGTCTGGCACTGCAGGATCTGAGTCCATGGTGGCGTAGTGTGTTACTTATGGTAGGCCTTGTTACATTGGTCCCAGCTTTCTGCAGTTCATTCACTAGGTCCCCCCGCGTGGTTCTGGGATTTTTGCTCACCGTTCTTGTGATCATTCTGACCCCACGGGGTGGGATTTTGCGTGGAGCCCCAGATCGAGGGAGATTATCAGTGGTCTTGTATGTCTTCCATTTTCTAATTATTGCTCCCACTGTTGATTTCTTCACTCCAAGCTGGTTGGCTATTGCAGATTCAGTCTTCCCAGCCTGGTGCAGGGCTACAATTTTGTTTCTGGTGTCCTTTGACAGCTCTTTGGTATTCACCATAGTGGAGTTTGGAGTCAGACTGTTTGAGGGTGTGCACAGGTGTCTTTTTATACTGATAACAAGTTTAAACAGGTGCCATTACTACAGGTAATGAGTGGAGGAAAGAGGAGACTCTTAAAGAAGAAGTTACAGGTCTGTGAGAGCCAGAAATCTTGATTGTTTGTTTCTGACCAAATACTTATTTTCCACCATAATATGCAAAAAAAATGATAAAAAAACAGACAATGTGATTTTCTGGATTTTTTTTTCTCAGTTTGTCTCCCATAGTTGAGGTCTACCTATGATGTAAATTACAGACGCCTCTCATCTTTTTAAGTGGTGGAACTTGCACTATTGCTGACTGACTAAATACTTTTTTGCCCCACTGTATATATGTGTGTATACGTGTGTGTATATGTATACATGTGTGTATATATGTGTATATGAATATATGTGTGTGTATATGTCTATACAGTGGGTATGGAAAGTATTCAGACCCCTTTAATTTTTCACTATTTGTTTCATTGCAGCCATTTGGTAAATTCAAAAAAGTTCATTTTTTTCTCATTAATGTATACTCTGCACCTCATCTTGGCTGAAAAAAACAGAAATGTAGAAATTTTTGCAAATTTATTAAAAAAGAAAAACTAAAATATCACATGGTCATAAGTATTCAGACCCTTTGCTCAGTATTGAGTAGAAGCACCCTTTTAGGATAGTGCAGCCATGAGTTTTCTTGGGAATGATGCAACAAGTTTTTTGTACCTGGATCTGGGGATCCTCTGCCATTCTTCCTTGCAGATCCTCTCCAGTTCTGTCAGGTTGGATGGTGAACAGGTCAGGGCTCTGGCTGGGCCAGTCAAGAATGGTCACAGAGTTGTTCTGCAGCCACTCCTTTGTTATTTTAGCTGTGTGCTTAGGGTAATTGTCTTGATGGAAGATGAACCTTCTGCCAAGTCTGAGGTCCAGAGCACTCTGGAAGAGGTTTTCATCCAGGATATCTCTGTACTTGGCTGCATTCATGGTTCCTTCAATGACAATCAGTCGTCCTGTCCGTGCAGCTGAAAACCACCCCCATAACATGATGCTGCCACCACCATTTTTGACTGTTGGGATTGTATTGGGCAGGTGATGAGCAGTGCCTGGTTTCCCCCACACATACCTCTTAGAATTATCACCAAAAAGGTCTATCTTCGTCTCATGAGACCAGAGAATGTTATTTCTCATAGTCTGGGCGTCCTTCATGTGTTTTTTAGCAAACTCTATGCAGGCTTTCATACATCTCGCACTGAGGAAAGGCTTCCGTGTGGCCACTCTGCCATAAAGGACCGACTAGTAGAGGGCTGCAGTGACAGTTGACTTTGTGGAACTTTCTCCCATCTCCCTACTGCATCTCTGGAGCTCAGACCCAGAGATCTTGGGGTTCTTCTTTACCTCTCTCACCGAGGCTCTTCTCCCATGATTGCTGTTTGGCTGGACGGCCAGGTATAGGAAGACTTCTGGTGGTCACAAACTTCTTACATTTAAGGATTATGGAGGCCACTGTGCTCTTAGGAACCTTGAGTACTGTGGAAATTATGTTGTAACCTTGGCCAGATCTGTGCCTTGCCACAATTCTGTCTGAGCTCCTTGACCAGTTCCTTTGACCTCATGATTCTCATTTGGTCTGACATGCACTGTGAGCTGTGAGGTCTTATATAGACAGGTGTGCGCTTTTCCAAATCAAGTCCTATCAGTTTAATTAAACACAGCTGGACTCTAATGAAGGAGTAGAACCATCTCACGGAGTATCACATGGAAATGGACAGCATGTGACTTAAATATGAGTGTCTGAGGAAAGGGTCTGAATACCTATGACCATGTGATATTTCAGTTTTTCTTTTTTAATTTGCAAAAATTACTACATTTCTGTTTTTTTTCAGTCAAGATGGGGTGCAGAGTATACATTAACGAGAAAAAAAAATGACGTTTTTTGAATTTACCAAATGGCTGCAATGAAAGAAAGAGTGAAAAATGTAAAGAGGTCTGTATACTTTCCGTACCCACTGTATGTATATATATATATACAGTGGGGCAAAAAAGTATTTAGTCAGTCAGCAATAGTGCAAGTTCCACCACTTAAAAAGATGAGAGGCGTCTGTAATTTACATCATAGGTAGACCTCAACTATGGGAGACAAACTGAGAAAAAAAATCCAGAAAATCACATTGTCTGTTTTTTTAACATTTTATTTGCGTATTATGGTGGAAAATAAGTATTTGGTCAGAAACAAACAATCCAGATTTCTGGCTCTCACAGACCTGTAACTTCTTCTTTAAGAGTCTCCTCTTTCCTCCACTCATTACCTGTAGTAATGGCACCTGTTTAAACTTGTTATCAGTATAAAAAGACACCTGTGCACACCCTCAAACAGTCTGACTCCAAACTCCACTATGGTGAAGACCAAAGAGCTGTCAAAGGACACCAGAAACAAAATTGTAGCCCTGCACCAGGCTGGGAAGACTGAATCTGCAATAGCCAACCAGCTTGGAGTGAAGAACTCAACAGTGGGAGCAATAATTAGAAAATGGAAGACATACAAGACCACTGATAATCTCCCTCGATCTGGGGCTCCACGCAAAATCCCACCCCGTGGGGTCAGAATGATCACAAGAACGGGGAGCAAAAATCCCAGAACCACGCGGGGGGACCTAGTGAATGAACTGCAGAGAGCTGGGACCAATGTAACAAGGCCTACCATAAGTAACACACTACGCGACCATGGACTCAGATCCTGCAGTGCCAGACGTGTCCCACTGCTTAAGCCAGTACATGTCCGGGCCCGTCTGAAGTTGCTAGAGAGCATTTGGATGATCCAGAGGAGTTTTGGGAGAATGTCCAATGGTCTGATGAAACCAAACTGGAACTGTTTGGTAGAAACACAACTTGTCGTGTTTGGAGGAAAAAGAATACTGAGTTCCATCCATCAAACACCATACCTACTGTAAAGCATGGTGGTGGAAACATCATGCTTTGGGGCTGTTTCTCTGCAAAGGGGCCAGGACGACTGATTCGGGTACATGAAAGAATGAATGGGGCCATGTATCGTGAGATTTTGAGTGCAAACCTCCTTCCATCAGCAAGGGCATTGAAGATGAAACGTGGCTGGGTCTTTCAACATGACAATGATCCAAAGCACACCGCCAGGGCAACGAAGGAGTGGCTTTGTAAGAAGCATTTCAAGGTCCTGGAGTGGCCTAGCCAGTCTCCAGATCTCAACCCTATAGAAAACCTTTGGAGGGAGTTGAAAGTCCGTGTTGCCAAGCGAAAAGCCAAAAACATCACTGCTCTAGAGGAGATCTGCATGGAGGAATGGGCCAACATACCAACAACAGTGTGTGGCAACCTTGTGAAGACTTACAGAAAACGTTTGACCTCTGTCATTGCCAACAAAGGATATATTACAAAGTATTGAGATGAAATTTTGTTTCTGACCAAATACTTATTTTCCACCATAATATGCAAATAAAATGATAAAAAAACAGACAATGTGATTTTCTGGATTTTTTTTCTCAGTTTGTCTCCCATAGTTGAGGTCTACCTATGATGTAAATTACAGACGCCTCTCATCTTTTTAAGTGGTGGAACTTGCACTATTGCTGACTGACTAAATACTTTTTTGCCCCACTGTATGTATATATATATATATATATATATATATATATATATATATATATATATATATATATATATATATATATATATATATATATATATATATATAAAAGTGTGTGTGTGTGTGTATATGTATATATGTGTGTGTGTGTGTGTGTGTGTGTGTGTGTGTGTGTGTGTATGTGTAATATGGATAAAAGAAAAAATGTTGTTAAGGGTTGTTAATGGTCACATACCAAAGAAAACCTTATTTAATTGATACTTTCCAATGCTGAATTCTATGGAGCTTTTATAGCCTTAGGCCACGTTCACACGTTCAGTATTTGGTCAGTATTTTACCTCAGTATTTGTAAGACAAAACCAGGAGTGGAACAATCAGAGGAAAAGTATAATAGAAACACATCACCACTCCTGAATTTGGCTTACTGAATGTGTGAAATGTGACCTAACAGTCCTCCAGATCATGGCGTCTGAACAGTCTATTCATAAAGAAATGTTTCCACCACTGAATAAAGAAACACTCCCCTGAGTTCCCCCAGAAGGGGCGTCTCTTCATACAGATCTTATATTGGGTCATGATGACGACTCACTTGAGGCTTTATCCTCTACAGTATGCCAGGAGAGCCTTCATGATGTGAGCACCATTAGTAAGATTTTATAAGGCTGGGGGGATGTTACCTTTGTAAATGGAGTCATTTAGAAAAAGTTTCAGTAAAAGCCAAAATAATTTTTAAAACATTATAGGAAATCTTTGTCCAAACCATCCAATCTACCTGCCAAAATGGCCTTGGTGGATCTTAATACTGGTAAATAATTGACTCAAAGTTCACATGTTGCGCATTTGCTGCGGATTTTTGCACATTTTATCTGCAGCAGTATCCGTGTGCGTTACATGGAGATTTCGCTGTAAATTTGCTTCAGAGGTGGAGCAGATATCCTCCTATCCATTGGAAAGAGTTAACAAACAATGAACATGATCTGCAGCACCCGGTAGTGGTCATGACATAGTTGACGGAGCAGTGCAGCTCTGTAACTTCACCAGCACCTGGAGCAGCTGATCGGTGGGGGTCCCAGGTGTCTTACCCTCACCTATCTGATCCTGAGGATAGGCCATAAATATAAAAGTAGTGGGCAACTCCTTTTAATTAGAGCTCGCCCACTTTGCTGGTGACGTAAATTGTTGCAGATTTTACAAGTGGAAATTCAGTACGGAAAATCCACACCAAATATGCACCATGTGAACAAAGCCTCAGATTAAGAGACAATGGGACAAGAGGGGAAGAAATGCATTGAAATAATAAAAAAAAAACTTTTTAATCCCCCGCCAATCCAGGGCCACTGCTTAGGCATACTTGCCAGTCCTTTTTTTTTTTTTTTTTTACTAGCCTGAAGCAATGACGTCCCGTCAGTGATTGGCTGTAACAGTCATGTGTTGACGGGATGTCTACAGCAAAATTTGACAAAAAAACAGAAGAGGTCACGCCACTGAATCAAGTGATTGACTATAGGGGCCATATGTGCTGACGGGACATCATAGATGCACAGTAAAACAAAGAACGGCGGGTAGCACCGGAGCAGCAGGGATGGACAGGCAAGGGATTAAATTGGTAAATTCATCATCTACCTAGAGCAGGGTTTCCCAAACTCCAGTTCTTCTCAAATATTTCAGAAAGAACAACAAAAAAAAAAAGAACATTACGAGGGTAACAGGAAACAGGAAGTGGTTACCTTAAATGCCAAAGGTTGGAAATCTATGGAATCTGTATGTTAAGATTCCCCCAATTCAAGCCAAATACAGAATGCCAGAACATGAACACAGCCCGTATTATGTGACTGCACCAAACCTATGAATGCTCCCTTGTTTCTGGGTTTGAAATGTGTCGGTGTGTATGCAGCTTATATATAGGAAGGAAAACATTGATCAACTTTCACCAACCTTTTAAAATGAAAGAATCGAGTCTTCAATGCACCAAATTGCCTTCAGAACAGCAGCATAGAGCAGTTTTTTTTTATGTGCAAATCTAGCAAAATACTGTGGTCAGAATGTGATATTCTGATATTGCGCCAACACGGCATGAATTCATTCAGATGTGCGCGGTGCACAATAGGCTCCCACATAGGAAAAGGAATCACAGAGAGGACATGCAACCCACATCGTAAAACAAGCAGTTTGTGCCCGGTGCCGGCTAACTTTGTGTATCTCATAGTCCAACATGCAAAATTATTACAAAAATCAATTCAGGTCTATGTGAGAAGCGCTCGGTTAGCCGTCATACACTAAGCAGCGGGAATGCGGAGAAGTGTGAACAAGCAGAACGCAGACGTGGATTCATCATGGCGCATTCATATTTCACATGTAATATATTTATGAAAACATCACGCTGCATATTTAATTCTACAAAAAGAAAAAAAGGAAGATTTTTGAGGATTTAATACTGACCTATTGTAGACAGATCAGAGACAACAGAGTCCAACCCCCAATCTACCATTATAAAATAACGAGAGGGGGTCTTTGGACTGTGTTAGACCATCAGGACACTGGTGAAACAGCTACCACTGTCCCCCCTGATGCCAATATTATTACTTTGGGGTACTTGGTACCTGGGTTTGTCGATTACCAAGGCTCCTGTTTAGTGCAGGTTCAAAAATAAAAACAAAAATTAATTTAAAAAAACAAAAAAGTTGATTGGAATCCTTCAAACCTTTAGTGCTACGTACCTACGTAATAAATTACTCAAGTCAATTATTCACTATCACTAATAAAAGAATTCTATTTAGCAATCAACATTTCAAGGAAGATGTTCCCCTTCATTAACGTTAATTACTTGTCTTTCATGTGAACTTGATCTGTGACCAACGGAAGCCCGGGGCTTCCAACATCATTAACGCTACAGATATGGATCTGATCCATAATATATACAAATGGAATTGTAAAAAATGATGTCGTTATTCATTATTTCTGCTTACTTTTAAGTGGAATTTCACAGAATCCATAGCGAGAAACCATGGAGGAGAGGTTCTCGCACAGGTTCGTGAAGACCAACATGCATCACCAGACACTATTTAGCATCTTCTGCATTACTGTGGTCCCTTCATAACCCCTCCAAATAAAGTATATACATGTGAAATATTATGCTACAAAGCATAGATCCTAGCACAGGACAAGATCAATATTATTAGCCACCAAGGTTAGTCTAATTTTTTATCAAGCTTTCTATTGCTAGAAAGGACCAGAACCATCTTCCTGGTCTCTCCAGTAAAGAATGGCTTAACAATATGGCCTCCAGTCAGTAGATTAGTCTCCTCCTGCTATAATTTTAGATTGGAAAAGCAGTCAGTCATTCAGCCATGGCCAACATTTGAGTTCTACCAAAACTCCATCACCTTAGGATCCTCAGATAAGAGTGGATTAGTGATTTCAGGCAAAGACGCATCAAAACTAGAGGTTCTTGTGTTAAGGGAATGGGGGTCGGCAGAGGTTGTGTCGCATGATGTGGAAGGAGACTCCATGTGATTTGTCTCTTCGGAAGGAGAAAGGCTTATGATCTACAACAAGAAAATAAAGACATTGTGGGTTATACGCTACAAATTTGTATGTGGCGCCAACATATTCTGCAGCTCTTCACAGGTACAAACAATTCAGACATTACAGAGTAATAAAAGCAAACAAGGGGAGTGAAGGCCGCGCTCACAATTTAGGTGGAAATAAGGGTGACATAACAGGTAAAAAGGGCTTAAGGACCAGCCATAAAAAATATATAAAACTATAGCTTATTAGTACATAAAACTGTATAAGCCAGTCCTCCATCCACAGCATGCAAGAACATGGTGTGTGTAGGTTACTGTTACATTAGAGTCATGCTTTGTATAACGAAGAAGGGGGGTAAATGGAGACGTTACATTAATTAGAATGAAAAACCTGCCTAAAAAAGTTACATGTTTAAACTGTGCAAGTTGGAAAGCTGCTAGGTTGTCAGGAGTAGCGCATTCTAGAAAGCGCCTGCAGCACGGAAAACCTATAGTAGATGATGGAGGTCACTAAGCCCCACATACACAATAGAGCAGTGTTCCCCAACTCCAGTCCTCAAAAGCCACCAACAGGTCATGTTTTTAGGATTCCCTTAGTATTAAAGAGGTGATAATACCATCACCTGTGCAATACTAAAGAAATCCTGAAAACATGACCTGTTGGTGACTCTTGAGGACTGGAGTTGGGGAATACTGCATTAGATGAAAGTTGACCTAACTGCCCATATCAGTGGGATCTGATGTGTATAAGGGCCTCTGTACTATCTCCAGACAGATCATGTCAGAGAAAAAAAAAGGATCGGCAGATGAGATTTCAATACCCTTTTGCTTTAACCCCTTAATGACGCCGATACGCCTTTTAACGGCTGCAGTTAAGGATACTTATTCCTCAGCGCCGCTTTTTAACGGCGCTGAGAAATAAGGGTAAAGCGACCCCTTCCCCCCAGCATCAGAAAATCTCCTGGGTTTCGGCTCTCAGGGGTAGCGGAGACCCCAGAGAACATGATTCGGGTTGGTTTTTACCATCCCCAGTGTTGCGATCGCCGTTATTCACTGAATAACGGCGACCACAAAGAAAAGAAAAGAAGTCCAATTTCCCATTTATTTCTCTCTCCTCTGTTATGATCTAGCATACCAGAGATAGAAATGGGGTTGTGGTGTGGGGGATACGGCTGTGGTGTGGGGGATACGGCTGTGGTGTGGGGGATACGGCTGTGGTGTGGGGGATACGGCTGTGGTGTGGGGGATACGGCTGTGGTGTGGGGGATACGGCTGTGGTGTGGGGGATACGGCTGTGGTGTGGGGGATACGGCTGTGGTGTGGGGGATACGGCTGTGGTGTGGGGGATACGGCTGTGGTGTGGGGGATACGGCTGTGGTGTGGGGGATACGGCTGTGGTGTGGGGGATACGGCTGTGGTGTGGGGGATACGGCTGTGGTGTGGGGGATACGGCTGTGGTGTGGGGGATACGGCTGTGGTGTGGGGGATACGGCTGTGGTGTGGGGGATACGGCTGTGGTGTGGGGGATACGGCTGTGGTGTGGGGGATACGGCTGTGGTGTGGGGGATACGGCTGTGGTGTGGGGGATACGGCTGTGGTGTGGGGGATACGGCTGTGGTGTGGGGGATACGGTTGTGGTGTGGGGGATACGGTTGTGTTGGGGATACAGTTGTGGTTAGGGTTGGGATTAGTGTCACGGGTAGGCCTGTGTTAGGGTTGGAGTTAGAATTGAGGGGATTCCACTGATTAGGTACATGAAGGGGCCTTCAAACGCAACATGGAGCCCGCCATTGATTCCATCCAAAAAGTCCGTTCAAAAAGTCAAACTGTACTCCCTCCCTTCTGAGCCCTGCCATGCACCCAAACAATGGCTTTCCCTCGCATACGGGGTATCGGTGTACTCAGGTGAAATTGCACTACAAATTTTGTGGTCCTTTTTCTCTTGTTACCCTTGTGAAAATAATAAAGTTTGGGTCTAAAGTAAATTTTTTGTGAAAAAAGTAAAATGTTCATTTTTTCCTTCCACACTGCAAAAAATTGTTTCCAAAATTGTGCTGATGTAATGTAGACATGTGGGAAATGTTACGTATAAACTATTTTGTGCGATATAACTCTCTGATTTAAGGGCACAAAAATTAAAAGTTTGAAAATTGCAAAATTTTCTAAATTTTTGCCAAATTTCCATTTGTTTTTTTTCATAAATAAACGCAAGTCATATTGAGGAAATTTTACCACTAACATGAAGTACAATATGTCACGAAAAAACATTCTTAGAATCAGTGGGACTCGTTGAAGCGTTCTAGAGTTATTACCTCATAAAGTGACAGTGGTCAGAATTGTAAAAATTGGCTCGGTCATTAAGGACAAAATTGGCTCTGTCACTAAGGGGTTAAAAGAACAGATATAACCAGACATTAGCTTATCGCATACACATGTGAAGAGTCGAGAGAGTCTGCCGAACGAGCGGCCAATAGCCATCTCATGTGTGTGGCTAGCTGGACACTTACACTTTGCGATATACAGCGATAAACAACCGCCTACCGTCAAGATATTTGCCGATCAGCAGTCATTTACTAGCCTGTTTCCATATGTCCAGTATAATGTCAAAATGGCCGTCTCTTATTCTTCTGTGACAAGTTTGCATTGTCCAGGAGCCGGGGGAACACATAATTAAGGATGAACAGTTATGGACATTGGAAAATTAATTAAATTGGAACAGTCCTGTGTCGTTATACTGGAGCCTGATGGCAAAGAATGGATTTCAGACATTTATCAGGGGGGTTATTTACTATTTCTTCAGAATTCTAATGCTCTGAAAAACAGTATTATATATCATGGGAGCTAGGGGATAACATTTTTTCATGTGCAGAGTGACATGCCAGGCCTGGCATGTCAGAGTGAGGAGACTTATACGCCATGCATGCTCCTGTGGGAAATTAAATATGCAAGTTGCCTCTTTAGATAGGAATAGGACTAGAACACTCTCGCCAGCCATTGGAAGTATCAATCCTAAAAGTCAGCATCGACCTTTTAACAAGCCTTGCCATATGACTTTGGAAGTAGCGATCCTAAAAGTCAGCATCAACCTTTTAACAAGCCTTACCATATGACTTTGGAAGTAGCGATCCTAAAAGTCAGCATCGACCTTTTAACAAGCCTTGCCATATGACTTTGGTAGTAGTGACCCTAAAAGTCAGCATCGACCTTTTAACAAGCCTTGCCATATGACTTTGGAAGTAGCGATCCTAAAAGTCAGCATCGACCTTTTAACAAGCCTTGCCATATGACTTTGGAAGTAGCGATCCTAAAAGTCAGCATCGACCTTTTAACAAGCCTTGCTATATGACTTTGGAAGTAGTGATCCTAAAAGTCAGCATCGACCTTTTAACAAGCCTTGCCATATGACTTTGGAAGTAGTGATCCTAAAAGTCAGCATCGACCTTTTAACAAGCCTTGCCATATGACTTGGGATATCCTTTTAGGATTGCTACTTCCAATAGGTGACAGTAGTGTTCAAGTCCTCTTCCTTTCTGACACGAAGCTCCAAATCAGCGGCATTCAAAAACTGCAGCATTAATAGAATATTATGTGTGTATGCAGTTGCTTGGATGCACGGCTTAGTACATACGGATTTATACAACTCCCACTATCCCTAGCGAGCTGCACTATGACTGGAACGAGTATTCCAGCCTTACAAAAATGAATATCCATCTACTAAACAGCTAGGCAGTTATCATTAACCCCTCATAGCTTAAGAGCATGTCCTGCTTACTAAAATCAGTGAAGGTCTGTAGTTCCCTACAAATTAATTTAGGGATGAAGTCATTAGAGGAAACCCAATAAAGTTAGATTTTATACGATGATGGACGATACTTTTCCTATTGCCAATCAAGCCAAGCCAGTCACAAGAACAGAATCTAAAAACACGCGGACTGTGCTGAGCTGGTTTATCTATTCATTTATTGAGGGTAAAGGGAATGTGTCAGCAGGTTACTGCTATTTAATCACAATGCAGGGGCAGAGAGGCTGATTCCAGCAATGTATCTCTTGCTCAGCTGTAACTTCAATACAGTGTTTTATCAGCAAGGGATTATCACTAGTGATGAGCGTAAGTGCTCGTTACTTGGCAATGCACTGAGTATCGCGGGTGCTACAGTGAGATGTTCCGAGTCCCCGCGGCCGCATGTTTCACAGCTGTTAGGCCGCCACAAAGCATGCGGGGATTGCCCCGGTTTATCAGGCATTACAGGACTATGCATCATGTGGAAGCCAGTCCAGCTAATCTGTGAAACCCCACTGATTGGTGACGACTTGTCTAATGTGGAAGGGGGCTGGCACATGGCCTGGGGATTCTGCGCCGTCCATACCAGTGAAGAGTGCTTAACCATGAAGACTGACAAATTTCTTCACCCTCCCAGTTTAGCTATAGCCAAATACAATAGTGACTCAGTGGTTTGTGTACCCATGGGTATGGAGCCAGTCTCCCCTGTTCTTGCAACTTATGGAGGTCTAATGGTTGGAATCCCTCTTAACCCCTTCATGACCTTGGGATTTTCTGTTTTTTCCGTGTCCGTTTTCGCTCCACTCTTTCCCAGAGCCATAACTTTTTTATTTTTCCGTCAATTTGGCCATGTGAGGGCTTATTGTTTGCGGGACGAGTTGTACTTTTGAACAACATCATTGGTTTTACCATGTCGTGAACTAGAAAATGGGAAAAAAATACCAAGTGCGGTGAAATTGCAAAAAAAGTGCAATCCCACACTTGTTTTTTGTTTGGCTTTTTTCCTAGGTTCACTAAATGCTAAAACTGACCTGCCATTATGATTCTCCAGGTCATTACGAGTTTACTGACACCAAACATGTCTAGGTTATTTTTTATCTAAGTGGTGAAAAAAAATTCCAAACTTTGCTAAAAAAAAAAAAAATTGCGCCATTTTCCGATACCAGTAGCGTCTCCATTTTTCGTGATCTGGGGTCAGGTGAGGGTGTTTTTAATAATACCATTTCGGTGCAGATACAATCTTTTGATCACCCGTTATTGCATTTTAATGCAATGTCGTGGCGACCCAAAAAATGTAACTCAGGCGTTTCAAGTTTTTTTCTCGCTACGCCGTTTAGCAATCAGGTTAATCCTTTTTTTTATTGATTGATCAGGCCATTCTGAATGTGGCGATACCAAATATGTATATTTGATTTTTTTTTATAGTTTTATTTTGAATGGAGCGAAAGGGGGGTGATTTAAACTTTTATTTATTTTTTAAAACATTTTTTTTTCAACTTTTGCCATACTCCATGGCAGGCTAGAAGCTGGCACAACTAGATTGGCTCTGCTACATAGGAGCGATCATCAGATCGCCCCTATGTAGCTGAATTACAGGCTTGCTATGAGCGCCATCCACAGGGTGGCGCTCACAGCAAGCCGGCATCAACAACCATAGGGGTCTCAAGGAGACCTCAGGTTGTCATGCCGATGGATCGCTGACCCTCGATCATGTGGCGGGGGGTTGGCAATGCGCTGACTTCGGGCCCGATGGACAGAAGCAGTAGTTAAATGCTGCTGTCAGCGTTTGACAGCAGCATTTATCTATTTAACAGCGGCGGGTGGATCGCGATTCCACCCGTCGCTATTGCGGGCACATGTCAGCCCGCATCAAAGCAGGGGATCTGACCTCGGATGTACTAGCCCGTCTGAGGTCAGAAAGAGGTTAAAGGGAATCTGTCACCAGGTTTTTGAGGCCCCACCTGAGAGCAGCATGATGTATGGGCAGAGCACCTGTATCTAGCGATGTATCACTTACTAGGCTGCTTGCTGCAGTTTTGGTAAAAATTACCTTTTTTGTGCTGCAGATCTAGCAGTTCTCTAAATGCCGAGCTCTGTATAACCCCGCCCACACCACTGATTGGCAGCTTTCTGTATGCACTGTGCATAGGCAGAAACCTGGTGGGAGTTGGGTTTTACAGAGCACATTAATATGGGGCAGATGAACGAATTTGTAAAGTTGGAATACCCCTTTAAGTGTATAAAACAGAAAGCAGCAGAAGATTCTCAATATCTACCAATTCTACAGCAGCTTTTTAAATGTTGCAAAGGGTCACAGGAAGGGTTAAGAGCATGTTGACAACTAGTTTTGTCCCTTATATACTGCAGATAGTTTGGTAATTAGATTTTTTTTGCTGTAGTCTATAGGATACACATTAGTAAATAAATATGTACATTCACTGCTCTATGTAATAAAAGAGAATATAAGATTAACACAAAATCTGCTATTATTGTCAGTAGTGACACAAAAAATACGCCTTTTAGGCTGCACTCACACATCAGTGTGAAATGTCCGCGTGATTATTGTTTTTGTTTTTTTTATTGTAAAGCACACTCACCCATTAAGTAAAATATATTTTTTCAGACATCCATTAAAGGGAATCTGTCAGCAGATTTTTGCTATGTAATCTAAGGACAGCATGAGGTCGGAGTTAAAAAGCAGATTTCAAGGATGTGTCACTTATCAGGCTGTGCGCTGTGGTTTACTTACAATGAAGACTTTATCGCTAGGACATTATCATTGCTATGTCTAGCTGGCGAGTGCCCTCGTCTGAATCCGTCCACTTCTGTGACAAGCAGCTCACTGTCAATAGACAATGTACACAGAATCTGGCGTGGGCGGGGCTAGCTTTCTCAGCTCTGCTCCATGCTAAATCTAAGACCTCCGATTTGTCAGAACGGCTGAACCCAGTAAACTAAGCGATACATCATTGGATTCAGGGTTTCCTTGCCTACATTATGTTGCTTTGAGATGAGGCAGCAAAAAGCTGCTGACAGAACCAGTTCAATGAGATTTGTAAAACTCAGAGCATTGTCAGGAAGTAGTTCAAGGGTCTGTATGCCGCCTGTTAAACAAAAAAAATAATAAAAAATTGGACATCACACCGACATTTCACACGGATGTGTAAATGCAGCATTATACGCAATGACTCTATAGACGGGGAGAACGTACAGGCACAAGTATGAAAACAGTCTGCCCAGCCGCTCAGCTTCTTCTCAGTGATTAGCACTGCCGCGCTGGGGTCCTGGGCTCAAATCCCACCAAGGACAACATCTGCAAGGAGTTTGTATCTTCTCCCTGTGTTTGTGTGGGTTTCCTCCGGGTTCTCCGGTTTCCTCCCACATTCCAAATATACTGATAGGAAATCTAGATTGTGAGCCCCAATGGGGACAGCGATGACAATGTCTGTAAAGCGCTGCGGAATATGTTAGCGCTATATAAGCAATGCATAATAGATAAATTCTCCCGTAGCCTCCTCCTTGGACTTACCAGGTCAGAGGATTCCAGGATTTGGCTGGTGGTGAGGTCTTCTTCTGAGGATTCATCGGAATCATCCTGGTTCATCTTGCTCAGGCTGTGTGTGCTTCCTGAGAGCTGGCTTTCCTCCAGGAGCTGCAGATCGCACTTATCCAGGCTGTCAAGAGAACGTCTGCGAACTCCCCAGTTGAAATTATCCATGCTTTCTCCCTGCAATCATACAGATCAGAGGCCGGTGACAAAGCTGTGGAAACAAAGGTTCACAAAATGCCTACACTAGGCAAGGAACCTTCCGGTATGAGCATGTCCCTCAGTGAAGTGTTTTTCTAGTGTGCCCTTCCAGACGGCTGTGTTTCTATCTGCACGTTCCATTCCTTGCTAGAAAGGACAGAAATACGGACCCACCCAACAGCTAAGTGCTTAATTAGAAGTCATATGAATAGTATGTTTCCTTGGCTAATCTTCAAAGCTCTCGTATTTTCACCAGATCAGCAAATACATGGGCAGGGTACTCCATCAGCTTGGAGCGGGCCAAGAACATTCGCCATGAGCCAAATGATCATCTGCAGAGATTTTGGGAAACCTATAGGTCGTGTTGTCTTTTAAGGGTCCTGGGTGCAGAATCAGGACGAGTGGGTAGAAAACATAGCGGGTGGGACATTACTGCGGGGATACGGCTTCCTGTGCCTCACAATACACTAATTACTGTGCGGAGAAGGAAATTTATACAAATACAGGAAACGGTGTCCATCCACGCAAGGCCGGCTGCTACTGGGGGATGGACGCCGTACAGTTAGTGTAGGGATTAGAGAATGATTATACAGGTACTTCACGTATGGAGGCGACATGTGGCCTTATCCCAAAATTAGCAAATAGTGTAAAAACCTAAATACCTACAGCTGTAACTGAAAGATGGTATAACTAGAGAGATCACAATGGGCCTAATTCATCAAAGCCATCTAATAATGAGACAGTCTTTGTTGCCCGTAGCAACCAAATAGAACTCCGTTTTTATTTTTTTACAGAACAGTTTGAGAGTTGACCTTTGGTTGCTACAAGCAATAAAGACTTAATTTTCTTATCCTCATGACCTTGTGATTTTCCGTTTCTGCTATATGTAGCAGAAATCATGATCTCCTATGAATGCCGGCCCGCTCCAGCACTCATAGGAAATTCACAATGAAAGGCACGGGGGTCTTCTGCAGACCACCGGTGTCACAGGTTTTCCATCACAGACAGAAGCCAGAAGCACGCAGCGTCTGATTTTTTCTACTCCTGCACGGATTAGCAGAACGTATATGAAACGGTGCAAGTTTCTTTTAGCGGTGCAGGGGTTAAATCGGCTCAGTTGACAGCTCTTGGAAGCTTTCCTGCATTAAGGCTCAGCTTCTCACTGTTGACCATTCCCATCTCCTATATAATCTGGTTCCTGATTAGCTTATGCTGCATGGCTGGAGGTTGTTGATGGTTCTTATTGGAGAAGGCGTTTGGTGGATTTATTTATGACTGTTGCTAGGTTTTGAGTGTGTGATAATCCCCTTTCTTCTCCTTCTTTGGTTTAACCCCATCCTCCACTCCCCGGTGTTTACCTGTGTTGTTTATGTGTGTTTATTTGTATGATTGGTATTTTCCATTATCCCTGTCCGTATTACGGTTCAGTACTACTCCCCTGATCCCAGGCTAGGGGAAAGGTACAGACTGGGGTGGATTCAGGAGCTAAGGCTAGGTACGTGGCCCCGGAGTCTTCACCATCAGAAGTAATCTAGGGAACAGGGCGAGCTAGGGCACCCCTAGGGACAGGGACGACAGCAGAGTCTTGACAACCAGCTGTCATGACAACCCATCGGCACCCCTGTTACGTGATCCCGGGACTTGTGATGCGCTTTCAGCACGTGGTAAATGCCCCTGTTAGTGATTGATAGCAGGATTTGAATAGTTAACAGCTGCGGGTGGGTCTTGAATCCACCCACGGCTGTTAGATGCACATGATAGCTGATCAAATCAGCTGTTATGATTAGGGAAACATGCGGGCTCAGCGCCAGAGCCCGCATCAAAGGCGGGGACACGACCTTTGACGTACCTATACATCCAAGGTTGTGAAGGGATTAAACTGCTTTGGAAAAATGAAGGATGAGCGCTGACTGGTTTCTATGGGCAACAAAAATGGTCTTATTACTAGACAGTTTTAATAAATGAGGCCCATTGTGATTTTTGTAGGTGTACCATCTTTCTCAGTTATGGGTTGCCTTTTTACCTCGAGTTATTCAGATTTTTATTCTATTTACTAAAGGAGCATTTAGACAAAAATCATTGTTCTCGGCAGCATAAGGTCCTGTGTAGTGATGAGCGCAAGTGCGCGTTACTCCAGTATGCCTAGGGTGCTCAGGTAACCACCGAGTATCACGGGTGCTCGAGTGACATGTTCAGGTATCCACATGATTCGGGAATGTTAGACAGCCACAAGACATGCGGGGATTGCCGCAATGAAACATGCGGGCGCGGGTAAGCGAACAAGTCACTCGAGCTCCTGCTATACTCGGTGCACCCTAGGCAAAACTCAAGTAACGAGGACTTGTGCTCATCACTAGTTCTGTGTAAACAGGAGGTGTGCTGCCGATAATGAGGATATTCTATTCGCACAGAGCAATGTGTTAACGGTGACTCTGTGTACATAGAATTATGGACATCCTGTCTAAACATGCCATTAAATGGCTGATCGGAGGTCGTTTTAACGGTCTAGATTGGCTTGTGTGACAGGGTCTTTATTGTATCGTAGACCCCCATCACGTCTCTAATAATACGGATTCCCTAACATAGGGCAGAGGGAACCTGAGGAAGGTGCACCTCTTTTCACTTATTGTTTTGCCAGCTGTTTAATAAAAGATGTAGAAATTATTAGTTGTATTTTTGGCATTGGTGCTATCTATTGTTTCAGAAAAATGTAGGATGAAACTGTATTTTAAGTGGGAAGCGTAAAAAGGTATTTCTGGCACCAAAGCTGCTCATTGAACAAAGTATAAATATTAATATATATAATCAGGGCTGGATTATGTTTGGTAGAGGCCCCGGTTCCAACAGTCTCCCTGTTAGGCTATGTTCTCACGTTGCGTTTTTGCAGCAGTTTTTGGTGTGGGGTTTTTTTTCTATGCAAATTTAGCTGCTTTTACATTACCAGCAAAAGCTATGAGATTTCAGAAATCTCATGCACAGAATTGATTTTTCTCCCAGACGGAATTGGAAAAATGCAGCATGTCACTATTTTCAGTGTTTTATCTCCATAGAAAGCAATGCTAAACACGTAGGGCAGACAAATGACACAGATAATAATGATAAACTTGGTACAAATGACACCGCTGCAACTTTTTAAGCAAGGCAGTACAGTTCCTGACTATTAGATAAGCGCTGGAGACCAATATCACATGTGTCAAGTGTCACACGCAAATGGAACATTTTTCCCAAGCTGCAATTTTTTTTAATGCATGCTAACTGGTACACATCCCCATGTTCAAAAAAAAAAAAAAAAAAAAAAAGTGTATGAGACCGATCTGTCAAATGTTAATCATTAATGTAGAATTTTGCACCTACTGCCCCTTTTATGCATGTTAAAAATGGTTACGACTTAAAAAAAAAAAAAAAAAAAAGTGGCGCAAATTAATTTAAGAGAGCTATGACCTGTTTTATGTGTGGTGTTTTTGGTTAACTTCTAAAAATAAAATCATTTTTTCTATATTATAAAATGGTGGTCCCTGCTATATAGCATGTTTCTTTATGTTTTTTTGGTGTTCTATTACCTGTTTTATGCAACTTTTTTATGAATGACTGTGATCATAAATATGTTGTACGCGACGTGAAATGGTTAACTACGCCCCTCGCTCATTTTTCAATGTTTTGCATGGGTACTTAAAAACGGTGTAATAAATGGAATAAGCGGATCCATTTGGCTTAGGTATTTATGACAATGAAATGCTGAACTTGGAGTTAAAATTCTGGCCTAAATTCAACGAGAAATGTCCCAGTAAAATAAAATACTTTTGTCATTTATTAGGGCTCGTCTGCCATTTTTCCATGCGGAATCTGTGCAGATAATGAAATTGATGCAAACGTTGAAATCCACAATATGGTCATTATTCCATATGGATTTTTTCTCCGGCATATAAATGTGATATAAAATTCCCCGTACGCTTCTACTATGTGTAAAATTCTCCACCCAAAGTAAATCGTGTCCTCATAAAACTTTTTTTTCCCCGTTCCCATGTCTTCTTATGGGCTCGTCCGTGTATTCCAGCAGTCACCACCTCTGTTCTCTTTCCGCGGCTGCCAGGAATGTGCCGCCCTCCCTCCCCGAATATAATCTCTGAATCATTAGCCACAACCACAGCAAATATTTTCATGCGGCCGATATCATATTTTAGGTGCGCCGTTCATGCATCCCGCCCCCCCCTCCTAAAACATGGCGCCTCAGGAGCAGGGCCAAGGCCTCCATGTGCTCTGTGAAGGAAACTCGCATACAGTGGCTGGATGTTAGGAAACACTTTCATGGTGACGAATCTGACGATGACTTTATCTTACCTGAAGCTCCTGGTTAGCAGATACAACAAATAAGAACAAAACAAAAAATGAGAAGAAAAACCATTTTCAGTCTCCATGGAATATGTTCACCACAGTAAAACACAGAAATAGCAAAGCCACAACATTGAGACAGGTCTTATACGAAAATATCAAACTAATATACAGAGGTAGCAGTGCAGAGTTTGTTCCACGCAGCGGGGCCGAGGTGGTCAATATCCACAGTATAGTAGGATCATGTGTCATATGTGGGTTTACATGGGGCTGCCAATGTAAACAGGGCAGTGATCAATTTCACTTCTCGTTCGACAATCGATTGGATTTTGGCTTGAGAATCATAGTTTTCTGCAGCACATCGCCTCGTACAAGCGGGACGACATGCAGGCAGTATGGGGACTGAAAGATCATTAGTGATCACTCGATCCCTTTACTCCCTGCAGTGGCCTTAAAGTAGTGCAGACCTACAGACATCTGTCAAAAGGAGAGTTGAGGCGGAAATCAGCACGAAAAAACCGCTTGAGATACTCTATCGCCACGTCCACAGTTTTTTTCACGTGGATTTTGAGGTGGATCTGCTTCAAAATCCACATCAAGGAGAGTATCTGAAGTCGTTTTTGATGTGGATTTTGGAGCAGATCGGTTTCAAAATCCATGTAAAAAAAAAAAAAAAAAAACTCCTTGTGAACTTATTGTGAAGGTACGTTCACACTATTTTGGTTCTGTGGACTTAGGAGCAGATCCTACTGCAAAATCAACAATGAAAACCTACACAATTACTCCTTGAGTAAAGTCCACGTAGTATTTTTTTTTCCCATTTGGAAAAGCAGCAACATTAATTATTGAAGGTGTTTCTGATTGAAGAAAATGATGCAAGTTTGAATCATAGAATCAGTGAAAAAAGAAAAGCAAAAAATAAGCACCAAAAACCAAACAATATTCAATAAGGCTGGCATTTCTCACACCAATCTTAATGAAGGGAGAGCTGGAGTAAGATGCACCATTAAGAGGTGCGTGCTTCCTTAATTAGTTTGGCACATTTTTTTAATTGTTATGCGCCATCACCAGAAAAAAGAAAGCTAGGAGGAGACTGGAGGACATTTCTGTTGTAACATCTGCCACTTTTATGGCAGAAATTATTATGAATTTGCTGGGCGCGCCTGGCCACGCCTAGCCTCAGTCTTTTCTAAAAGTTGGCAGAGTTGGCATGAACTGGTGTAAAAACTTCAGGGTCGCACAGAAATGTTTCCAGAATTCCGGCAAAATCTGCTTGACGAATTTGTTCCCCTACTTTTGTCCTTTTTTTTTTGGAACAGATTTTTCAGGAATAAAAATTCACCTAAATTCCAATTTGAATACTCTTAGGCTGGTTTCACACTTGCGTTTTAAAACGCATGCGTTTAAAAAAAACACGCATGGTGAAAAAACGCATGTAAACGCGTGCAAACGCTGCGTTTTTTTGATGCATGCGTTTTTGCATGTGGTGAAAAAAACGCAGCGTTTTGATGCGTTTACATGCGTTTTTTCATGCGTTTGCGTTTTATAAACGCATGCTGAAAAATGTGTGACAGCTGCCAATCATCAAAATAAAGTAAAAAACCCACTATAAACAGAAATAGTTAGGGTTAGGGGTAGGGATCATAACCCTAACCCTAACCCTAAAGGGATCCTAACCCTAACCCTACCCCTAAGCCTAAAGGGATCCTAACCCTAAAGGGATTAGGGTTAGGGGTAGGGTTAGGATCCCTTTAGGGTTAGAGTTAGGATCCCTTTAGGGTTAGGGTTATGATCCCTTTAGGGTTAGGGGTAGGGTTAGGGATAGGGTTAGGATCCCTTTAGGGTTAGGGTTAGGATCCCTTTAGGGTTAGGGTTAGGATCCCTTTAGGGTTAGGGTTAGGATCCCTTTATCACCTTTATGGTGGGGGGTGGCATATCAGTGTGTTTTCTGTTTTGTTTTTTTTAATAAAAATGCATGCGTTTTTAAAGCAAACAAACGCATGTGCTTAAAAACGCATGCGTTTCCATTGACTCCAATGTATTTTTTGACACAAAAAAAACGCATGAAAACGCATGCGTTTTTATGTGTCAAAAAACGCCTCTCAAAAATACTACAAGTTGCATTTCTGAAAAAGAACGCATGCAGCAAAAAAACGCATGCGTTTCAAAACGCGACCAAATGCGTACAACAAAAAACGCATGCGTTTTCAATGTTAAATATAGGAAAAAAACGCATGCGTTTTTTTTGTGCAAAAAACGCTGTAGACAAAAACGCAAGTGTGAAACCACCCTTACTGATTTGAATTGCTGTTCATACAGTGACTTTTTTGAGAGATTTTATCTGTGAAGGTCTGGAAAATTTTGTGACAAGTTATTTCGGGCAGAATCTGCTTTAAAGGGACTCTGTCACCTGAATTTGGCGGGACTGGTTTTGGGTCATATGGGCGGAGTTTTTGGGTGTTTGATTCACCCTTTCCTTACCCGCTGGCTGCATGCTGGCTGCAATATTGGATTAAAGTTCATTCTCTGTCCTCCATAGTACACGCCTGCGCAAAGCAATCTTGCCTTGTGCAGGCGTGTACTATGGAGGACAGAGAATGAACTTCAATCCAATATTGCAGCCAGCATGCAGCCAGCGGGTAAGGAAAGGGTGAATCAAACACCCGAAAACTCCGCCCATATGACCCAAAACCAGTCCCGCCAAATTCAGGTGACAGGTTCCCTTTAAAGTCAACAAAAAGGCTGAAAAAAATGCATAGAAAAAAAAAATATATCTTCAAATCAGAGTCACAGATACCCTTAAAAACCAGTGTCTGATCTGAAGACTACATGGATTACAGACATCGATTTTTCTTCAAAATCACGACAGATTTGTCCACCACAAAAAAAAAATCCGGTACCTTCTACAGTACAGAACAAAGTTTTTTCACAAATTGATCAAAAAGGATCAGAAAGTACAAATGGGACAAATTCAGCTCTGCTACTTCTGTATATAACTTTGCAATCTTAATCACTTTTTGGCTTAAATCACAGAATAACATGTATTCATAAAGCAAATGAAATACTTTGGTTAAGACCAGACGGTGCCGCGTGAGATGATGCCGCCGGTGGGCCGCGCTAGGCCAGTGGCCGGACTGTGAAAGCAGATCACACAGTAATAGGCGGTCGCAGTGGGGGAAGCGTCGGCCGCTGCACAGTCTGGTCCTCCCCTTTGTGCAAGTGTTTCAGTGTCAGTGATTCCCAGCAATATTAACTAATTACTGGTTGGATAAGATTCCATTCCTGGGAAACTCCTAGGCTGCGTTCACATATTGCAATTTTTTTAAATTTTTTTGGGCGCCGTAAAACCAGATCTTTTTGCCGTGATTTTCAGCAAAGAGATGCAATGTGCCGGTAATGTGTGAACACAACCTTATGCTACGTCCACACACCCATGATTCATGGTCTGGGTAAGGACTGCAATTTCTGGAGGGGCCGCGGGTCTCTTGCCCAAAATTCAGTAGTCTAATATATGTCAATAAGGCAGCAGAGTTCCGGTCAGGAGACCCGTGGCGGCTGGTCCAGAAATCATATTCTGTACACAGACTGTGAACCTGGGAGGTGGGACCCCGGCCTTATGCCCAATTTCTACTACTGGGTAGGGGTCGGGTGACGCACTACTTTCTCTAGCCAAGGTGTGCTAACCATCTATGGAGCTGAAGTTACATTTTTACATTTCTAGTTAAAGAGTAACTAGATTTTTAGCAAACTCTTGATATATGTAGTAGTCATCTCTTACTGGGTTTGCATTGTGAGGGTCCGGTTCCTGAGACTCCCTGGGAAGGGGCCAATAGCACGAACAGAGCTGCTTACAGGCTTTATAGAAAGTCAGTGCACTGCTCAGCTTTCCCTTTAGGATACATTGAGCGCTTCTTCTCCTCCCTTTCTAATCTCAGGACCTGGATCTCCACTGATTAAAACTAAAAAAAGAAGTTGGCCATGTCATATTAAATATTCGGCTTTAAATATTCTTTTCTATCCGCCAGAACAGAAAGTGGCCACAAACAACACCTGAATGCTTACGGTGTAATACTACGTTCAGCCTGCGGTGGCACTGCAGGGAAATTCTACACTTCTTGCCAGGTTACTACAGGTTATGGATGATCGCTGGTGATCGCACTTGTGACTACATTTTTGTCATGGGACCTTTCTAACAATAAAAGGATTTTCCAAAGTGGTCAAACCCGATAAGGACTGCCAAATGCCTATATGTGGCTAGGAATGAGACAAGTCCTAAGCACTGCAGCCTATGACAAACATGGTGCATGCATGTACCTACACATCTATCATATACATATGTGTAATGTGTTTTGGTTGTAGAACAATGTAATTGTAAGTCCCTGAGGAACGCCATGACGTAGCAATAATGTTTAACTCTTACCTCTCCATCCTCGAGTTCTACATCCAGGAAGTCAAAATCTCTGAAGACCCGGAACTGCTGTTCGCTGTTGGTATCGTCCATGATCTCCTGCTCCCTTATGGTATCCTCAGAAGACACCAGGCTCGTCTGGTGATCGAGTAAGTCCAATTCACCACATGATGAAAAAATCACCTGCGGACGGTGACATAAAAGAACACGGTGGTAATGGCAGCCGGCTGGCCTCAATAGCTTCTGGAGCGGATAGTGGCGTGGAGCATCCAGCTGGAAGCCTCTCCAGTCCACACCTAATTCCTTTGCCTGTTATTTTTAGATTGTACTTTGGCTATTTATGTTGGACAGGTGCCTTCAAATTGAAGTTGGATAAAGTGACGACTTCAGACTGCAGGAACCTGGCCAAGGGGAACGAGAGCGCTCGGCTTCCTCGGAGCAACGGGCTCCGTATTGTGTAAATGTTTACACGAGATGTGTGGAGAAGGACGGGGCCATCAAATTAGGAACGCTAGAAGAACGCTCTCTAAGGGGTGGTAGTCACAAAGCAGGAATGGCATCAACTACAAATTAATATGGTTTCATCTCTGCCTTATCATGTTTTTAGGAAAATTCGGGATTATTTTAATAGATTGTAACTTAATTCATGTTGTGCTGAATTCTAGGCACTATGTAAGGTAAATCAGCTGATCACCAGGGTAGGATCTGTGTGGGCAAATAATGCCCCTCGGCAGATGCCACAGGGCGGTGTTACAAGCCGTAGGGCTTGTAGAAAATAACTGTCCAGTTGGCACAACTTAAGGCAACCCGTAGTGCTGAAAATAGTGTCTGATCTGCAGCAGGATGTTAAAGGGTAAGAGGAGCGGAGTCAAGTGGGCGGTGATACTCAGTGATTGACAGTCTTCCCCGTATGACTGTGTATGCATCACTAGTAGGACCGCCCACTGGACTCGTATGCATACAAACACCAGAGATTTCTATTAATAAAATACAAGCTATACCGATTCGCTCTCAACAAACCTATATTCTGCTCATCCCTTTTGTATTCCAAAGATCAGACTGCAAATACAATGCAACAGATTCCCTTTAACAAAACACACAACTTTTTCCTTAAAGGTAATCTATCAGTAGGATCAACCCTTCTAAGCCATCTATATGGGCCTGTAGGTCATAGGAAGCTGAATAGAATGATACCTTGATATCTGCGATCCGATATTTTATTAAAGAGAAATCTATGTTTTTCTTATATGTAAATGAGCTGTTAAGATCTATGGGCCGGACACAGATCTTCCTGAGAATCTGCTGCCAAGAATTATTATAAATGAAAGCTGGCATTACCAGTGCGATGTGTAATGGCCGCTCTCTGCTCTCCTGATCTTACAGCAGAGCTGTGTGTGATTATACCTGACACATCTGCAGGTTCCTCTGAGCTTCACCTTCCATCACACAAGCAAACAGGGCTGCAAGACAGCAGAGCTGTGAGAGCTGCAGCAAATGTGTTGGTAAGATTACAAAGTTCTGTTCTACTGATTTGTGTTTGTTACTTGTCTCACACTGGTATCTCCCCCTTTATTTACAATAATTTCTGGAGGCGGACTCTTAGGTAGATCTATGTCCGGCCCAGAGAGCTTAACAGCTCAATTACATCTAAAAAACATGGATTTCTCTGGTATAAGAAATTAGATGGCATATAAGAAGGTATCATTTTATTCAACTTCCTATGACATACAAGCAAACAAGTAAATATGGACAAGGAGGGTTCATACTACTGAAATTATGGTAAAGCATTTTAAAGGGAATCTATCACCAATCCACAGGATGGTAAATAAGTGTATGAAAGGTGTGGATTCAACCTCTGAGAATCCCATTGATCCCTATAAGATGGATCCCGTGTGAATGGCATGGTAGTATGGACGGGTTAACACCAATAGACATGTGGTTACGACTAAACATCAGTGTCATGAACCCGAATGTAGCAGCACAGCACATTCACAACAGTTTGCAGTGGATACCATACAACTTGCTTAGCCTGGAATATCCCTTTTACATATGAAAGAAGTGTCATGGCTGTGTACATCGTGGTATCCCAATACGAAATACCATTTTTGTAGAGATCCGTTATACCAGTCATGAGAAATGTAGCGTAGACGCCATATGCAAATCAGGCTGGCGGTGCACTAGAACCTGATTAAGCCGTCCCAGTGCATTGACACACCCCTGTGCACTTCCAGCATGATTTGCATATGGCTTCTACAGTCTATTTCTAATTACTGACACATCAGATCTCAATAAAATAAAAGTATCATTCCTACTCGGGGGGGGGGGGGGGACAAACGCCTACGGCCATAACATTACATCCATATGTAAAAACGTGTCGACAGGTTCTCGAACTGTAAAAATAGTAACATGCCTCCCCATAGATGTTCTAACATGAGATTATATATTGATGGATATTTTCTGTTGTCCGAGGCCTCGGCCCTAAAGTAAAGTCTGTAACAGGGCCCCATTATATATGGCAGTAGGGGCTTTGGACGTCCACCAGCACCAGGTAGACCGCCACCTCTGCGGCACTCGTATTTACAGCTGGCTCCGGTACTACAGAAAATGGCGACATATTACAGTGCACAGGACAGCATTTCACGATCAGTAGAGACTTACAGAAGGGTTCTTGCTCAGCCCCACTTCTTGACCACAGAGAGTGAGAACATTCACCAGCTTCTCCCGAGTTTTCTTCTACAGAAAAATATAAATGTAAATTCAAAACATAAAAAAAAACATAAAAACAATCTAATAAAATTGAGAAACTGATGCATACACACAAAGACAAGATGTAACTCTCTGGCACATCTCACAGGATTAACAGATCGGGATCAGACATAGAGCAGTAACCGTCAATTTGGGAAAAAGAAGTCAGCGCTGACCCCAGAATGTTAGGGGACGCTCTTCTGTCATGGTGGAGAAGGAGCCATGATCCTTGTCAGACAACACAAGAAATGTTTGTTCTGGTCGAATGCTCTTTGGAAAGCAGAATAATTGTAGTAGAGGGAAAAAAAAGCTCCGACTGACAGTAAAAGGCTCATATTTCAAGAATCACCATGAGCCGCCGGCCGTGGGAGGGAGGAGGGAATTTCTGCACAGCCTGTTTAATCTATCTGCTGCTTCACTGCTCACATTCCTTACATTTCAATGCACCAGATCGTCATTTAACCACAAAACACTGGAGGAGAAACCGAGAGAGAGGAATAGTGGCCGAGAGAGAGGAATAGTGGCCGAGAGAGAGGAATAATGTCCGAGAGAGAGGAATAATGGCCGAGAGAGAGGACTAATGGCCGAGAGAGAGGACTAGTGGCCGAGAGAGAGGAATAATGGCCGAGAGAGAGGAATAGTGGCCGAGAGAGAGGACTAATGGCCGAGAGAGAGGAATAATGGCCGAGAGAGAGGAATAGTGGCCAAGAGAGAGGAATAGTGGCCGAGAGAGAGGAATAGTGGCCAAGAGAGAGGAATAGTGGCCGAGAGAGAGGAATAGTGGCCGAGAGAGAGGAATAGTGGCCGAGAGAGAGGACTAATGGCCGAGAGAGAGGACTAATGGCCGAGAGAGAGGAATAATGGCCGAGAGAGAGGACTAATGGCCGAGAGAGAGGACTAATGGCCGAGAGAGAGGACTAATGGCCGAGAGAGAGGACTAATGGCCGAGAGAGAGGACTAATGGCCGAGAGAGAGGAATAGTGGCCGAGAGAGAGGAATAATGGCCGAGAGAGAGGACTAGTGGCCGAGAGAGAGGAATAATGGCCGAGAGAGAGGAATAATGGCCGAGAGAGAGGACTAATGGCCGAGAGAGAGGAATAATGGCCGAGAGAGAGGAATAGTGGCCAAGAGAGAGGAATAGTGGCCGAGAGAGAGGAATAGTGGCCAAGAGAGAGGAATAGTGGCCGAGAGAGAGGAATAGTGGCCGAGAGAGAGGAATAGTGGCCGAGAGAGAGGACTAATGGCCGAGAGAGAGGACTAATGGCCGAGAGAGAGGAATAATGGCCGAGAGAGAGGAATAATGGCCGAGAGAGAGGACTAATGGCCGAGAGAGAGGACTAATGGCCGAGAGAGAGGACTAATGGCCGAGAGAGAGGACTAATGGCCGAGAGAGAGGACTAATGGCCGAGAGAGAGGACTAATGGCCGAGAGAGAGGAATAGTGGCCGAGAGAGAGGAATAGTGGCCGAGAGAGAGGACTAATGGCCGAGAGAGAGGACTAATGGCCGAGAGAGAGGACTAATGGCCGAGAGAGAGGAATAGTGGCCGAGAGAGAGGAATAGTGGCCGAGAGAGAGGACTAATGGCCGAGAGAGAGGACTAATGGCCGAGAGAGAGGACTAATGGCCGAGAGAGAGGACTAATGGCCGAGAGAGAGGAATAGTGGCCGAGAGAGAGGAATATTGGCCGAGAGAGAGGACTAATGGCCGAGAGAGAGGACTAATGGCCGAGAGAGAGAACTAATGGCCGAGAGAGAGGACTAATGGCCGAGAGAGAGGAATAGTGGCCGAGAGAGAGGAATAGTGGCCGAGAGAGAGGAATAGTGGCCGAGAGAGAGGAATAGTGGCTGAGAGAGAGGACTAATGGCCGAGAGAGAGGACTAATGGCCGAGAGAGAGGACTAATGGCCGAGAGAGAGGACTAATGGCCGAGAGAGAGAAATAGTGGCCGTTACCTGAGATGACTGAGGCCGTTTCCAGCTAACAGGGACTAAAGCATTGGAATTGGATCCGGACGAGGTGGACGATGTGCTCCGTGTGACCGCCATAGCCCTGGATTTGCCGTCTCGTCCAGCAGAGCTCTGAAGGTCATCAAACCTCCTGCCTATAATTGGAGTCTAAGAAGAGACATATTATAATAATAATCTTTATTTTTATATAGCGCTAACATATTCCGCAGCGCTTTACAGTTTTGCACACATTATCATCACTGTCCCCAATGGGGCTCACAATCTAAATTCCCTATCAGTATGTCTTTAGAATGTGGGAGGAAACCGGAGTACCCGGAGGAAACCCACGCAAACACGGAGAGAACATACAAACTCTTTGCAGATGTTGTCCTGGGTGGGATTAGAACCCAGGACCCCAGCGCTGCAAGGCTGCAGTGCTAACCACTGCGCCACCATGCTGCCCCTATATGTATGCATAGGCTTCCATTTGCAGTAAAGATGACTACTACCATTTTTTTTGTTTTTATATTAGGAATTAAGGTGTGGTTCTAGGATAAAAACAATATAAATTTGTGACAAAGGTGTTAAAAAGAAAAAAAGGCAAGACATGACTTATCACAATCACATAGTCTGCTCACTAATTATAACCAGAGTAAAGAAGAGATCCATATTAATATTATTTATTTATTAGATAATAAATAAAACAAGATTATTAAACTATAGAAACAGAGTGCCCAGTAGGGGGACACCACCACAATGAAAATCACAAAGGGAAAATCAAGGTGAATAGAACTCCCAATCGTGACAGTATATACCGACACCTAATGTTAGCGCCAAATAAAATGCATGCAAAGTTATTGCAGATATAAAATGAAGAAACACAGTCTCATTGCTAGTGGACAAATAATGCTCCTAAGGTAGGTACAAAAAGCCCTAAATAGAGCTATGGTGTGTACTGTGTCCTAAACTAATATATAAGTACAAGTAAAGCGGAGATGCCAATAAATCAATAAGGAAATTACCTTCAAGAGAGATCTGTGAGGAGCAGGCTAGTAGAAGGATGTGAGTGGTGTCACCCTCACCCCGACGCGTGTTTCTCCACTAGCTTCTTCCGGGCGCCCCTACTTACCTTAGGAGCATTCTTTGCCCTCTAGCAATGAGACCATGTTACTTCATGTCATATCCGTAGCAACTTTGCATGCATTTTATTTGGCGCTAACATTAGGTGTCAGTATATACTGTCACGATTGGAAGTTCTATTCACCTTGATTTTTTTTCCTTTGTGATATTCATCGCAGTGGTGTCCCCCTACTGGGCACTCTGTTTCTACATTTTAATATTCTTGCTTTATTTATTATCGAATAAAGAAATTATAATTTTTAATTACTACACATCTCTTTTTTACTATGGTTATAATTAGTGAGCAGAGTATGTGATTGTAAGGTACACATTTTGTACAATTTTTTTGATAATAGAAGACATGACGTATAGTCAAGAAAGGTGCCATGTTTGGAGAACAAAAAATTGGCCATTCCACATCTGTCGAATTGTAAAATTATACTGTACAATATTGACAGTGGATACATGGGCAATATTTTATTTTTAGTTTTTTTTTTGTATTTATGACAAAATTATTAGGATTGGAATACCCCATGGGGCTTATAAATAGAGCACAAATAAAAACAGAACAGAAACCTCTGGAGGCTTTTCCGGGGGAGAGCAATTATTTCCAGAGCCGACAGTCAACTCACTGCAGAGACAAGAAGGGAAGCAGCTGCCGGGGGCCAAGAGCAGCTGAAAAGCACTTGGCTAAAGACATCTTGGGTCAGATGGGACCTTATGTCAGCACTTAGGAGCGGACGGATGGTTTCCGGCCTGTCCATGAGAGAAGGATATTGATTTCTATTTGGAGGATGGGATTCCGTAAAAGAAAAAAAGGGTTGGGGACCATTTACAGATTTCAGGAGTCAAAGGTGACAAAAAGGAGGCTAATTGAATGGAATTAATGTGCGTTTATGGTAGTAACATAGTAACATAGTAACATAGTTAGTAAGGCCGAAAAAAGACATTTGTCCATCCAGTTCAGCCTATATTCCATCATAATAAATACCCAGATCTACGTCCTTCTACAGAACCTAATAATTGTATGATACAATATTGTTCTGCTCCAGGAAGACATCCAGGCCTCTCTTGAACCCCTCGACTGAGTTCGCCATCACCACCTCCTCAGGCAAGCAATTCCAGATTCTCACTGCCCTAACAGTAAAGAATCCTCTTCTAGGTTGGTGGAAAAACCTTCTCTCCTCCACACGCAAAGAATGCCCCCTTGTGCCCGTCACCTTCCTTGGTATAAACAGATCCTCAGCGAGATATTTGTATTGTCCCCTTATATACTTATACATGGTTATTAGATCGCCCCTCAGTCGTCTTTTTTCTAGACTAAATAATCCTAATTTCGCTAATCTATCTGGGTATTGTAGTTCTCCCATCCCCTTTATTAATTTTGTTGCCCTCCTTTGTACTCTCTCTAGTTCCATTATATCCTTCCTGAGCACCGGTGCCCAAAACTGGACACAGTACTCCATGTGCGGTCTAACTAGGGATTTGTACAGAGGCAGTATAATGCTCTCATCATGTGTATCCAGACCTCTTTTAATGCACCCCATGATCCTGTTTGCCTTGGCAGCTGCTGCCTGGCACTGGCTGCTCCAGGTAAGTTTATCATTAACTAGGATCCCCAAGTCCTTCTCCCTGTCAGATTTACCCAGTGGTTTCCCGTTCAGTGTGTAATGGTGATATTGATTCCCTCTTCCCATGTGTATAACCTTACATTTATCATTGTTAAACCTCATCTGCCACCTTTCAGCCCAAGTTTCCAACTTATCCAGATCCATCTGTAGCAGAATACTATCTTCTCTTGTATTAACTGCTTTACATAGTTTTGTATCATCTGCAAATATCGATATTTTACTGTGTAAACCTTCTACCAGATCATTAATAAATATGTTGAAGAGAACAGGTCCCAATACTGACCCCTGCGGTACCCCACTGGTCACAGCGACCCAGTTAGAGACTATACCATTTATAACCACCCTCTGCTTTCTATCACTAAGCCAGTTATTAACCCATTTACACACATTTTCCCCCAGACCAAGCATTCTCATTTTGTGTACCAACCTCTTGTGCGGCACGGTATCAAACGCTTTGGAAAAATCGAGATATACCACGTCCAATGACTCACCGTGGTCCAGCCTATAGCTTACCTCTTCATAAAAACTGATTAGATTGGTTTGACAGGAGCGATTTCTCATAAACCCATGCTGATATGGAGTTAAACAGTTATTCTCATTGAGATAATCCAGAATAACATCCCTCAGAAACCCTTCAAATATTTTACCAACAATAGAGGTTAGACTTACTGGCCTATAATTTCCAGGTTCACTTTTAGAGCCCTTTTTGAATATTGGCACCACATTTGCTATGCGCCAGTCCTGCGGAACAGACCCTGTCGCTATAGAGTCACTAAAAATAAGAAATAAAGGTTTATCTATTACATTACTTAGTTCTCTTAGTACTCGTGGGTGTATGCCATCCGGACCCGGAGATTTATCTATTTTGATCTTATTTAGCCGGTTTCGCACCTCTTCTTGGGTTAGATTGGTGACCCTTAATATGGTTAGTAGTCACCAATGGTAGTCACCAATAGTAGTCACTAACATGGTTAGTAGTCACCAATCAATTCACTACCAACTGCTAAACAAAGGAAAAAGCATCGAGCAGTACACACTTTTTTTTTCCTTTTACAATGGGTCAATATGGGTGACAAACCACTGTTTGCGGAGGTTTACATAGTGAGATCTTCTCGGAATCTGCACTCAATGGAGGGACAGAACGTGATGTGAACAAGTCATCATACTAATAAACCCCCACATGAAGCAGAGGGACCTGCGGACCTCCACGGGTATAAGAGGCACCAGTCTGGACACTTGGTTATCCGAAGAGTCCGAGCAGAGATGATAAGAAAGAAAGTCGGAGTCTCAGGCCCTGGACGTCCTACTGGATCATCCAAGATGTCACAGAAGTCTTTTGTTTTTTTCCCATTAAAATATAGTTATCAATTATGTGATGTGACCTTCACATCCCCAATGGTCTGTAGACCTGAGACTCATGAAATATGTGTAGGCTTGTCACATTTTGGTGCGTATTTTAGCTATATCAGTTTATCACTTTTTGGTACACACGTTAGGTTTTTGTCAACATTGTTTTCTGTGTTTTCATTATATTGTCGGCACTATCTACTACCATTTCATAGAAACAAAGTGATCAATTGTGGACACCATGTAAACGCAAGACCTGGATCTGAATTTTCAGGCTCCATTGGTTTCTATAGAGAGAATAAAGCCATAAAATGTTTGTATAATGGGCAGCACGGTGGCTCTCGGGAAAAGTCAAATATTCTACACGCCCCTGACCCATGAACCATTAACAATCCCAGAGTTCCTTCCACCAAAGCAGTATTGAATCTTTTCTCCCCCAAACAAACATATAGTATTTTAAGAAAATACCGATGTCATTATAGTTTGCTCTTCGACCCTCTAGATTTTTTTCTCCTAAGATAATATTTTATAGCCCTAACCCTATCTTCAAGCATGACCCCAAACCTAGCCCTAACCCTAAGGCGGATTAAACCCTCAGACGCCAATGTCCTCCACTACACAACAGGTGTAAGGTAAGGTGGCTTACACACCATCTGTCTGGACAAAAAGATTTATTTTACCATTTTACATATGCAGATTTCTACTTTACCCCTTTACGTTACATTCTTCATATCACGTTTGTTCAAATTCACGACTCGTATACAAAACGTTGGATTAGGAAACTGATGTTATACCTGAGAGACATCAAAGTGGAAATCAAGCGTCTTCCCGGGAAGTTCCTTAGAGGAGCTCGTCCACAGTCGACTGATTTCAAGCTTTGTCAAATCCCCATGTTGATAAGCGGGAAGGACCAGGCTGGCAGACCGTGATACAACCAACTTCAAGATATTCAGAGCTTCTTTCCAGTGAACACTCTGAATGAAAAAAAACCCAGAAAAATAGACCGTTAAAAGTGATATTTACGTCCACTATCTGATATTGATATTATGGAGTTGTGCATCATGATTGATGAAAAACTTGAATTTATTTATGCTGGGAATTATAACTTTATATTCGTACAGAGTTTTTCTTTGGAGGCAGAAAAATTTCAAGTGGTTTTTAAGAGGAATCCACATCAGGAATCAAAGCAGTTTTTCATCCTTGGAGGCATTTTTGTTCCCCTAAACCAGTGTTCCCCAACTCCGGTCCTCAAGAGCCACTAACAGGTCATGTTTTCAGGATTTCCTTAGTATTGCACAGGTGATGGAATTATTGCCTGTGCAGGTGATGCAATTAACACCTGTGCAATACTAAGGAAATCCTGAAAACTTGACCTGTTGGTGGCTCTTGAGGACCGGAGTTGGGGAACACTGCCCTAAACCATAATTTGAAGTGGTGTTGACGACGTTCTTTGCGGCCCTCATGAAATCGACATCTCCTTTTTTTTTTCGATGGTGAGGTTTTCAGAACCTTGTCAGAACAAAATGCTACGAGAACGCGTATGAACTGCAAAGTGGATTTTCCACTGGAATCACAATGAAGAGTATTCAGTGAGTATGTATAAGTCGTTGCTGATGTGAATTTTGGTGCAGACCGGTGTCAATATCCTCATAACCAAACTTCTGAAGACTACTGAAGGTCAGAAAAGTGAAGACCGCCTGACAAGGAATACCACAATCCTATATCCAATAATGCATTCCAATACATCTTCCTCAGGTAATAATTCATTTGAGAACTCAAAGACAATGTCACATGATTGATCTTTTTTAATAGAGTCTCCATGATATTCAATTGATGGTGTATTATTAAGACAGGTCATCCATGTATGATATGTGGGGGTCAGACCTACAGGACCCCATCGATCAGCAGAACCTTCACGCAAGTAGGCAGTAACCACAGTGCCAGACCAGACACATATCCAAAGCGCGGTGTCTGGATAAACAATGATCATGGCCCTGATGAACTAGGTGGTCTCAGGGGGTCAGATCCAACAAGCCTTACACCTGTCTGAAGATTACTTAAATGCTGAGAATTTATAGTCCTCAAACTTAAGATTTATTTTATACAAGTATTCTGCTTATAATCTGCCATCAGATTTACGATTTTGCCTAAGTGGCATTACATCCTTGTCTGTACTGTCCGGAAGTGCACTAGAGAAGAAGCTAGTCAAGTCAAATGCAGTTTTTACAGAGCCAGAATAAAAGTTTTAATGTATTCAAAATTATGATTTTTTTAGTTTTTTGTCATCGTTTTTCATACCTGAACATATTTTTCAATGGTTTTCAGCACTTCCATGTTGAACTGTTTTCCAGGAATCATCGACATATCCATGTGGCTGAGAAGGCTGTAGATGATTTGCAGGAGAGACTGCTGCATGCTAGGGAGGCCTTTTTCAAGTAACTGGGGGAAGAACGTACAGGTAAGAAATTTTGTATAACTTGGTTTATTTTTTTAATTATTGATATAGACAGATATGACCCTGTGATAGGATCCAGAATTACCTCCGCCAAGTAGGTCACCATGTTGATGGTGATGTCGGTAAATGCTTCATGGAGGTATCTGCACACCACGTTCACCCAGGTGGACACGTCTCTGGTGTAGCTGTGTGTTTTGTACAGGGTCATGACATGGGCCAGGTTGGACAGCTTGGGACTCTTCTCTTCTAGGCATACCTAGCAGGGAGGACAAGGTGAACGCGTTTTACACTTGGCAGGACGATTTACAAGATACAAATCGGACAAAAGATCTGTTAATATCAAACCTGTGCAATTCTCTCTGCGGCTTCTTTACAGAAGTTGTTCGGGCTCTCAAAATGCTGAATTAAATGAGGCAGCAGACATAAGATATTCAACGGAAAACCTGGAGACGACCAAACGTGAGATTCATTACAATCAACATCATTTAGTTACTGAAATATATATATATATATATATATATATATATATATATATATATATATATATATATATATATATATATATATATATATATATATATATATATATATATATATATATATATATATATAGATATATAGATATATATATATATTTATTAAATTGTGAATCCATCTGCGAAGTAATAATCAAATCCCAGGAAATTACTCCGAGCTTATAACATATCTCTAAAATACATGCGCAAGGTAAAATATCTGTTTCCTACTTTACATAGAGATTAGATAAAAAATATGACTGCATGCAGCCACCACTAGGGGGAGCTCACTGCATACAGATTTATACAATTGGTATTGAAATACATGGGCATGAGCTCCCCTAGTGGTGGTTGGTAGAAACACACTCTCGCCACAGACCCCATAGTCTCCTTTATCGATGGTACACAACTATACTTGATGGGTGAAAAGAACGTGTCCTATCTAACCAAAAGGGCCTACACTGATAGGGCATTACTTCCCATACTGCAATGACGTTGGTACCAGATGACTTCTGTGTGTGAGGTTCTTCTCTTTCTGATGGGTCTCGTCATGCCCAATTCTTTGTGCTCAGCCTGGCGGCCATGTGTATTTGTGAGGGAATCATGGTGGAGACCAGTTACTGAAGTGGTATTGGCACCTTACCTATGACTTGTGTACAGTCCACCATGGAGACCCGTGAAACAGGCGTGAGCAAACTGAAGAGCTGAAGCGTCAAGTCCGTGGTAGTGAGAGACGTGAACCCTTTGAGGAGTAGTTGCTGCAGCCCAGAGAAGTCAGACCACTTCAGCTGTCCTTGGAGCTTCTCCAGCTTCTCTCGGTTTTCGGACTTGTCCAGCGGCAAATGAGACAAAAGTTTATTCAACAGTCTGAGCGCCATCAAATACTCAAATTCAAAGTCTGACTCCATGAGGGCCATAGCGACCCAGAAGATGGTGGCCAACAGGTTAGTGGGGTTGTTTATGTGGGAGGGATCAGCCACGTTGTCCTTTAGTGAGGATGAACTCCTGGTTTTGGGAGAGAAGCCCTGTTGGGTACAAGCTTGGATCCTGTCCAGAGTGGCGCTGCGCGGAGGATCCGAGGATTTGTCCACAACTCCAAACTTCTTGGGAACAGAGAAGCTCCTCTGATGGCGGCTACGTTCAGCCGTGGCCGTGCTGCCACCCACCATCCCGGGATTAACGTTCAGCTGACCGGTACTTTTCCGGTTTGCCGTTAGCTTTGTATTGGACGTCAGATCAGGAGACGACGACCTGTAAATAAGAACAGCATTCATTAACCACTTCTGTCAACCGGCGATTACGGTATATAATCTTAAATGTAATTTTACAAGGCTCTTTCCCGACTGTGACATTGACTTATAGGGTATCTCCTACAGATAGAACTAGGGCGAGCATTTCTTCTGGAAAACAGCTACTTTACATACTTTTTTTTCATTAAACAGGTATTCCCAGCTCCAAGATCCTATCCCAATATGTGTAATAATAATAATATTAGCAAATACCTCCAATGAGAAATGTAGTACAGTTCTTCAGATTTGCTGTGTCATCCATGGTTACGACCAATCATATAGTTACAGTTAAGTTAGTGGTCGTAATCATGGATACTTAAGGTACCGTCACACTCAGCAACTTTCCAACGATCACGACCAGCGATATGACCTGGCTGTGATCGTTGGAAAGTCCTTGTGTGGTCGCTGGAGAGCTGTCACACAGACAGCTCTCCAGCGACCAACGATGCCGAAGTCCCCGGGTAACCAGGGTAAACATCGGGTTACTAAGCGCAGGGCCGCGCTTAGTAACCCGATGTTTACCCTGGTTACCATTGTAAATGTAAAAAAAAAAAAAAACACATACTCACATTCCGGTGCCTGTCACATCCCCTGGTGTCCGCTTCCCTGCACTCCTCCTGCATCCTGTGTAAGCGCCGGCCGTAAAGCAGAGCGGTGACGTCACCGCTGTGCTCTGCTTTACGGCTGGCCGGCGCTGACACAGGATGCAGGAGGAGTGCAGGGAAGCGGACACCAGGGGATGTGACAGGCACCGGAATGTGAGTGTGTTTTTTTTTTACATTTACAATGGTAACCAGGGTAAACATCGGGTTAATAAGCGCGGCCCTGCGCTTAGTAACCCAATGTTTACCATGGTTACCAGTGAACACATCGCTGGATCGGCGTCACACACAGAGCAAAAGTTTGGACACACGTTCTCATTCTCAAGAGAATGCCAAGAGTGTGCAAAGCAGTCATCAAAGCAAAGGGTGGCTACTTTGAAGAACCTAGAATATAAGACATAATTTCAATTGTTTCACACTTTTTTGTTAAGTATATAATTCCACATGTGTTAATTCATAGTTTTGATGCCTTCAGTGTGAATGTACAATTTTCATAGTCATGAAAATACAGAAAAAATTTTAAATGAGAAGGTGTGTCCAAACTTTTGCTCTGTACTGTATGTTCCTATCAACGTACTTGTGTGTGACTATCCGTATTATTAAACGTTATGGATAGATCTGACCACTGTCCGCTCATCTGGAAAGCTAAACAATGCAGCGACAAGCGATATAGATTGCATAAGCCATTGCTACATAAAGAGGAAGCAGAGTTCGTTGCATGAGTTTTTTTTTTTACTAAATGGGAGTCTATGAGCCACGTATGTAACTTTTTGGTATGGGGCTGGATGTTCAGCGCATACATACAGCGCCACTCCTTTCCACAGGTTGTGTCCAGCGCTGCAACGCCGCTCCATTTACGTGAATAAGACTGAGCTGCACTATCATACGGGAAAAAGTGTAACACTATTTTTTTGGGGGGGGGGGGAAAGCTATGTTTTACTAATCCTGAACAAACCTTTTGATGTAATCACTAGTGATGAGCGAACATGCTGTGACAAGGTGTTATCTGAGCATGCTCGGGTGCTGATCTAGAGTCTTCAGCGTGCTCAAAAAATATGTCCGAGTCCCCGCGGCTGCATACCCATATACATGATAAGAGGGGTAGGGGGGCAGCCGTGTTATAATGTATGAAAGACCCCTTCATGTACACATTTTCCATTTTATTATTCCTTTAAGAATAAAAAATAGCCCAATAATCAGATGTCATCTTACAAAGGAAGTTATAGGGGAAATGTAGCATTACATGCCGGTGAATTTAAATGAATGGTAACCCATGATAAACACAAGGGTGGGCTGGGTGTGCGAGAGGGAAAGACGCTTTTTGAGGGAGAATAGGAGATATCCCTTTAAATGCGTCACCATTAACAGAGACGACCAGGAATGAACAATAATGTCAGGCTTAAAGCTGAGCCATGTTCTTGGTGGTCCGACCTCTGGAAACCCCAATGATTTGTTCACGTGAATGAAGCTGGGTGCAGTTCTCTGGGGCGCCAAACAGCGAGGGTCCTCAGAGGTCAGGCCCCCACTGATTGATCATAAAGTAATGTCATATCCTAGTGATAGCACCTGGGTCCATATCACAGATGGTGGGATAAGGGCTACACAGCATTAATGTAGGCACATCACGCTATGGATGTGTACGGCCGGACCACCACCATGTACCTGGACAGCACAGCCAGCAGATCGCTGTTCTTCAGACAGTCGGCTAAGTTATCAACAGCAGCTTCCAAAGTCAGGAGGACCTCCATGACATAGCCCTGCCAGCAAGATGAAGAACAAGACGAAATTATTATTACAACCAGCAACAATCTCAGATTTCTCTCTAATAGAATAGAGGTCTAAGGATAACGCTTCTCCATGTGGAGAGAGACAAGCCAGGCCTGGCATATCAGAGTGAGGAGACTTATTAGCCATGCATGCTCCTCTAGGGAAATTAAATACGCAAAATGTCTCTTCAGAGAAGAGGAGGACTAGAACTAAACACGGTCTGCAAATTGAGATTCTGGTTTGGCTTTTATCCCAAGTCATATGGCAAGGCTCGATAAAGAGTCAATATTGACTTTTAAGGACGCTGCTTCCTATAGGTGGCGCTAAAGTTCCAGTCCTCCTCTCTGAAGAGACAATTTGCATCTGTAATAGAAGATATTGGGGCAAGTTATAAAAATCGAGAAGAAAGGTAAAACTAGGGGGCAGACAGTAGAACTGGCATGTGCCCAATATAAGTTCCGCCGTGCCATCAGATCTCTAGATCATGACAGGTGCCACTCAGAGAATGTCTACATGCGGCACTCCAGCTCCTGTGGTTTCCCAGCATGCACTGGTAGCCTGGAGCTGGAGGGCTGCATAGAGCGGACCCCCTGGAATACCATCCATACACATTATGGAGCCACTCCGGTCACGTGCCGCCATCTTGTGACCGTAACTTCTAGCAGATCAAAATAAGGAGAGGTAAGGCTACGTTCACATTAGCGTTATGCATGTTTGCGTCGGGTGACGCATGCGTCATGCGCCCCTATATTTAACATGGGGGATGCATGCGTCTTTTTGTGCTGCGTTGTGCGACGCATGCGTTTTTTTTGCCGCAAGCGTCGGGCCAAGAAAACGCAACAAGTTGCATTTTTCTTGCGTCCAAATTTTGGCAAAAAACGACGCATGCGTCGCAAAACGCAGCGTTTTTGCGTGCGTTTTGTTGCGTTTTTGTTTGCGTTGTGCGTTGCGTCGCCGACGCAGTGGCGCACAACGCAAATGTGAACATAGCCCAACAGTCACAAGCTCTCAGTATAAGTCCATGTGACCCTCGTTCTGGCCTTATAGACTTACACTGAGAAGAAATACCGGAGCGAACCGACAGGTCACAACTTGCAGAAAATGACCGCAGCGACGCCGGGAACAGAAGAAGACGGCGGCTGGTAAGTATGAGATTACAGGGAACTTGGATTTGCTGCACCACTCCAGCTCTGCAATAAATAAGCAAAAACGCTGGAGTGGCGCTTTGGAGGAAAAATGGAAGATGGACAAACCTGTATTTCATCTCCGTATTCTCCGATGACCTCGACCAACCTAGAAAGAAGGTCGGATAACGCATGGGCCGAAAGCGGCTGCTTCAAAGCGCGCAGGATCTGGAAAGAGCGCCCGGCGTAATGCCTGGAAGAGCTGGCGAGAGCAGTCTGCAGAGCCACCTCACTTAGGTGCTGCTCCAAGTGGAAGCCTGAGGAACAGCACGAAACAATATATTTATTACAAAAAAAAAAAAATTGTAAAAGGAAGAAAAAGAGCCAAAACCAACAAAAAAAAAGGCGACAAAATACGACCTTTAGAGTTTCAGAATTTGAAGTTCAGCCAAAGTGGTTATTCAAAATCTTAATTTATAATATATAAAGCCTAAAAGGTAAAAGACAAATTATTCTACATTGTGTACAGCTATTAGCGACTGCCAGAACAGTTCACGGTCTTCACAAGCCAAACGGTTTGGTTTCTATTAGGTTTGTACTTGCGAGAATTAGTGGTTTTTGAATGGCAGTGAAATGATCGCGGGGCCCAGCAGGGGGCAGCGTGGCACCACTTCTAATAAAGTAATGGCCGCCCTGAGATCATAAGAAATACAAAAGAAGAACGAGAAATTACCAGATTTTGTGTCCTTAAAGACAGACACTACATGACGTAAGAAGTTGGTGAGCTGATCTGCACTTCTGGAATTCTGGTTCTTGGGTGTGATATCCTCATGGCACCAGAGTGGCCCAAACGCTCTGCAACAATAGAAGACTACATTATAATATGTAATTAACCCTTTCATAACGTGGCATTTCTTTTTCTTCCCTTTCTTTCAAGGGCCGTAATCTCAAAAAGGAAATCAGTCACCGGGTTTTCCCCCATATAAACTTTGGCCACCATCTTTAATGCCTCTTTTACAGCAGTCTAGCTGTACACAAGTCCCCAACCCCCTCTGCATATCCCCAAAAATATATTTCCTAACCCCTCCATATGGCGCGGTAAAAAGGATGATTACTGGACATGTCAACTAAAGCTGCATTTACACTGCAAGATAATCGTGGGCAAGTGTGGTTAAAAAACGCTCATTTCACCGTGTAAACAGGCTGTCGATGAAATGATCTTTTGCGTTGCACAAAAAAAATTTTTTTTTTGCGGCAAATGCATTGTCCTGTGTAAACAAGAATTGCGCTGCTGAGAACTATGACAGCTTATGGACAGTGAGAGATCCAGTATACAGGACTCCCGCTGTATAGCATATATAGCATTGTTTAGTTTGGCCTGCCTGTGTAAACAGGACTTGTGCTGTATAGTATATATAGCATTGTTTAGCTTGGTCTGCCTGTGTAAACAGGACTCACAATGTATAGTATATATAGCATTGTTTAGTTTGGTCTGTGTGTAAACAGGACTCTCGCTGTATAGTATATATAGCATTGTTTAGTTTGGTCTGCCTGTGTAAACAGAACTTGCGCTGTATAGTATATATAGCATTGTTTAGCTTGGTCTGCCTGTGTAAACAGGACTCGCGATGTATAGTATATATAGCATTGTTTAGTTTGGTCTGTCTGTGTAAACAGGACTCTCGCTGTATAGTATATATAGCATTGTTTAGTTTGGTCTGTCTGTGTAAACAGGAGGTCGTATTGTGCCACCAGTTGGTCCACGTGAACAGACCCTTAGTCTTAAAGAGACGAGCAGAGACTTTGGCTCATAAAACTGATTGCTGTAGGATCCGTCTGTTAAACCAATGATGTCAATGTGAATGGATCAGTTTTTATTAAGTTTGAAATTAATCCAGTTTTTTTTCATTCTCATATTCGTCTCAAGCAAGCAATCGCTGGACCCGAGAACTGCGCCTAATTACTGAGAATATTGCCGAGTGGTAAGCGAGTGTTGTTCATAGCTACACAAACACTGATAAACCCAATCTCACCAGGCCTGTGTGATAGGTTATCAGCAGCGTATTCAGAAGTTCAGATAAAATAATCTCTCCCTGCCAGACGCTCACCTGGTGGTCAGAAACTCGATTAACTTGTTGGCTTTTTGATCCATTTCCACTGATGCATCAACATCCTCGATCTCCTGGCTGATCTGGGGGATGTTCCCACTGCTTCCTCCAAGACTGATACTGGAGGAGGTAGAACTAGAACTGAGGCCGGAGTCTGGCACCGGAGAAGACTGGTACTCCCGGAGAAAGTCAAAGCCTCCTGCCAAAGATAATACAGGAATGTAGCATATCACTCTGCGGCACGCACACAGACAGACAGACGCACACAGACACAGACAGACACGCACAGACACGCACACACACGCACACACACAGACAGACACGCACACAGACACGCACACAGACACAGACACGCACACAGACACGCACACAGACACAGACACGCACACAGACACAGACACGCACACAGACACATACAGACACGCACACAGACACAGACAGACACGCACACACACAGACAGACACGCACACAGACACGCACACAGACACAGACACGCACACAGACACGCACACAGACACAGACACGCACACAGACACGCACACAGACACGCACACAGACAGACACGCACACAGACAGACACACACACAGACACAGACACGCACACATACACAGACACGCACAGACAGACACGCACACAGACACGCACACAGACACGCACACAGACACACACACAGACACACACACAGACACAGACACGCACAGACAGACACGCACACAGACAGACACGCACACAGACAGACACGCACACAGACAGACACGCACACAGACAGACACGCACACAGACAGACACGCACACAGACAGACACGCACACAGACAGACACGCACACAGACAGACACGCACACAGACAGACACGCACACAGACAGACACGCACACAGACAGACACGCACACAGACAGACACGCACACAGACAGACACGCACACAGACAGACACGCACACAGACAGACACGCACACAGACAGACACGCACACAGACAGACACGCACACAGACACGCACACAGACAGACACGCACACAGACAGACACGCACACAGACAGACACGCACACAGACAGACACGCACACAGACAGACACGCACACAGACAGACACGCACACAGACAGACACGCGAACAGACAGACAGACACGCACACAGACAGACACACAGACACAGACACATACACAGACACGCACAGACAGACACGCACACAGACACAGACACGCACACAGACAGACACGCACACAGACAGACACGCACACAGACAGACACGCACACAGACAGACACGCACACAGACAGACACGCACACAGACAGACACGCACACAGACAGACACGCACACAGACAGACACGCACACAGACAGACACGCACACAGACAGACACGCACACAGACAGACACGCACACAGACAGACACGCACACAGACACGCACACAGACAGACACGCACACAGACAGACACGCACACAGACAGACACGCACACAGACAGACACGCACACAGACAGACACGCACACAGACAGACACGCACACAGACAGACACGCGAACAGACAGACAGACACGCACACAGACAGACACAGACACATACACAGACACGCACAGACAGACACGCACACAGACACAGACACGCACACAGACAGACACGCACACAGACAGACACGCACACAGACAGACACGCACACAGACAGACAAGCACACAGACAGACACGCACACAGACAGACACGCACACAGACAGACACGCACACAGACAGACACGCACACAGACAGACACGCACACAGACAGACACGCACACAGACAGACACGCACACAGACAGACACGCACACAGACAGACACGCACACAGACAGACACACGCACACAGACAGACACGCACACAGACCGACACGCACACAGACCGACACGCACACAGACAGACACGCACACAGACAGACACGCACACAGACAGACACGCACACAGACAGACACGCACACAGACAGACACGCACACAGACAGACACGCACACAGACAGACACGCACACAGACAGACACGCACACAGACAGACACGCACACAGACAGACACGCACACAGACAGACACGCACACAGACACGCACACAGACAGACACGCACACAGACACGCACACAGACACGCACACAGACACGCACACAGACACGCACACAGACACGCACACAGACACAGACACGCACACAGACACAGACACGCACACAGACACGCACAGACACAGACACGCACACGCACACAGACACGCACACAGACACGCACACAGACACGCACACAGACACGCACACAGACACGCACACAGACACAGACACAGACAGACACAGACACAGACAGACACACACACAGACACGCACACAGACAGACACGCACACAGACACGCACACAGACACAGAAACGCACACAGACAGACACGCACACAGACACACAGACAGACACGCACACAGACAGACACGCACACAGAAACGCACACAGACACGCACACAGACACAGAAACGCACACAGACAGACACGCACACAGACACACAGACAGACACGCACACAGACAGACACGCACACAGACAGACACGCACACAGACAGACACGCACACAGACACGCACACAGACACACAGACAGACACGCACACAGACAGACACGCACACAGACAGACACGCACACAGACAGACACGCACACAGACAGACGCACACAGACACGCACACAGACACGCACACAGACACGCACACAGACACGCACACAGACAGACACGCACACAGACAGACACACACACACAGACAGACACACAGACAGACACACATACACAGACACGCACAGACAGACACGCACACAGACAGACACGCACACAGACAGACACGCACACAGACAGACACGCACACAGACAGACACGCACACAGACACGCACACAGACACGCACACAGACAGACACGCACACAGACAGACACGCACACAGACAGACACGCACACAGACAGACACGCACACAGACAGACACGCACACAGACAGACACGCACACAGACAGACACGCACACAGACAGACACGCGAACAGACAGACAGACACGCACACAGACAGACACACAGACACAGACACATACACAGACACGCACAGACAGACACGCACACAGACACAGACACGCACACAGACAGACACGCACACAGACAGACACGCACACAGACAGACACGCACACAGACAGACACGCACACAGACAGACGCACACAGACACGCACACAGACACGCACACAGACACGCACACAGACACGCACACAGACAGACACGCACACAGACAGACACACACACACAGACAGACACACAGACAGACACACATACACAGACACGCACAGACAGACACGCACACAGACAGACACGCACACAGACAGACACGCACACAGACAGACACGCACACAGACACGCACACAGACAGACACGCACACAGACAGACACGCACACAGACAGACACGCACACAGACAGACACGCACACAGACAGACACGCACACAGACAGACACGCACACAGACAGACACGCACACAGACAGACACGCACACAGACAGACACGCGAACAGACAGACAGACACGCACACAGACAGACACACAGACACAGACACATACACAGACACGCACAGACAGACACGCACACAGACACAGACACGCACACAGACAGACACGCACACAGACAGACACGCACACAGACAGACACGCACACAGACAGACACGCACACAGACAGACACGCACACAGACAGACACGCACACAGACAGACACGCACACAGACAGACACGCACACAGACAGACACGCACACAGACAGACACGCACACAGACAGACACGCACACAGACAGACACGCACACAGACAGACACGCACACAGACAGACACGCACACAGACAGACACGCACACAGACAGACACGCACACAGACAGACACGCACACAGACAGACACGCACACAGACAGACACGCACACAGACACAGACACGCACACAGACACAGACACGCACACAGACACAGACACGCACACAGACACAGACACGCACAGACACAGACACGCACAGACACAGACACGCACACGCACACAGACACGCACACAGACACGCACACAGACACGCACACAGACACGCACACAGACACGCACACAGACACGCACACAGACACGCACACAGACACAGACACAGACAGACACACACACAGACACGCACACAGACAGACACGCACACGCACACAGACACGCACACAGACACGCACACAGACACAGAAACGCACACAGACAGACACGCACACAGACAGACACGCACACAGAAACGCACACAGACAGACACGCACACAGACACACAGACAGACACGCACACAGACAGACACGCACACAGACAGACACGCACACAGACAGACACGCACACAGACAGACACGCACACAGACAGACACGCACACAGACAGACACGCACACAGACACACAGACAGACACGCACACAGACAGACACGCACACAGACAGACACGCACACAGACACGCACACAGACAGACGCACACAGACACGCACACAGACACGCACACAGACACGCACACAGACACGCACACAGACAGACACGCACACAGACAGACACACACAGACAGACACACACACAGACAGACACACAGACACAGACACGCACACATACACAGACACGCACAGACAGACACGCACACAGACACGCACACAGACACGCACACAGACACACACACAGACACGCACACAGAGAGACACGCACACAGACACGCACACAGACACGCACACAGACACGCACACAGACACGCACACAGACACGCACACAGACACGCACACAGACACGCACACAGACACGCACACAGACACACACACAGACACACACACAGACACACACACAGACACACAGACACGCAGACACACACACAGACACGCACACAGAGAGACACGCACACAGACACGCACACAGACACGCACACAGACACGCACACAGACACGCACACAGACACGCACACAGACACGCACACAGACACGCACACAGACACGCACACAGACACGCACACAGACACGCACACAGACACGCACACAGACACGCACACAGACACGCACACAGACAGACACGCACACAGACAGACACGCACACAGACAGACACGCACACAGACAGACACGCACACAGACAGACACACAGACACAGACACGCACACATACACAGACACGCACAGACAGACACGCACACAGACACACACAGACACACACAGACACGCACACAGACACGCACACAGACAGACACGCACACAGACAGACACGCACACAGACACGCACACAGACACAGACACGCACACAGACAGACACGCACACAGACAGACACGCACACAGACAGACACGCACACAGACAGACACGCACACAGACAGACACGCACACAGACACAGACACGCACACAGACAGACACGCACACAGACAGACACGCACACAGACAGACACGCACACAGACAGACACGCACACAGACAGACACGCACACAGACAGACACGCACACAGACAGACACGCACACAGACAGACACGCACACAGACAGACACGCACACAGACAGACACGCACACAGACAGACACGCACACAGACAGACACGCACACAGACAGACACGCACACAGACAGACACGCACACAGACAGACACGCACACAGACAGACACGCACACAGACAGACACGCACACAGACAGACACGCACACAGACAGACACGCACACAGACACAGACACAGACACACACACAGACACACACACAGACAGACACGCACACAGACACGCACACAGACACGCACACAGACAAACACGCACACAGACACGCACACATACACAGACACGCACAGACAGACACGCACACAGACACAGACACAGACACGCACACAGACACAGACACGCACACAGACAGACACGCACACAGACAGACACGCACACAGACAGACACAGACACGCACACAGACAGACACGCACACAGACACAGACACGCACACAGACAGACACGCAGACAGACACGCACACAGACACGCACACAGACACGCACACAGACACGCACACAGACACGCACACAGACACGCACACAGACACGCACACAGACACGCACACAGACACGCACACAGACACGCACACAGACAAACACGCACACAGACACGCACACATACAGACACGCACAGACAGACACGCACACAGACACAGACACGCACACAGACACGCACACAGACACGCACACAGACACGCACACAGACACGCACACAGACACGCACACAGACACGCACACAGACACACACAGACAGACACGCACACAGACAGACACGCACACAGACAGACACGCACACAGACAGACACGCACACAGACAGACACGCACACAGACAGACACGCACACAGACAGACACGCACACAGACAGACACGCACACAGACAGACACGCACACAGACACGCACACAGACACACACACAGACACAGACACACACAGACACACACACAGACACACACACAGACACAGACACGCACACAGACAGACACGCACACAGACACAGACACGCACACAGACAGACACGCACACAGACAGACACGCACACAGACACGCACACAGACACACACACAGACACACACACAGACACACACACAGACACACACAGACACACACACAGACACACACACACACAGACACAGACACGCACACAGACAGACACGCACACAGACAGACAGGCACACAACGCACACAGACAGACACGCACACAGACAGACACGCACACAGACAGACACGCACACAGACAGACACGCACACAGACAGACACGCACACAGACAGACACGCACACAGACAGACACGCACACAGACAGACACGCACACAGACAGACACGCACACAGACAGACACGCACACAGACAGACACGCACACAGACACACACACAGACACGCACACAGACAGACACGCACACAGACACGCACACAGACACACACACAGACACACACACAGACACACACACAGACACACACACAGACACACACACAGACACACACACAGACACACACACAGACACGCACACAGACACACACACAGACACGCACACAGACACGCACACAGACACACACACAGACACAGACACGCACACAGACAGACACGCACACAGACACACACACAGACACACACAGACACACACACAGACACACACACAGACACACACACAGACACACACACAGACACACACACAGACAGACACGCACACAGACAGACACGCACACAGACAGACACGCACACAGACAGACACGCACACAGACAGACACGCACACAGACAGACACGCACACAGACAGACACGCACACAGACACGCACACAGACACGCACACAGACACGCACACAGACAAACACGCACACAGACAAACACGCACACAGACACGCACGCACACAGACACGCACACATACACAGACACGCACAGACAGACACGCACACGCACACAGACACGCACACAGACACGCACACAGACACGCACACAGACACACACACAGACACACACACAGACAGACACGCACACAGACAGACACGCACACAGACAGACACGCACACAGACAGACACGCACACAGACAGACACGCACACAGACAGACACGCACACAGACAGACACGCACACAGACAGACACGCACACAGACAGACACGCACACAGACAGACACGCACACAGACACGCACACAGACACAGACACGCACACAGACAGACACGCACACAGACAGACACGCACACAGACAGGCACGCACACAGACAGACACGCACACAGACAGACACGCACACAGACAGACACGCACACAGACACGCACACAGACACGCACACAGACACGCACACAGACACGCACACAGACACAGACACGCACACAGACAGACACGCACACAGACAGACACGCACACAGACAGGCACGCACACAGACAGACACGCACACAGACAGACACGCACACAGACAGACACGCACACAGACACGCACACAGACACGCACACAGACACGCACACAGACACGCACACAGACACGCACACAGACACAGACACGCACACAGACACGCACACAGACACACACACAGACAGACACGCACACAGACAGACACGCACACAGACAGACACGCACACAGACAGACACGCACACAGACAGACACGCACACAGACAGACACGCACACAGACAGACACGCACACAGACAGACACGCACACAGACAGACACGCACACAGACAGACACGCACACAGACAGACACGCACACAGACAGACACGCACACAGACAGACACGCACACAGACAGACACGCACACAGACAGACACGCACACAGATAGACAGGCACACAACGCACACAGACAGACACGCACACAGACAGACAGGCACACAACGCACACAGACAGACACGCACACAGACAGACACGCACACAGACAGACACGCACACAGACACAGACACGCACACAGACAGACACGCACACAGACAGACACGCACACAGACAGGCACGCACACAGACAGACACGCACACAGACAGACACGCACACAGACACGCACACAGACACGCACACAGACACGCACACAGACACAGACACGCACACAGACAGACACGCACACAGACAGACACGCACACAGACAGGCACGCACACAGACAGACACGCACACAGACAGACACGCACACAGACAGACACGCACACAGACAGACACGCACACAGACAGACACGCACACAGACACGCACACAGACACGCACACAGACACGCACACAGACACGCACACAGACACGCACACAGACACGCACACAGACACGCACACAGACACGCACACAGACACGCACACAGACACGCACACAGACACGCACACAGACACAGACACGCACACAGACACGCACACAGACAAGCACACAGACACGCACACAGACACGCACACAGACACGCACACAGACACGCACACAGACACGCACACAGACACGCACACAGACACGCACACAGACACGCACACAGACACGCACACAGACACGCACACAGACACGCACACAGACACAGACACGCACACAGACACGCACACAGACACGCACACAGACACGCACACAGACACGCACACAGACACGCACACAGACACGCACACAGACACGCACACAGACACGCACACAGACACGCACACAGACACGCACACAGACACGCACACAGACACGCACACAGACACAGACACGCACACAGACACGCACACAGACACGCACACAGACACGCACACAGACACGCACACAGACACGCACACAGACACGCACACAGACACGCACACAGACACGCACACAGACACGCACACAGACACGCACACAGACACGCACACAGACACGCACACAGACACGCACACAGACACGCACACAGACACAGACACGCACACAGACAGACACGCACACAGACAGGCTCGCACACAGACAGACACGCACACAGACAGACACGCACACAGACAGACACGCACACAGACAGACACGCACACAGACAGACACGCACACAGACAGACACGCACACAGACAGACACGCACACAGACAGACACGCACACAGACACGCACACAGACACGCACACAGACACGCACACAGACACGCACACAGACACGCACACAGACACAGACACGCACACAGACACGCACACAGACACGCACACAGACACGCACACAGACACGCACACAGACACGCACACAGACACACACACAGACAGACACGCACACAGACAGACACGCACACAGACAGACACGCACAGAGACAGACACGCACACAGACAGACACGCACACAGACAGACACGCACACAGACAGACACGCACACAGACAGACACGCACACAGACACGCACACAGACACGCACACAGACACGCACACAGACACGCACACAGACACGCACACAGACACGCACACAGACACAGACACGCACACAGACACGCACACAGACACGCACACAGACACGCACACAGACACGCACACAGACACGCACACAGACACGCACACAGACACACACACAGACACACACACAGACACACACAGACACAGACACGCACACAGACACGCACACAGACACACACACAGACACACACACAGACACACACAGACACAGACACGCACACAGACACGCACACAGACACGCACACAGACACGCACACAGACACGCACACAGACACAGACACGCACACAGACACGCACACAGACACGCACACAGACACGCACACAGACACGCACACAGACACGCACACAGACACGCACACAGACACGCACACAGACACGCACACAGACACGCACACAGACACACACACAGACACACACAGACACAGACACGCACACAGACACGCACACAGACACGCACACAGACACGCACACAGACACGCACACAGACACAGACACGCACACAGACACGCACACAGACACGCACACAGACACGCACACAGACACGCACACAGACACGCACACAGACACGCACACAGACACGCACACAGACACGCACACAGACAGACACGCACACAGACAGACACGCACACAGACAGACACGCACACAGACAGACACGCACACAGACAGACACGCACACAGACAGACACGCACACAGACAGACACGCACACAGACAGACACGCACACAGACAGACACGCACACAGACAGACACGCACACAGACAGACACGCACACAGACAGACACGCACACAGACAGACACGCACACAGACAGACACGCACACAGACAGACACGCACACAGACAGACACGCACACAGACAGACACGCACACAGACAGACACGCACACAGACACGCACACAGACACGCACACAGACACGCACACAGACACGCACACAGACACGCACACAGACACGCACACAGACACGCACACAGACACGCACACAGACACGCACACAGACACGCACACAGACACGCACACAGACACGCACACAGACACGCACACAGACACGCACACAGACACGCACACAGACACGCACACAGACACGCACACAGACACGCACACAGACACGCACACAGACACGCACACAGACACGCACACAGACACGCACACAGACACGCACACAGACACGCACACAGACACGCACACAGACACGCACACAGACACGCACACAGACACGCACACAGACACGCACACAGACACGCACACAGACACGCACACAGACACGCACACAGACACGCACACAGACACGCACACAGACACGCACACAGACACAGACACGCACACAGACAGACACGCACACAGACAGACACGCACACAGACACGCACACAGACACGCACACAGACACGCACACAGACACGCACACAGACACGCACACAGACACGCACACAGACACGCACACAGACACGCACACAGACACGCACACAGACACGCACACAGACACGCACACAGACACGCACACAGACACGCACACAGACACGCACACAGACACGCACACAGACACGCACACAGACACACACAGACACGCACACAGACACGCACACAGACACGCACACAGACACGCACACAGACACGCACACAGACACGCACACAGACACGCACACAGACACGCACACAGACACACACAGACACGCACACAGACACGCACACAGACACGCACACAGACACGCACACAGACACGCACACAGACACGCACACAGACACGCACACAGACACGCACACAGACACGCACACAGACACGCACACAGACACGCACACAGACACGCACACAGACACGCACACAGACACGCACACAGACACGCACACAGACACGCACACAGACACAGACACGCACACAGACAGACACGCACACAGACAGACACGCACACAGACAGACACGCACACAGACAGACACGCACACAGACAGACACGCACACAGACAGACACGCACACAGACAGACACGCACACAGACAGACACGCACACAGACAGACACGCACACAGACAGACACGCACACAGACAGACACGCACACAGACAGACACGCACACAGACAGACACGCACACAGACAGACACGCACACAGACAGACACGCACACAGACAGACACGCACACAGACAGACACGCACACAGACAGACACGCACACAGACAGACACGCACACAGACAGACACGCACACAGACAGACACGCACACAGACAGACACGCACACAGACACGCACACAGACACGCACACAGACACGCACACAGACACGCACACAGACACGCACACAGACACAGACACGCACACAGACACGCACACAGACACGCACACAGACACGCACACAGACACGCACACAGACACGCACACAGACACGCACACAGACACGCACACAGACACGCACACAGACACGCACACAGACACGCACACGGACACAGACACGCACACAGACACGCACACAGACACGCACACAGACACGCACACAGACACGCACACAGACACGCACACAGACACGCACACAGACACACACACAGACACAGACACAGACACGCACACAGACACGCACACAGACACAGACACGCACACAGACACAGACACGCACACAGACAGACACGCACACAGACAGACACGCACACAGACAGACACGCACACAGACAGACACGCACACAGACAGACACGCACACAGACAGACACGCACACAGACAGACACGCACACAGACACGCACACAGACACGCACACAGACACGCACACAGACACGCACACAGACACGCACACAGACACGCACACAGACACGCACACAGACACGCACACAGACACGCACACAGACACGCACACAGACACGCACACAGACACGCACACAGACAGACACGCACACCACACAGACACAGACGCGCACACAAACACGCACACCACACACGTCTGAGGGATATTTTTTATCTTGCAAATTCCACTTTTCTCTTTGCACCATAACTTGCAAATCTCTTAAGCAAGGTATAAATGCACATCGTCTGATAAACACTAGTGAGGGCATTGCCTTGACTGCACGTGAAGTTATACACAATGGGCATTTGGCATCCTTTGATCCAACAATACTAGTGGGATGAAAAAAAATATATATATATATTTTTTTTTTTGGGTGGGGGGAGGGGGGGGTGGTTTAATTTCATTTAAAGCCCCACTCCAGCAATTTTCTTTATTGCACTGCTGGAGTGGTGCTTTAAATACAATTCCCCTGCCCCCTGTCTCATACTCGCCTGCCAATAAATTCATTGTTTTCCAGTGTTGCTCCAGTCACTCTCCATAGAAAAGTCACGGGCCAGCAGCTCCGGTGTTTCATGAAGTGGCGCAGAGGCCACTTTTCAATACAAGTCTATGAAAGCCTCGTTTGTTGCATTGAGAGCTTGTGGCGTAGCTCCTGACTTCCAGCCAATCAGAAGCTGTGCTTATTAGATGGCATTGGGGGACCGGAGCGGCACCAAAAAAACAGCGAAGACGCCAGAGGGCGAGTATATGATCAGGAGCAGGCGACTTACTGTACATTTAAAGCGCCACTCTAGCACTGAAAAATAAAAATGCTGGAGTGGTGCTTCAAACCTGGTGGATTTTTTCACTATAGCATATGACTGCGTTGCATCAGGATATGCCAACACTTATTGATCAGTTGGGGTCTCAAAATAAGAACCCCCAAATTCTCAAAATGAGGAAGCAGTAGCGTAGATTAATGGCCGCCATACACAGATTATTTCTGACCGTTATATGAATGGTTTCCTGGATTTTTGCCCTTTGCAGGCTCTCCCTATGATTGTCAGTTGTCTCGGATTGGTAGCAGTAGCAGATGTGATGTCTCTCATCCACAGCACGCTGCAGAGATGGATTCACTTCTTTCTCTGTAGCACACAAGTGGAAGCAGCAGCAAAAAGCAGGTCATTGTACATCAGTACTGAGCTGTGTGGCTGTGATTCCAGCACTGCAGTGAAATATAAACGCTGAAAGCTGTAGCACGATCTTTTCGTGTCTACCCAGTCTTGTGCTGAGTGCTCCATAGGATTTAATAGGTTCTGTAAACTGACTGCTTTCTGTGCTAACCAGTCCATTTTGCACATTAATAGCACCGAAGACCTCGCATCGATTTCTGCCCTTTTGATCAACATTCACCCTCATTCATCTTTAAGTCTGAAGTTAATTGCGCTTACCTGTGTATGGGTATTCTGAATGGCAGGAAGACTGCACAGTCAATGTTTTGGCCTCATTGATCTCTCGGGCATGTAGAAGAACAGATGCAATGCTCGAGAAATTGCTATTGCAGGACAGCGCAATCAAAAGATGGAGTAGGAGCTTCCTGCTGTGTACAAAGACCTCAGGGCGGTAATGGTCCAGACCTATGAAATACAGGAGAGCATATTAACTTTCACAAGAATCAAACTATCAGATTCTGACTTTTACATAGAGCTGAGAGTTCAGAGAATTAATTTTTAATGGGGTTGTCCTGCAGGGAATTTTTTTTTTTACTGACAAAGGCCTAAGAGTGGTTTCGAAAAATTAATAGCAGGTATTCAGCAGACAGGCTACCCGCACTCCCGTTCTGCTGCTCACAACTCTCCCCCGCCGGTCTCTACTTCCGGCTTCCATTTCAACATACAGAAATTGATACTCATCCAATTACTGACGGATTCCCAATGCATCCGGTGATTACTATAGGTATCAAGTGTCATGTCATCTTCAAAGGTGTAATGCGAAGCACCTAGGCCCCACTGCAAATCTGTAACCAGGCCCTCCGCTATTACCATTTATCACATTTAGGTTTTCATAAGTAGCAGAGGTGCCTTGGGATGAAACGACTACTGCTACAGTGGCATGTGAAAGGTTGGGCACCCCTGGTCAAAATTACTGTAATTGTCAACAGTTTAGCAAGTTGAAGATGAAATGATCATTAAAAAGGCCTAAAGTTAAAGATTACACATTTCCTTCATTTTTAAGGCAAAAAAAAATAAAATAATATTTTACATTTTAAAAATTACAAAAAGGAAAATGTGCTGATGCGAAACTTTGGGCACCCTGCATGGTTAGTATCTAGTAAGCACCACCCCTTAAGAAAGTATCACAGCTTGTAGCCAGTCAAGAGTCTACCAATTTTTGTTTGAGGGATTTTCATCCATTCTCCCTTGGAAAATTCTTCCAGTTCTGTGAGATTCCTGGGCCATCTTGCATGCTCTGTTATTTTGAGGTCTAGCCAGATTTTCAATTATATTCAGATCAGGGGACTGTGAGGGCCATTGTAAAAACTTCAGATTGTGCCTTTTGAGCTAGTTTATTGTGGAATTTAATGTGTGTTTAATGTGTGTTTAGCATCATTATCCATTTGTAGAAACCATCCCTTTCAAACTTCAGCTTTTTTAAAGATGATGTTATATTTGCATCAAGAATTTGCTGAAATTTCATTAAATACATTTTTCCCTCTACTGATGAAATGCTCCCCATGTCAATGGCTGCAACACAACCCTAAAGCGTGATTGATCCACTCCCATGCTTAATGGTTGGCGAGATGTTCTTTTCCTGAAATTCTGTGCCCTTTTTTCACCACACATACCTTTGATCATTGTGGCCAAACAGTGCTATTTTAACCTCATTCGTCCACAGGACTTGTTTCCAAAATGCATCAGGCTTGTTTAGATGTTCTTTTGCATGGTGCGGATGCAGGGGAGGTTTTCTTCTGATGACTCTTCCATGAAGGCCATATTTGTGCATGTGTCTCTGAACAGTAGAATAATGTACCACAACTCTAGAGTCTGCTAAATCTTTCTGAAGGTCTTTTGCAGGCAAGCAGGGGTTCTGATTTGCCTCTCTAGCAATCCAACAAGCAGATCTCACTGAAATTTTGCTCAGTCTTCCAGACCTTATCTTGACCTCCACTGCTCCTGTTAACTGACATTTCTTAATTACATTTCAAACTGAGGATTGGGCAACTTGAAAACACTTTGCTATCTTCCTATAGCCTTCTCCTGCTTTGTGGGCCTCCATCATTTTCAGAGTGCTAGGCAGATGCTTAGAAGAACCCATGGCTGCTGTTTTTTGGCGCAAGGTTAGAGGAGGCTGGGTTTTTATAAAGCTGGGAAATTTGCATCACCTGGCCTTTCCTAACGATGATAGCGAACAAGCCATAACCCTAACACAGTAATTAAGAAGAACCAAACCACCTGCCCACCACAGGATAAGAAATCACCAGAGGGCACCACAGCGCTAAGATCAATAATATGCCTTTATTACATATTCTTGGCAATTCATACAACAAATAATATATACTTTTTAAAAAAAATTGAAACAAGTACATATATAAATAAAAAACAAGACGCAGGAACAATATTTGTATGGAGCCCAGAAATCCCAAAAGTTAAAGGAACAAGTTGATAACCCACCGAGGATAGCAAAGCCTTTACTCGCTGTGCTACACAAGAATGTATATAAAAATTATTAAAATTAATAGTTCTGTAATAGACCCAGAAAATATATAAAATTGGATTGTATATAGCCCATATAGGATCTGCTATAAAAAATAAACTAGTGAAACCAAAACCACTTCAAATATTGAAAAATATTTTAGATATAAAAATCAGTGCAAAAACCTCATAAAAATTATATATGAATGTCCATTGACAACAATAGTGCTGAAGAAAATGATACAAATAGAAAATTTATAACAAAGAGTGAGGAAAATTGTAGCAGCGTACTTCCTATAAAGTGTCAAAGTGCAAGAAGTGATGATAGCACAGCGAGGTAGATGGAGGCTATATTAGCACGCCGCATATAAAGTGTCAAAGTGCAAGAAGTGATGATAGCACAGCGAGGTAGATGGAGGCTATATTAGCACGCTGCATATAAAGTGTCAAAGTGCAAGAAGTGATGATAGCACAGCGAGGTAGATGGAGGCTATATTAGCACGCCGCATATAAAGTGTCAAAGTGCAAGAAGTGATGATAGCACAGCGAGGTAGATGGAGGCTATATTAGCACGCTGCATATAAAGTGTCAAAGTGCAAGAAGTGATGATAGCACAGCGAGGTAGATGGAGGCTATATTAGCACGCTGCATATAAAGTGTCAAAGTGCAAGAAGTGATGATAGCACAGCGAGGTGGATGGGGATTGTACTGGCTCACTGCATATGTATGTGCTCAATTGCCAAGGTAAGCTGTGGGTTAATAAGCATACAGTCTATTGACTCACTATATATCTATATATATATATATATATATATATATATATATATATATCTATATATATATATCTATATCTATATATCTATATATCTATCTATATCTATATATCTATATCTATCTATCTATCTATCTATCTATCTATCTATCTATCTATCTATCTATCTATATATACATACCCACATGCAAACAAATAGCTAATTAATGACTGAGCTGGCAAACCATAGCCACAGATGAGCACGCAGGTCCCGGACCCAGGCTTATCCCACAGGTAGCTATGAAAAGCATATTTGCGGCTATGGTTTGCTCGCTCAGTTATTAATTAGCTATTTGTTTGCATGTGGGTATATATATATATATATATATATATATATATATATATATATATATATATATAGTGTGAGTCAATAGACTGTATGCTTATTAACCCACAGCTTACCTTGGCAATTGAGCACATATATATGCAGTGAGCCAGTACAACCCCCATCTACCTCGCTGTGCTATCATCACTTCTTGCACTTTGACACTTTATATGCGGCGTGCTAATATAGCCTCCATCTACCTCGCTGTGCTATCATCACTTCTTGCACTTTGACACTTTATAGGAAGTACGCTGCTACAATTTTCCTCACTCTTTGTTATAAATTTTCTATTTGTATCATTTTCTTCAGCACTATTGTTGTCTATGGACATTCATATATAATTTTTATGAGGTTTTTGCACTGATTTTTATATATATAAAATATTTTTCAATATTTGAAGTGGTTTTGGTTTCACTAGTTTATTTTTTATAGCAGATCCTATATGGGCTATATACAATCCAATTTTATATATTTTCTGGGTCTATTACAGAACTATTAATTTTAATAATTTTTATATACATTCTTGTGTAGCACAGCGAGTAAAGGCTTTGCTATCCTCGGTGGGTTATCAACTTGTTCCTTTTACTTTTGGGATTTCTGGGCTCCATACAAATATCGTTCCTGCGTCTTGTTTTTTATTTATATATGTACTTGTTTCAATTTTTAAAAAAAAAGTATATATTATTTGTTGTATGAATTGCCAAGTATATGTAATAAAGGCATATTATTGATCCTAGCGCTGTGGTGCCCTCTGGTGATTTCTTATCCTGTGGGGGGCAGGTGGTTTGGTTCCCCTTTCTCAGTGGTTGTCCACTGAAGCCTTCACAGTGCACCTTAACCCCATGAGATACATCACGATTTATATTCATATTTAGGCGAGAATTGTGGGTATAGTAGGTGCTTACTGTGTCCTTTAATTTCACAGTAATTAAGGTCTGAAACCTTGGTCAAAGTTATTTTCATTATTGTAAATATTAAAATGAGAAAAATGACAATATTTTTTTTTTTTGCATAAAATACAAAGGAAATGTGTCAGCTTTAACTTTAGGCCATTTATTGATAATTTCATCGTCAACTTGCTTAACTGCTCACAATGACAGTAATTTTGACCAGGGGTGCCCAAACTTTTACATACAGCTGAGAAGTCTAGAATCACTCACCATCAAATCCTGCATGAAGTTAACACCTGTATAATTAGCAAGTCATTTCCTATGTACAAATGTGCCTGTTTGGACCAATTAATCAGCTCGGATGTTCTAGATTTTGATTAATTTCAAAGATTACGGTAATTCACGAACTTAAGAACGCTCAAGTGGAAAATCCATGAGAAAGATTTTTCGTTTTAGCTTGCAGTCCAAATTAATGTATTTTTCCCTTGTTCAGTGAGGCCTAAAATAGTTTGTTAAATTGAATTAAAATGTTATTATTGTATAAAGGTAAGCTTACAATTTAAATAGATGCCGACACTTGATAAATGGCTCAAAGCCGCGAGCAGCATGTATCAGTCACTGGCTGTATGATCTCAGACAGGTATGTCTGACCCTGAAACATTGCGGCGTTTCAAAGAAAAACTTACTTTAATAGTCACACTATAGACTAGTCGGACAGGTGGGTCCCCGGCGGCTTCTCCCGACAGGTCTCTGCATATAGGAGCACATAGGCAGAGAGCTGTCCATCAAAGTCAGTGGGCGGGGAGAATCCGCTGGGGACCCGCCTCCCTGACTACTCGACAGCGCGGCTCAATCCCCCAGTAAAAAAAAAGTATATTTTTCCAAGTAAGTGTTTCAGAGTCAAGCATACCTGGCTGAGATTGTACAGCCAGTGACTGACACATGTTGCCCATGGATTACAATGTACGACCATTTAATGTATGTGCTGATGTTTTAACTCTTTCCTGAAGGGTGATGGCAGGAAAATGGAAATCGGGTCAAGTCTCACCCTGTGGACAGGACGTGGCAGGGTTGCTAGAACGAAGCGGTGATATTTTTCTTATATTCTACAACTACATCCTCCCCACTGTCATCTAAGAATCAGCGGTGTCATCATAAATTGCAGGTTAGCTTGCAAGCGGTGGCACATTGCTAGCCTATGCCATCACTTACTGATTACTGAAGGTTTGATCTCCGAGACCCCCCACCAATCCTGAGGATGAAGGGGCTGCCATAGTGATTGCCGTTCACAGCTTTCCCTCTTCACAGAGGTGCCGTGGCCAGTGATTGGCAGTAGCGGTCATACGTGTGGATGGCCTGTAAAGGATGGACAGCACGGTGGCTCAGTAGTTAGCACGGTTGCTTTCTAGCGCTGAGGTTCGGGGTTAAAACCCCCATCAAGGACAACATCTGCAAGGAGTCTGTATGTTCTCCCCGTGTTTGTGTGAGTTTCCTTTGGGTATTCCGGTTTCCCTCCACACTCCAAAGACATAATGATGGGGAATTTAGATTGTGAGCCCCAATGGGGACAGCAATAAGAATAATGTATGTAAGTCTGTGGAATATGATGGCGCAATGCATAATAATAATCTCTGTGCTGGGATGTATTACAAGAGGCACAGTCAGGATCAGTATAGTAGTAAGGAGAGAATGTTTTTGTGGGGTTTTTTTTTTAAATCGGATGTAAACCACCTATAAGTGATGGCATATTCTAGTAACATGTCCTCAGTTCATGAAATAAAGAAGTGAATACCCCTTTAACTCTTAAAGGGAACTAGTCAGGAGATTACAGTCAGGTATATTATTCTACAAAATGCTGCGGTGTTTGCAGATGATCGATAGGTTGGCTGTACGTAGGGAGAGACCGGTCATTCACCCACAGAAGCACTGGGAAAAGCTGGAAAGACTAGTCTCATCTCCGGCTATGGTCCCCGGCCGGAATATGAAGGTGTACTTTCTCTGGAATGCCGGAGTGTTTTAGAGAATAATATACCAGGCTGCAATCCTACATTTATGATGACCACAGTTTGGGCAGCGTAAATCTCCTGACAGGTTCCTTTTACAAATTTTGGCCTAAATTTTATAAATATCCACAAAAACAGGTCACCCCAGAAGATAGCCGGCGACATCAAGAAGGCCCAAGGCAACGACACCCTCAGAAAGCATCTCGACACCAAGAAATGGTACTTGCCCAAGAAGAGAGCGTGGAGCAGCAGAGGAAGGTGAAGGGCCCAGTCTTCTCTCACACTGTGATCCACCACCATTTCTGTCATGAATATCACCGCAATATTACACCTGTGCAAAAGAGAAAAAAAAGAGAAGAAGAAATAAGAGATTCAACTCAATATTTTTTTTTAATAACAACGTTTAATAGGTTTCTCTACAAGACAGATCTTCAAAAATATAATCTTTGATAATGCGATTTCTTAGATGCTCTCAGAAACGAAGATCTGAAGTTTCCTTGTAGCTTTCATGTAGAACAGACGGTACATGTCTGCATCTTGTCTCTTTCAACACAAATGGTGAAAGTAATGCAAAAAATGTCGGCACTGATAAGAGCGAGCTCACGTGGGCAGTCTGTGCACGAAGCCAAGAACTACCAAGACCGGCTTATCACGGCGCTACCATCAGACGTTTCCTGCACGCTGTTACTTGGGGTCTGAAATCTGGATTCCTGACGTTGGGTCTATTGCGAAACCTGCTGCCGATAAGAGCGAGACCACAACTCACTTCTACTGTCAGCACATGACCACATGTCCTCTACCAGCGGGCCAACGTCAGGAGAATAAAAGGGTAAGAAAAGCGTTCCGTGGTAAATGGGATTTTTTTTTTTACCTTTGATCTTGCCTAATTTGGTATTACAGAAGACTATTGCCTTAAAAAGACCTATTATCTCCAGGAATACTTCATAAAGTAAAAGGAGACCAATATATAAAGCCTCTGTCAAATATACAGTACTGGGCAAGTGTCACAAAAATGGTGCAAGGTAAGAAGGTTTTCAAAATGAGAAGTGCCAATAGTTCATTATTATCAATTAATAAAATGCAAAGTGAGTGAACAAAAGAGAAATCGAAATCGAATCATTATTTGGTGTGATTATCCTTTACCTTCAAAGCAGCATCAATTCTTGTAGGTACACTTGCACAAAGCCAGGGGTTCTTGTAGGATCATAGTCATGTGTATGAGTAACCAGTTATAGCAAACAAATGATAATGATCATTATTTTCATATCATATCTAGGCTGATACACCGTCATTGACAGGAACAGCTGTGTAGGAGGCTTAAAACTGGGTGAGGAGCAGAAAAACTCTGCTACAAAAAGGTGAGGTTGTGGAAGAGTGTTTCATGTCACAGGTCACAAACCATGACAAGACTGAGCACAGCAACAAGACACAAGGTAGTTATACTACATTAGCAAGGCCTCTCCCAGGCAAAGATTTCCAAGCAGTCTGGGGTTTCAATATACACTGTTCAAGCTCTTGAGTGAGCATCAAGAAATGGGCAACGTTGAAGACCATAGACACAGTGGCCAGCCGAAGAAACTTAGTGCAACAGATGAAAGATAACACATTCTTACTTCCCAAGGAAACTGAAGATTTCCAGCAGTGCCATCAGGAAAGAACAACCAGTGGAACACACATCTACTGTTCAGAGAAGTCTGGCTAGAAGTGGTCTTCATGGAAGAATGGTGGCCAAAAAGCCATACTTTTGACATGGACACAAGGCCAAGTGACTCAACTATGGCATGAAAACATATGGTGTAGAAAAATGGCAGCAGGTGTTCTGGACTGATGAGTCAAAATGTGAAATAGTTGGCTGTAACAGAAGGCAGTTTGTTTGCCAAAGGGATAGATAGCGATATAGTAATATGTCTGCAGGCAACAATGAAGCATGGTGGAGGCTCCTTGCAAGTTTGAAGCTGCATTTCGGCAAATGGAGTTGTGGATTTGGTCAAGATTAATGGTGTGTTCAATGCTGAGAAATACAGGCAGAGACTTAGTCATCATGTAATACCATCAGGCTCTGTGGTGCTCAGATAGGATCCTACCCAGTAAATACAAATGTTGAAAGAATTTGGCAGTCTTTAATGGGGGATAAAGATGATATTCATGTCGTCCAATGCACAGTGTAATGGTGTGACTTTCATTAAACATATACTAAGTAGAGGATTAGACAGGGGTAATATTGAAAATTAGACTGAAACAGCCCTGTGTGTATTGCGTCTAAACGATACTTATAGATGAGGACGCTTATAGGGTCCAAAATATTATTTATGTAACAAAAATAAAAAATACCGCCCTGCGTTATATTTACATGTACAGAATAATGTTTTAGTGTTAATAAGGGCAAACACGTAGATTAAGGAGAAGGAATCATACAATACTAAATGAACATCGTTTAGAAATGAACAATACCGTTTTTACACATATTTTCCATCATTTGACACATTAGCTGCCGACAATTATTCTGCTCCTCACCTATGCAGAGGTCCACGTGGGGTAATAGTTTCAGGGAGATAGTCTACGAGTGGAGCCCAACATCCGCCATTGCAGGGCATGGGCAGCGGCTGCGGCTGGTTACTCTCCACTATATTTAACATCCAGCTGATATAAGGAGACACTGGGTCGTCTAGAAAAGTTACAACAGTCGGGATATAACTAGATGATTATACACTTCAGTAAAACTAATGAAGACAGTAAGGCTATGTTCACATGCAGCATTTTTGGCAGCAAAATCTGTTCTCTTAGCAGGAAAAACGCTGAGTTCAAAAAGTCCATTTTTCAGCATTTTCGCAGCGTTTCTGATGTTTTTTTGGGTGTGGATTACATGTGCGATTTGTCTACAGTACATGTTTAATATTTTTATTTACCAAAAAAAAAACAGCGTTTTTTCATTTTCTCATTATTTTCTACGGGTGAACAAATGCTGCAAAAACACTGAAAGAATTGTATAACTGGGACGGGGACCGCAATGCAATGCTCGGACTGGCCGGCGGCTCTTGACCTGAGAGTGACGACATGTATTTCTATGCAGCTGTCACTCTTGGGTTGGGAGAGCAGCCGGCCAGTCCGAGCATTGCGTTGCGGTCCCCGTCCCAGTTATAGGGCATCTGATTCTGTCCTTAGAATCAGAACATCGTTGATAAAGGACTGTTATAATAATGTACAGAAGGTCAAAACCCAAGGGTGCTGCGCATACACGGCCAAGCCAAGATTGGCGTCTTATAACATTCTCTAGAGGGATCAATCTATCATACATTTATGGTATATTCCAAGAAATAAAAAGGCCAAACATCAACAAAAAAAATTAATGAAAAAAAAAGTCGTACTTACTTTTATCATCGTCATAGGATCCTCCCGAGCTGTTGCTGTACCTGGACTCCAGCCTTGTATGAGCGCGGATGACATTCCCAAACCTAAAGAAAACAAAATAATAAAAATGACGCAGGATTGAATATTTGTGCAATTGTTTCTAATACAAGATAAAGTTTTGTCTTCCACTCAAAAAGCTTGAAAAACTTCCATTGGTTATATTCTCTTCTCAATGTATAGACACCGTCCGTTACCATTGTAATCAATGGCAGTGACAGAAATCACCAATGTTAAACAAAGTGCGGAAACGGTTATGGGGGAACCAGCAACATATTAAGGTCTGTGGACTTAGAACAAGAGGTCATAAAAGTTCCCGAAAAGTGTAACTTGTAGGTGACCCGATACCTTTATCTACAGAGTATATACACAGATCAGCCATCCGTTACCGAACGCCAGCAGACCTCATCGCCATTCAGTGCCAGAATAGAGATCTGTTTATATGAATCATCCAATGTGATAAGAAACTATAATATTTATACAGAAATATTTCTGAGCAAAAATGTATTCTGAGAGCCTTAGTGATTGCTACCATTTATGGTCCGGATGAGAGACACAAACGATAAAGATCCCATTATGTAAACCGTTTCCAGGATGTAATTTGTAATTCTAATTACAAACACAAACATTGGTGGTAGGAAAAACATATATATACACACCGCTAATTTTCCTGAGATTAGTCAGTGTTTATGCAACAGAATATATCTACAAAACCACTCGAGAGGACTTCCAGGAGCTAAATGTTAATGTTCTTTCCATAAAATTATCTATCAATGCTTAGCTGACTGAGGTCCGACACACAAGATGAAGGAACCATGGTGATCATTGTCTTCTTCATTGTTTCCAGGAGCACAGCGCCATAAGCCAAGGTGTGGCCCTGCCATGTACTGCAGCTTAGTCTCCACTCAGGTACTGCTGTCCATATGGATCAGACAATGTTCAAGTATAAAAAAGGGTCGGCAGAGTTTGCTAGACCGCCAACCCCGACATCCTGTCAGTAAATGTGCCAATAATGGTTATGTGGGGTCCCAAATCTGCGAAATACGTGGGCCATCTGGAAGAAGAGGATGAAGGATGGGGCAGAACTGTAATTATTTTGGAATAGGAGCATACACATATTGAGGTTTTTTTTGTAGGCAGTAAAAAATTACGAGTTTTCTAGTGGAAACCACTTCAGGAAACTCTCCTTCTCTGGGGAGTTTTTAGTTACCTGAAGAGTTTTTGGAATTTTTTTTTTTTGCAGTTTTTCGGAGCAGAACCGCAAGTTTTGAGGAGCTTTTGAGTAGAATTTGAAGATTTTCTGATCAGTTTCTGCCCCAAAAAACTCTGTGTGCACTAACACTTTTGTACTTTTTTTCTGGAAGCGTTGTTTGAAGCCATTTGATTGGACGGTGCCTAGTTTGGAGCCTATCCCATGAGGAGCCACTTCAAAGAAAACACACGCACTCTTTATAGTTCCTTCTAGACGGTTTTTTCCTTCTAAACTTGAAGGAGAAAAAAATGCTCAATACACTGAACTGGTTTTACAACTGGAATGAATAGGAAGACTTTCAATAGCTTTTGTGCATTTTTTTTTTGAATAATAACAGACATTGTTCGGTTTGAAGCTGTTTGAAAGGTTTTTCAGGTGCATTTTGAAGCAGATTTGCTAAAAAATAAACCTCAGTCTTCATGCATCTATGTACATTTTGCATGTAGATTTGTTCCTTCCAAAATGACAGAGCACATATTGTACTTTGCTTTTGACCTCAACCTTTTATGGGAGGTTGAGGTCAATACTCTGTTTTTGAAACATAAAATTATTCTCTCCATATAAGCAAATAATAATAAAAAAAAATTGTATCAAAAGACCCTTAACGTTTAGGTCCTGGAAAATCCCAAGAAAAAAAAAAATGGCAACCACAAAAACCACCACCACCCAGAGAGGGTTTATACAATTGAAAGTGATGGAGGAACAGGAAGCATCAGACAAGCACCGATAAGGTCTTGCATCACAAAAATCATTATTCACTTCCTTACTTCTATTTTAAATTAACCGAATTAATAAAACATCTGGACATGAAATAATTTATAATATACAGGAAGCAAGATGGCTTGAGCAAGGGTTTGAGGCTGTGCAATCATTGCATGCCAAGAAATACTGAATAATTCATGTGAAGAAACAAAGTCTGAAGCGCTGGGGACACTCATGGAAGAAAGGGCAATAAAAGCGGATTAACACCAAAATAATAATAATAATAATAATACGGCAAATATAACTTAGGTTGCCCACCTGTCATCTGAGTCTTTAGCTCCCCTGCTGTCGTCCAGATCAGGGAATCCATCTTGTCCTGCGACAACAGTGTTACTACTGGAGGTGGTCCCTGTAAATCAACAAAAACAACCATTAGAAGTAGATTTGGGAAAAATCGGAAAAATCGATTTGTAGGACCCCAGAGATTACTGATCTAACCGGTAGGCCGATCTCTTGATGAAAAGCCTATGACTCGCTTTACCTCCCGGCATTCCCGACCCTTGTTTTGATTAGCTGGACTGGTGTGACGCTGTGTGCGTCATGCCGCAATGATGGTGCCGTGGCAGCCCGGCTGATCAAAAGAAGAGCGTGGAATTCTGCAGTTTCTGCGGGCGTGACATTGACTGAACAGAGGCTTCTCTTCCTCTCTGCTCTGTTGAAGGGGCATAACTGCGGGAAGCTGGCAGTCAATCAGAATGATGTTCACAGACACCCCATGCTGATAGAGCAGTCAATCAGCATGATGTTCACAGACACCCCGTCGATAGAGCAGTCAATCAGGATGATGTTCACAGACACACCTCGTCGATAGAGCAGTCAATCAGCATGACGTTCCCAGACACATCCCTGTTGTTAATTCTGCTTTTGGGCTCCCTCCAGTGGTTGTAGGTGGTAATGCAGTTGTCTCTGGGCTGCAGTCCTGGACAGGTGTATCTGCTGATTGCAATTCTGACTGGGGTATTTAGGTTTGCAGGACTCATTAGTCCTTGCCAGTTGTCAATGTTTCTTGGGAAGTGCTGGATCTCTGTCTGGCTTCTCCTGCTTAGCTGCCAATTCAGCAAAGATAAGTGTCTGTTTCTTTTTTTATGGCACACAAGCTGTGTGCTTGTTTTTTGATTGTATTCCTGCTCTGAGTTTAGTGGTCTCTGGAGTTGCAGATATACGTTCCACGTCTTTAGTTAGATGGAGGAATTTTTTGTATAATCTGCTGTGGATATTTTTGGAAGGGTTTTAATACTGACCGCCCAGAACTCTGTCCTATCCTTTCCTATTTTAGCTAGAGTGGCCTCTTGTGCTAAATCCTGTTTTCTGACTGTGTGTGTCTTTCCTCTCCTACTCACAGCCAATATTTGTGGGGGGCTGCTGATCCTTTGGGTTCTACTCTGAGGCAAGGTAGTATTCCTATTTCCATCTTTAGGGGTATTTAGTCCTCCGGCTGTGACGAGGTGTCTAGGTCTTGTTAGGTACACCCCACGGCTACTTCTAGTTGCGGTATTAAGATCAGGATTTGCGGTCAGTATAGTTACCACCTACTCCAGTGAAAGTTTTCATGCTGCTCCAAGGTCACCGGATCATAACACATCCCGTCGATAGAGCAGTCAATCAGCATGACGTTCACAGACACCCCCGCCGATAGAGCAGTCAATCAGCATGATGTTCACAGACACACCTCGTCGATAGAGCAGTCAATCAGCATGACGTTCACAGACACACCCCATGAATAGAGCAGTCAATCTGCATGACGTTCACAGACACACCCCGTCGATAGAGCAGTCAATCAGCATGACATTCACAGACACACCTCGTCGATAGAGCAGTCAATCAGCATGACGTTCACAGACACCCCCGTCGAAAGAGCAATCAATCAGCATGACGTTCACAGACACACCCCATCGATAGAGCAGTCAATTAGCATGACGTTCGCAGTAACACCTCGTCGACCCGGGAGGAGAAGAAGCTGCTCTGCTGACTTGGAACAGGTGAATTAAACCTGTCGACGATGGGTATAACAGGCAGGTAGTTAGCATACATATTAAAAAATGTAGGAGAAACTTAGGAAACCTCCAGCACTTTTTCATTAGTGGACAATACAAATGGATGATTAAAAGAAATGCAAAAAACAAGTGGAAACCAGATTATTTTTAGCAGATGTACAAAAAAAAAATCAATGATGTGTGAATAAGGTTTGAACCTAATGCTCCAAATGTTCACATTCAGTTTTCTATACATATTCTCTCCATATGGCAAGTGATAAAACGTTATGTGTGTTCTCAGCGGCGATATATTTTATTCCTGGTGCTCAGAAATCAGGAAGCGATTTGGGCTTAGACGTGCACAGATCTGCTGTAGCAATATCATGTTTAATCAGTAGAAAGAGCTTCCCTTCTTATCTTCCATTGATCTTCGAGGAGAAATGAGGTTTATACAGCCAAGTCCCTAAAAAAAGGTGTTAAACTACTAATCATCTTTGTAGAATTTCTATAAAACTGCTTGTATGTGTTGGAAAAGAGAAAGAGTTGAATTTCCCAGAGCAAATATGCCGAACAGTATCTGAACAAGGCTAAAATCCTTCAAAGAAGGAGACTTTCTGCTGCTTCTTAGATCAGATCATTCCCTTGTGCTACAAAGTACTTTATAGTTAAAAGCTAAAAGCGCGTGAAGGAGCTGAAAAAAAAAAATCTGACTTAAAAATCCCAGATCAAAACAATATTCACTCTTACCAGAAGGAGCTGCGGAGGCCTTGTTGCTAGCGGTAAAGCGGTAGAAGGGGGGGTTATCACAATGTTGAACTATGGGGTTAACAGGATCGGTCTGCTGAAGCTCAAAGAGAAGCTCCTCCATCGTCTGGATGGTATTATTTCTACACAAGTAGATTGCCACTTTTTTGATCTGGAGAGTGAGAAATAAAATGTTTCTATAGAGAATTAAAAAATAATAGAATGAGAATTAAAGGAGATGACCAGGATTTTACCAGGTAACGTCAAGATAATCATAACTTCCCAATCCACCCTGCCCCCAGTGCTCCTCCACTTCTCATGTAATCATTGCTAGTGAAGCAGCTGGTCAGGTACATCATTCACCAAACCCCTGCAGCCAATCTATGGATTTAGCAATTAAGATGACACGTTTAACCCCTGACCAGTGTTTGGCTGCAGCGGTCATGTGAATGATATATGGCACATGACTAGCTGCAGGAATGGCAGGTACTTATGGAATAAAGTGCATAAATACTAAAGAAAAAAAATGCTGCTGGCACTACCACAACACCCATTTGCAAGGAAAAAATAGAAGCAAACATAAAATATCCATATCATAATAGCCATATCTTGTGGTGTTCGGCTTGATACTTGTAAAAGATCACGAGAATTCAGAGGAGAGCAAAAGATGGCATTCTCCAATGGTCACAGGATCGCAGACACAGACATCAGTAAAATGAGCAACAGCTGTTTCGCATGAGTACACGCTTCTTCAGGCTCACTACTGGAATAAAGGTCTGGGAAGGCAGTACATTGAGCAGTGTGTTATGGTTATTCTATTATGTCATCACATTACTTGCTGTTAGGCAACTTTCATACTATCCTAGACAGCCCCTTTCAAATAACGTTCATAGTCAAGACAACTTTAGCCGACAGACAAAATTGTTCCTATTCTTCCTTTCCTTTTTTTTGCCTGAGAAATCATTCCAACCTTCATACACCATCTTAAATGCACAGCTCTGATGGTCCCATATTGCCTTCAAGAGGCAGTTATAGGACATCAGACCCTACAGTCATATAGATAAAAGAGCTTTACAGAAATCGGAGTTGACTTAACTTTTTAAAGCTATGACTTGAACTAGGGCCTAAAACTTTAAAGGACTTTCCACAAATGCTGTCACACCATGGGAAGATAAAAAGTGAGCGATGGAGCTACCAACTACTCTGGGCAGGATATACATGATTCAATATGGATCCTCATGTAGAGTCCTATACCCATATGGCCAGATAGGGGCAGATGTGGCACAGGGACTGAGTTTGGATCTTAAGATAATAACAGGTCAGGGCTTGTTAGTGTTTCTAGAAAAATAAGAATCTTATTGCCACCTTTATCCATCAATGTTGCGGGTTTGCAAAAGTCAATGTGGTTTTAATCAACACGTCTCCGCCAAGAAAAATGTTTCCAATGGTTATTTTGGGTCCAATTTCAGAATTAATGATCCTCCAGTTAGGTAGACATAGGATTCAGGAGAAGCTCACTGATTTATACATATATACCTTACAGGTAGGTAGATAGAAATGTTTATCGTCTTACATAAGGCAGTAGGGTGGTATCACTGCTGACCCCGCACAGGCTAATTAGGAACTGTAGAGTTATCCGGAGGTTGTTGCTCCACTTCTCATTATTGGCCAAGGCATTCCAAGCATTTTCCACCTCCTGGCCCGGCACCTCATCCGCATACTGCCCAAGATATATCACAAACAGAAATGCATTAAGATTCAGAGCTTACAGCACTCAACAATTAGACTTGTTCAAAACATGTGTTTTAGGGCAAAAATCGCAGGATATACAAGTTACGCAGGTGGATCCCGCACTTGGGACGCAACAGTCATTACTTTGGCAGATGGTGGTTTCCAATGTAATAAATGGCTACCTTCGTCCATGTGCATTGTGACTGTTTTTTGGAGGGTTTAAGGAGCCAGGTTGCTCCCATATTAAACCTCTTCTCAAAAAACAGTTTTCACATATTGAAGGGGTTGTCTTCTCTGTGTTAAGGACCATTTGTAGAAATTAACATAATAAAACACGTTTTCATCTCTTACTACTAGGCCGACATATGGTCAATTTGAAGGTACAGGCCCAAAGCCTGAAAAACACATCAACAAAGTTCTGTCAGGTGCATTGATGACATGAAGACCTCACCACAAAAAAAAAACACCTCCCTAATACCTGGCTCACCAAAAGTCAGTTATGTCTGTACATGCTGGGTTAAGGTGTTCTCCGAGCACGCTCATGTACTAAGAGTATCTTCGGTGTGCTTAAAAAATATGTTCGAGTCCCCGCACCTGCATGTCGCCATAACACATGAGGGATTTCCTGTTTATTAGGCAATCCTACAATACATGTGTTGCGGCTGTCTAACAGGAACGCCACATCTCGTCATGAATTACACACGCTGTAACATCAAATGGAAAAAACGACACTTAGCTGTACATACAGCCCCTTTAAAAGAATTCTCATTTCACACACACTCTCTGAGGTCTCCTAAAAAGGCACATCTACAACGTATTATGGCAAGTGTCAGGTAGAAAAAGAGAATGGGTGACTCTAAGAGGATGGTGTGTGTAAGTGCCAGGCGCCATGGGAGACAATTATTACCTTTGCCGTCATGTACATGAGGTTATTAAGAACTAGGGAGGTGGCCTCTGGAGAGCCCCATCCATTTCCTTTGAGTCCAGAGGTGCTAACTGGTTCTCCATCTCTGTCGGTGACTTCTTCTGGGGTGCTGGGGCTGGAGTCTGGAAGAAGAAGTCTACTGTCCACCAGCTCAATGTTATGTAGCCAAGGCAGTAAGTAGGTGAGCATGATCTGGCGTCCATTAGGATGAGTGGTTGGGAATCGCTGGCTTATTTCTGTTGGTATTAACAAGTAATAGAGTATTAGGGCGAAATACCTATGGCATCATGAAATGACGTTTTTTCATATATATACAAATTTGAAATATACCTAAACTTTAAAACTATTTTTCATTTGTTATATCCCCTTAAAAGCCTTGTTGATCATGGTGGTTTGGGGGAGACCCCTACCAGGAGGACTCTGCTCATCCATGAGAGCAGACACAGTGGGGTGCCGACCCAGAGATGTCGTAGTGAGACTGAACACTACTCATGTATTAGAGGAGTGCATCTATCCTGTGGTGGGATCAAAACTGTGGCGGGATGGGGGTCTCGGGACCCAGAGAACCATAACATAATGTGGTGTTATGTTATCTCTCTCGACCCTGCCATACAAAGAAATGCGTGGTCCAGTCTAGCGTCATTTTGGTTTCTACGAGAGAGTTGCTGAGAGGCTCTCCTGTTAATGGCATATCTCCCAGAGAACAAAAGGATCAACTGTTGGAAATCCTCCATCATCATCATCTGTATGGGGGTGAGTCGGGAAGCCCTCATATACATTAGACAGTCAGCTAAACACAGAGATCAATGGATTTGGACAACTTTAATGTGTTTGGGGTCCATTATTGGCTTCTCATTAATTCCAGCTGCTCTATCCCTCCCTCATGCTTTACACTGCAGCTATGTGTACAAACCTAGCAGGAAGTCATTACAGGATATAGTGATTATCCCTATATCAAGAATATATAATAAAGTATAAATACAAGTATAAAAGTGATACCAAGAGGACTAATAAGTAACAGATTAATTGAGTAAACTATAGGGGCGGCCTAGAGATTCAGAAATCCAAAAATCTCATTTACAGAATCCCCATTTACAAGACAACATAAAACACTTTTCTAGGAAATAATTTGTACCACGGATATACTTTTTCATAGTCTACTTCAGAGGAATATGGATGTGGGTAATGGATGCTAGCTTTTAAGCAGCCTATATCATTTGGCTCCTTTACAATTCCCTCATTAGGAGGCAATGAACGCCGCCTTTACTGGAAGTCATAACAATGTACATGAAAAATGATTTCCAGAAAAGGACATAAGAAATAAAGTGGTGATAAGACGTGTGGTGCCGTCAGGGGGTGGATGGTCGCAGATGTAAGTAGCACGCAGACCCCCAGTGAACACACATCCAATATTTATCCTGAAGATAGGTTTTTGGGACAACCCCAAATGAGGTAACACTTCACCCCAGTCAATCACTAATGAGGATCACAATCTAATTTGCCTAGGTAAAAACTACACATACCAATTTCATAGGAAGTCCACTAACTTATTAGGGCTTGTTCACAAGTTGCTTTTATGTCGCTTTTTTTGCGTTTTATGCTGCGTTTTACAGTACCAGCAAAGTGGATGAGATTTCTGACATCCCATGCACACGCTGCTTAGTTTTTCCTTGCAGATTTGAACCTTCAAAGAGTTTTTGAAATCTGCTTTTGTCAATTGTATTAGAAGTTTTTTTTCAGCATTTTTCACCCAAACGAATGTGAAAAAATGCACATAATAATGAACACTAAAAATCACGTATTTCACTCAGGGTTTTTCCGCTAACACTCTGTTTTTTTGTGGAAGAAAAAATGGTGCAAATACTAAACATGTGCATATCACCCTCCTATGTTTTTGGAGGGGGAAGGAAATTCACCCAGACATTAAGAGACCAAACAAACTCCATGTAGAGATTGTCTTTGATTGGATTTGAACCCAGGATTCAGGGTGTTGCTATTGTTCCTGCAGGGGTTACAGTCCGACTCCGATCCTACACTGAGAAGACCAATGCTATTAAATACCTGTGATAATTGGGGGCAGGGCCGGCGTCAGCACCCGGCGCACCTGGGCAAATGCCGGGGCCCTAGAGAGAGAGGGGGCCCACTCACGCTGTCATAGATACAGCTGGGAGAGCAGAGCAGGAGAACATGCTCTCTCCGCCCACAAAGTCACTGCTGGCTGCGTTCTCTTAACCCCTATGTGCCAGCTCTGACACAAGCATCTTCTCACTCAGTCAGTGCAGCCAGGCAGGCACATAGGGGTTAAGAGAAGGCAGCCAGTATGACATTGTTTGTGGGTGGAGAGAGCACGTTCTACTGCTCTGATCTCCGCCGCTGGCTGCAGTGCTGCTGAACTTATCAGGCAGATTCCGGAGGAGCTCCTATCAGTGCCTGAGTGAGTGGCACTGCTATATACTACATGGGCAGCTGGGCTGCTATATACTACGTGGGCTGGGCTGCTATGTACTACGTGGGCTGGGCTGCTATATACTACGTGGGCTGGGCTGCTATATACTAAATGGGCTGCGCTGCTATATATTACGTGGGCTGGGCTGCTATATACTACGTGGGCTGTGTTATATACTACATGGCTGTGTTTATATGCGATCATGAATCGTGGTATGTGTTAAAGGGGGGGCCCACTGAGACTCTTTCGCCCGGGGCCCTCAAAAACCTGAAGCCGGCCCTGATTGGGGGCCATGACGGAGATTTTCCATTTCGGCTGATCCGGAAAACACAATGTAATTTTACTATAGAGCGTGCACATACTGATCTGTTTCAAGCCACCATTTTTCAGGGGTACAAAGGTAAACCAATTCTCTATATGACAAAGGACGTTAAAGGGGTTGTCCGACAGCAACATACATACTTTTAAGGCATGGATTGATTACATATCATATTCACCTTCCAAAGCCATGTGGATCCAGCGCTGGTCGTTCTGGAGGTTTCTATTAGCTCCAGAAGAACTGACTGTGCCATTCAGAAGTCACAACACCACTGCAGCCCATAACTGGCTGCAGCGGTCAGGTGACTAGAACAGCGCGCTATTGGTCTCCCATGAAGCGCTCTTCCAGTCACTTGACTGCTGTAGATGGTGCTGTGACTTAAGGGGGTAGACACTGCTTCCAGAGCCAGAAAAAGCTCCAGAGTGGCCTATACTGGATCCGTGGAGGCTAAGTAAAGCGAGTATGTCTAAAAATATTTTACAACCCCTTTAAGCAGTTTTGATTCTCTACAGAAAGAAAATCTTGACCACACAGATATTAGCAGTCTAGTCGTCTAATGGCTAGGTATTACCTGAAAACAAGGGCAGAGTCAGCTCAGGATACATCCGTGCCAGCTCGTTAGATAACCGGATTAATGAAACACTATACAAAGGAGGCAAAATCCCATGCGTCCCATACAGGATACTTCCCGGCTTCTGCTCCGCCACTTTCTTAGAATATACAAACAGCTTTCCCTCAAGGACCTTGGTTGAAGAAAAAAAAGAAAATCAAACATTATCTTGCCAGTCTCTTAAAATCGTACAGCTGAAGTAGAGGTGCGTTAGTGTTTTTCCATAAATATTTTCACGAGAAAACCAAATCTGCCCTGTTGTATCATGAATAGTTGTGGCCAGTGATAGACGGTTACATCTGCATACGTTACACCAGGGGTGTCAAACTTCAGTCCTCAAGGGCCGCAAACAGGTCATGTTTTCCGGATTTCCTTGTATTGCACAGGTGATAATTTAATCACCTGCACAGAGAATGATTCGAGCACCTTGTGCAATGCTAAGGAAATCTTGAAGAAATGCACGGTTTGCGGCCCTCGAGGAATGCAGTTTGACACACCTGCGTTACACCATGGAAATCCAGCAGCACATTGTACTTTACGACAAAGATTCATCCAACTTTCCCAATAGCTGTTTATGTGGTTGGAGGATTATCACAGTCGGAAAACACTTGGGGTCTTACAAAAGTATTTCCTAAATGTTCAGTAATGATACTTTTATTATTAATGGGACTATTATGCTGTAAGGCCAGTTTAGATGGCCATATTCAAAGATCCATGAAACGTCTAAATACTTGTTTTAGAATCTCTCCATCGCATTTTTGCTAATTTTTTTCCCCACTAGGTTTTTACGGTTTATTCAATTTTGCTTATTCTAAGTAACATGGTGACACCGTAGAGTGCGTAGAGCCCAGAATGGTTCACATAACATTTTTTTAACCAACTTCTAATTTTATGGAATAATTCTGATATGATGGACTTCCAACAGAGCAGCACATACACCAATCTGCTGGTACTACTGGAAATAGGGGATAACACTGATGATCTTCACATGAAAAAAAGATAAAGTGTAAAGATCTGAGCCAGACTGTGTGAAATTGTGATAGCTAGACAACTGGGTTGGAGCATCTCCGAAACGGCAGGTCTTATAGCGTGTCCATGGTATGCAGTGGCTAGTAACTATCAAAAGTGGTCAAGGAAGGACGGCCAGTGCACCAACGACAGGGTCGTGGGCACCTAAAGGATACTTGACCCAATCGCATAGAATAAGCCATAAGTTTGTGATCAGTGGAGATACAATCTTTAGGACCCTCATCGATCCTAGTTTAGCACTGCATCCAATCATAATCTCCAGACTTTGCTTGAAATTGTAGTTCAGTCTTACTCAAGTGAATCGGGGTAGCTGCAGTTCCCTGCATAGTCGGGTGGCCAGGAACAGAGAAAATTTAGTACTGTGTCCGCTAATTTGTTTCCTGAACTGCGCTGCTCCAGGTCATTTAGCTGTGCAGTGGTAAAAACTACAGCAGCGCTGCTCCCCTTCATTCTCAGGGGGTCCAGATGTTAGACCCACACCGATATAAAAGTGATGACATTTTCTAGGGATATGCTTTTACTTTAGGTGATGTAAAATCCTCACTGCTATAAAAAAGCCAAAACACAAAGTGTATTGCAGCTGCATAACTGTGATCATAAACAAAAGTCTATGTTAACCTCTGTCAACTACAAAAAGCACCTACAACAGGCAAGCGAATATCTACTGGAACATGGAGCAAATCCTATCATACTTCTGAATTTTTCCACCTAGGACAAAAGCACAAGGATTTTTCCCCTCCTCACTCTTGGTCTAAGTTTTCACCTTCTCAGTTGTGAACAATGCAGTTTTTGTGGAGCAGGAACTTTTCAGAACCAAACTAATGGAACCACCAAAGACCCCTCGCTCTTATGGCTCCATAGCAGCCATGTAATCGAACCCAATAATAAGTACGCACTTTCTCCTCTGAGTAATAAAGTGCAATATTGCAGAAGGAAATTTCTAACATGCCTGCAAAATCTTTCTGCCATGAACATAAAAAAATAAATAAAGGATGGTGGTCACAGTATTAGGTATTAGTATGAGGATAGAGGTTCTAAAGACTGTTGGTATGACATCCGGGGCTGACATCAGGGCATTACTGCCCTTGCAGGCATATAGTGCTCAGTGTGCAGAGGCAAGGAGTGGGCCCGATCTGGAGGGGAATTCGGCCAACTCAGGACACACGTTCATTTAAAATCTACTGCTGTGAAGGAAGCCACCGAAGCCATCAGAGGCCGGCAGCTAAAGTTGGCGATCATGTCGTTGGAATATGACGTTACTGTCATGTACTGCTGCGTAAACGCCTCAAATGGATGATGGAGAGGACCCACTGGACCAAGGCCAGGTAATGAGGTAAAAAAAATTTTTTAATTTTGTATGGGTCCAGAATGGAAGGTCATATGGGGCAGGATGGGAGGATATATGGGGCCATCATGGAAGATCACATGGGCCTGGGGGACAGGATGGGAAGACATATGGGGTCTGTGAGCAGGACGGGAAGACATATGTGGCCTGGGGGCAGGATTGGAAGATATATGGGGACTGGGGGCAGGATGGAGACACATGGGGTTTGGATGGGAAAAAATATGGGGCTTGGGGGTAGGATGAGAGATTATATGGGGGCAGGATAGAAACACATGGAGCCAGGATGGAAGGACATATGGAGCATGGGGGCAGGATGGAGACACATGGGGCCAGGATGGGAGATCATAGGGGGCAGGATGAAGACACAAGGGGTCCAGGAACGAGAGAAAAGGAAGCCAGGAACAAGAGAAAAGGGGGACAGGAACAAGAGCAAAAAAGGGTCCGGGAACAAGACACAAGGGAACCAGGAATGAGACACAAGGGGGCCAGGAATGACACACAAGGGGGCCAGGAACGAGACTCTAACTTTCTCTACTTACTTGCATTAGCTGCACTGATATTTCATAGATTTCACGGTTAGTGTCAGATGCCTTGAACAGAACCAGGTTCAGTAAGGTCACAATGTCAAATGGATAATTCCTAAAGACAAAAGTAGAAAATAAATTAAAAAATATATAATACAAATAGTAATTTGAAACAGCTGCCGTGAAATAGTAATACCATGAAACACATTATAAAATATTACATATGCCTAGTGGCTGAACAGCTTGTCCTTGGGAGAGGCCCATTAATCTTCTAAATTCTAAAAATCCCGTAATCTTTATAATTTATTTTTTATTTCCCAGTAATAAAGATGTTTTCACTGTTTTACTCTTGGATAGCGCAGCAACAGACAACAGCAAAAAAAATCAGAAAAATTCTAGAAATTTGGCCTCAACAAAGTAAATGAATCTGGACATCGAGCAGGGAAATCTTCCAAGCTGAAAACAGTCTTGTTGGCTTCCATTCCTTTCAGAGACTTCCCGAAAAAGGTTAACAGATAAAATTAAAAGCAACAAACAAAACTAAAGCAGCTCTGCAACTATTTCATGTGAACCTCCTGTGTATAACACCTGGGCAATATTGACCTGACCTTAGAAATCATGATATGGAGAGAACTTGATTTCCTAAATGCTTTAGACTAATGTTGAAAACAGCTTAAAAATATATAAGGGCTCACGCAGATGTTCGTGAGAATGGCTCCAAGCACAGAATGGCCACAGATCTCCCAATCCAAGTGTGACAGAGCTGCGCAAAAAATGTGTGACTTTTTAGCATTTTCACTCCAGTTTTTGGCATCTCCGCCAAAATAGTCAGTGCTGGGGCGGGATGGGGTGTTGATATGTTCGCCCTTCAAATTCAGCAATATTTCTTACGCTGGAGATATCACTTCAGTTCCCAACCTTTCCGGGGAGGCACACCCTACTAATAAGATCTGCGTCATTCATTAAGTGAAGTGCACCTTTTATGAAATGTGGCACATCCTATTCCTGTACGCACCCCATTCTTAATGAATCACGGCCATCGTACTGAATTGGTAAGATGAAAAATTGTAGAACAGAAATAAGGGACTGACACATCTGTAAGTTCATTTATGGCCATCTGTGCTCATCTCTGTCTGGTCTATAGCGCTTATCTGACCTCTTTTCTTATTATTTTTGGCCTCAATTTTGTTTGCCGGTTACCTTGAACACAACTAGGTCACTAGTTTCTTGGGGATGGAAAACTATGTTTTCTTCGTGTGACCAGGAGGTCTGCCAATAGAATTGTAGTAGAAGGCCAAACACCAGTGAGGAATGTATGACCCTATCGCCCATAAAACATTTCAGGATTAGGCGTCCGTACACAAGAACACTATATAAAAACAATGCTTTCATGTCTGTTCGTTAATCCTCATCCAAGCACCCCGCCTTGTTATGTGGCCAGGCGTCATTTTTTTATTGTATGACTTCACTTGACACATTTTCTGCTTAATAGGATAGGTGTATAGAGTTCGATCAGTATTTGTTTCCTGTGTTTCATAGTATTGGTCAAGTCAGAGTTGAAAGCACAGATGCAGGTTCACGTTTTTCAAATGTTTTTCGAAGAATAGTGAAACACCATCATAAAATATTATTGCCAGCCATACAATGTAGTATTACACGACACCCAAACAAATGATACGCCCTTCTGAATCATAGGGCATATGGAAAGAAGAGGTCAGTGAGATCTAGGACCATTTCTTCAGTCACAGAAGGATAATATATATTTTATAGGGGTTTTCCTTTTTCCCAGGGCGTAGTTTAAAATAATTAAAAAAAAAACCCACTCAGTGTTTTTACAGTCACTCCCTCTAGATCCAGCGCAGAGTCTCCGCTGCTGCTCTCAGTGTCTATTATTGTCTGCAGCGCCGACTTCAGATCGGCAGCACTGCAGCCAATCAGTGAGCTCAGCAGCTCCAAGTGACTCCGGCCATCTACTTGGGCAGAGCTCCTGAGGTCCTGAGCGCCGTCGATGTGACATCAGCGCTGCAGACAATAATAGGCACTGAGAGCAGCAGGAGAGACTCGGTGCTGGATCGAGAGAGAGCGAGTGTAAAAGCATTGTTGGTAGTAGTGGCAGAGACTCCACACTGGATCTAAGGAGGGTTCATAAAGCACATTGGGGTTTTTTCTGTTTTTGCTGCATTTTTTTTCAGTAGCCAAAACCTACTCTTTTATCAGCGTTTTCATGGCATTTTTTGGATGTGGTTCACATGCGTGCTTTGTCGACAGTACAGGTTTAACCCTTTCCCGACCTTTGACGCACCGTATGCGTCATGAAAACCCGTGCCAATGCGACCTGTGACGCAGCATATGCGTCATGGCCGGATTGGGCTCCTCCAGGCCGGGTGAAAGGGTTAACTGTAATTTCACCCGGCCTGCAGGGACAGGAGGAGTTGTACTTTAGCCCAGGGGGGGCTTCACCCCCCCGTGGCTACGATCGCTCTGATTGGCTGTTGAAAGTGAAACTGCCAATCAGAGCGATTTGTAATATTTCACCTAAAAAACTGGTGAAATATTACAATCCAGCCATGGCCGATGCTGCAATATCATCGGCCATGGCTGGAAACACTTTTGTGCCCCCACCCCACCGATCTGTGGTCCGCTCCCCTCCGTCCTGTGCTCCGCTCCCCCGTCCTCCTGTCCGCTCCCCCCGTGCTCCAATCCCACCACCTGTGCTCCAATCCACCCCCCCTGCTCTCCGATCCACCCCCCCGCACACCGATCCACCCCCCGCGCTCCGATCCACCCCTCCCGTGTTACGATCCACCCCCCCGTACTCCGATCCACCCCCCCGTGCCCTGATCTCCCCCCCCCCCCCCTTATACTTACCTAGCCTCCCGGGGTCCGTCCGTCTTCTTTCCTGGGCGCCGCCATCTTCCAAAATGGCGGGCGCATGCGCAGTGCGCCCGCCGAATCTGCCGGCCGGCCGATTCGTTCCAATGTGAATTTTGATCCCTGTGATAAAACCTATCACAGTGATCAAAATAAAAAAAAAAAAAAACAGTAAATGACCCCCCCCCCTTTGTCACCCCCATAGGTAGGGACAATAATAAAATAAAGAATTTTTTTTCCCACCAAGGTTAGAGTTAGAACTAGGGTTAGGGCTAGGGTTAGGGTTAGGGTTTCGGTATGTGCACACGTATTCTGGTTCTCTGCGGATTTTTCCGCAGCGGATTTGATAAATCCGCAGTGCTAAACCGCTGTGGATTTATCGCGGATTTACCGCGGTTTTTCTGCGCATTTCACTGCGGTTTTACAACTGCGATTTTCTATTGGAGCAGTTGTAAAACCGCTGCGGAATCCGCAGAAAGAAGTTACATGCTGCGGAATGTAAACCGATGCATTTCCGTGCAGTTTTTCTGCAGCATGTGTACAGCGATTTTTGTTTCCCATAGGTTTACATAAACTCATGGGAAACTGCTGCGGATCCGCAGCGTGTGCACATACATTTAGAATTAGGCCATGTGCACACGGTGCGGATTTGGCTGCGGATCCGCAGCGGATTGGCCGCTGTGGATTCGCAGCAGTGTTCCATCAGGTTTACAGTACCATGTAAACATATGGAAAACCAAATCCGCTGTGCCCATGGTGCGGAAAATACCGCGCGGAAATGCTGCGTTGTATTTTCCGCAGCATGTCAATTCTTTGTGCGGATTCCGCAGCGTTTTACACCTGTTCCTCAATAGGAATCCGCAGGTGAAATCCGCACAAAAAACACTGGAAATCCACGGTAAATCCACAGGTAAAACGCAGTGCCTTTTACCCGCGGATTTTTAAAAAATGGTGCTGAAAAATCTCACACGAATCCGCAACGTGGGCACATAGCCTTAGGGTTAGGGTTGGGTTGGAATTAGGGTTGTGGTTAGGGTTAGGGGTGTGTTGGGGTTAGGGTTGTGGTTAGGGTTACGGCTACAGTTGGGATAAGGGTTAGGGGTGTGGGGGGGTTAGGTTTGGAGTTAGAATTGAGGGGTTTCCACTGTTTAGGCACATCACGGGGTCTCCAAACGCAACATGGCGCCACCATTGATTCCAGCCAATCTTTTATTCAAAAAGTCAAATGGTGCTCCCTCACTTCCGAGCCCCGATGTGTGCCCAAACAGTGGTTTACCCCCACATATGGGGTACCAGCATACTCAGGACAAACTGCGCAACAATTACTGGGGTCCAATTTCTCCTGTTACCCTTGAGAAAATAAAAAATTGCTTGCTAAAACATCATTTTTGAGGAAAGAAAAATTATTTTTTATTTTCACAGCTCTGCGTTGTAAACGTCTGTGAAGCACTTGGGGGTTCAAAGTGCTCACCACATATCTAGATAAGTTCCTTGGGGGGTCTAGTTTCCAAAATGGGGTCACTTGTGGGGGGTTTCTACTGTTTAGGCACACCAGGGGCTCTGCAAACACAACGTGACGCCCGCAGACCATTCCATCAAAGTCTGCATTTCAAACGTCACTACTTCCCTTCTGAGCCCCGACGTGTGCCCAAACAGTGGTTTACCCCCACACATGGGGTATCAGCGTACTCAGGACGAACTGGACAACAACTTTGGGGTCCAATTTCTCCTGTAACCCTAGGGAAAATAACAAATTCTGGGCTAAAAATTATTTTTGAGGAAAGAAAACGTATTTATTATTTTCACGGCTCTGCGTTGTAAACTTCTGTGAAGCACTTGGGGGTTGAAAGTGCTCACCACATATCTAGATAAGTTCCTTTCGGGGTCTAGTTTCCAAAATGGGGTCACTTGTGGGGGAGCTCCAATGCATAGGCACACAGGGTCTCTCCAAACGCAACATGGTGTCCGCTAACAATTGGAGCTAATTTTCCATTCAAAAAGTCAAAAGGCGTGCCTTCCCTTCCGAGCCCTGACGTGTGCCCAAACAGTGGTTTACCCCCACATATGAGGTATCGGCGTACTCGGGAGAAATTGCCCAACAAATTTTAGGATCCATTTTATCCTATTGCCCATGTGAAAATGAAAAAATTGAAGTGAAAAGAAATTTTTTGTGAAAAAAAGTACTTTTTCATTTTTACGGATCAATTTGTGAAGCACATGAGGATTTAAAGTGCTCACTAGGCATCTAGATAAGTTCCTTGGGGGGTCCACTTTCCAAAATGGGGTCACTTGTGGGGGAGCTCCAATTTTTAGGCACACGGGGGCTCTCCAAATGTGACATGGTGTCTGCTAAATAGTGCAGCCAATTTTTCATTCAAAAAGTCAAATGGCGCTCCTTCCCTTCCAAGCCCTGCCGTGCGCCCAAACAGTGGTTCACACCCATATATGAGGTATCAGCGTACTCAGGACAAATTGGACAACAACTTTCGTGGTTTAGTTTCTCCTTTTACCATTGGGAAAATAAAAAAATTGTTGCTGAAAGATCATTTTTGTGACTAAAACGTTAAATGTTCATTTTTTCCTTCCATGTTGCTTCTGCTGCTGTGAAGAACATGAAGGGTTAATAAACTTCTTGAATGTGGTTTTGTGCACCTTGAGGGGTGCAGTTTTTAGAATGGTGTCACTTTTGGGTATTTTCAGCCATATAGACCCCTCAAACTGACTTCAAATGTGAGGTGGTCCCTAAAAAAAATGGTTTTGTAAATTTCGTTGTAAAAATGAGAAATCGCTGGTCAAATTTTAACCCTTATAACTTCCTATCAAAAAAAAATTTTGTTTCCAAAATTGTGCTGATGTAAAGTAGACGAGTAGGAAATATTATTTATTAACTATTTTGTGTCACACAACTCTCTGGTTTAACAGAATAAAAATTCAAAATTTGAAAATTGCGAAATTTTCAAAATTTTCGCCAAATTTCCGTTTTTATCACAAATAAACACAGAATTTATGGACCTAAATTTACCACTAACATGAAGCCCAATATGTCACAAAAAAAATCTCAGAACCGCTAAGATCCATTGAAGCGTTCCTGAGTTATTACCTCATAAAGGGACACTGGTCAGAATTGCAAAAAACGGCAAGGTCTTTAACCCCTTCATGACCCAGCCTATTTTGACCTTAAAGACCTTGCCGTTTTTTGCAATTCTGACCAGTGTCCCTTTATGAGGTAATAACTCAGGAACGCTTCAACGGATCCTAGCGGTTCTGAGATTGTTTTTTCGTGACATATTGGGCTTCATGTTAGTGGTAAATTTAGGTCAATAAATTCTGCGTTTATTTGTGATAAAAACGGAAATTTGGCGAAAATTTTGAAAATTTCGCAATTTTCACATTTTGAATTTTTATTCTGTTAAACCAGAGAGATATGTGACACAAAATAGTTAATAAATAACATTTCCCACATGTTTACTTTACATCAGCACAATTTTGGAAACAAAATTTTTTTTTGTTAGGAAGTTATAAGGGTTAAAATTTGACCAGCGATTTGTCATTTTTACAACGAAATTTACAAAACCATTTTTTTTAGGGACCACCTCACATTTGAAGTCAGTTTGAGGGGTCTATATGGCTGAAAATACCCAAAAGTGACACCATTCTAAAAACTGCACCCCTCAAGGTACTCAAAACCACATTCAAGAAGTTTATTAACCCTTCAGGTGCTTCACAGCAGCAGAAGCAACATGGAAGGAAAAAATGAACATTTAACTTTTTAGTCACAAAAATTATCTTTTAGCAACAATTTTTTTATTTTCCCAATGGTAAAAGGAGAAACTGAACCACGAAAGTTGTTGTGCAATTTGTCCTGAGTACGCTGATACCTCATATGTGGGGATAAACCACTGTTTGGGCGCACGGCAGGGCTTGGAAGGGAAGGAGCGCCATTTGACTTTTTGAATCAAAAATTGTCTCCACTCTTTAGCGGACACCATGTCACGTTTGGAGAGCCCCCGTGTGCCTAAAAATTGGAGCTCCCCCACAAGTGACCCCATTTTGGAAACTAGACCCCCCAAGGAACTTATTTAGATGCCTAGTGAGCACTTTAAACCCTCAGGTGCTTCACAAATTGATCTGTAAAAATGAAAAAGTACTTTTTTTTCACAAAAAAATTCTTTTCGCCTCAATTTTTTCATTTTCACATGGGCAGTAGGATAAAATGGATCATAAAATTTGTTGGGCAATTTCTTCCGAGTACGCCGATACCTCATATGTGGGGGTAAACCACTGTTTGGGCACACGGCAGGGCTCGGAAGGGAAGGCGCGCCATTTGACTTTTTGAATGGAAAATTAGCTCCAATTGTTAGCAGACACCATGTCGCGTTTGGAGAGCCCCTGTGTGCCTATGCATTGGAGCTCCCCCACAAGTGACCCCATTTTGGAAACTAGACCCCCCAAGGAACTTATCTAGATGCATATTGAGCACTTTAAACCCCCAGGTGCTTCACAGAAGTTTATAACGCAGAGCCATGAAAATAAAAAATAATTTTTCTTTCCTCAAAAATGATTTTTTAGCCTGGAATTTCCTATTTTGCCAAGGATAATAGGAGAAATTGGACCCCAAATATTGTTGTCCAGTTTGTCCTGAGTACGCTGATACCCCATATGTGGGGGTAAACCACTGTTTGGGCGCACGGCAGGGCTCGGAAGGGATGGCACGCCATTTGGCTTTTTAAATGGAAAATTAGCTCCAATCATTAGCGGACACCATGTCACGTTTGGAGAGCCCCTGTGTGCCTAAACATTGGAGATCCCCCAGAAATGACCCCATTTTGGAAACTAGACCCCCAAAGGAACTAATCTAGATGTGTGGTGAGGACTTTGAACCCCCAAGTGCTTCACAGAAGTTTATAACGCAGAGCCATGAAAATAAAAAATAAAAAATTATTTTCTCAAAAATTATCTTTTAGCCTGCAATTTTTTATTTTACAAAGGGTAACAGGAGAAATTTGACCCCAAAAGTTGTTGTCCAGTTTCTCCTGAGTACGCTGATACCCCATATGTGGGGGTAAACCACTGTTTGGGCACATGCCGGGGCTCGGAAGTGAAGTAGTGACATTTTGAAATGCAGACTTTGATGGAATGCTCTGTGGGCGTCACGTTGCGTTTGCAGAGCCCCTGATGTGGCTTAACAGTAGAAACCCCCCACAAGTGACCCCATTTTGGAAACTAGACCCCGAAAGGAACTTATCTAGATGTGTGGTGAGCACTTTGAACCCCCAAGTGCTTCATAGAAGTTTATAATGCAGAGCCGTGAAAATAATAAATACGTTTTCTTTCCTCAAAAATAATTATTTAGCCCAGAATTTTTTAATTTTCCCAAGGGTAACAGGAGAAATTTGACCCCAATATTTGTTGTCCAGTTTCTCCTGAGTACGGTGATACCCCATATGTGGGGGTAAACTACTGTTTGGGCACATGCCGGGGCTCGGAATTCAAGTAGTGACGTTTTGAAATGCAGACTTTGATGGAATGCTCTGCGGGCGTCACGTTGCGTTTGCAGAGCCCCTGATGTGCCTAGACAGTAGAAACCCCCCACAAGTGACCCCATTTTGGAAACTAGACCCCGAAAGGAACTTATCTAGATGTGTGGTGAGCACTTTGAACCCCCAAGTGCTTCATAGAAGTTTATAATGCAGAGCCGTGAAAATAATAAATACGTTTTCTTTCCTCAAAAATAATTATTTAGCCCAGAATTTTTTATTTTCCCAAGGGTTACAGGAGAAATTGGACCCCAAAAGTTGTTGTCCAGTTTCTCCTGAGTATGCTGATACCCCATGTGTGGGGGTAAACCACTGTTTGGGCACACGTCGGGGCTCAGAAGGGAAGTAGTGACTTTTGAAATGCAGACTTTGATGGAATGGTCTGCGGGCGTCACATTGCGTTTGCAGAGCCCCTGGTGTGCCTAAACAGTAGAAACCCCCCACAAGTGACCCCATTTTAGAAACTAGACCCCCCCAAGGAACTTATCTAGATATGTGGTGAGCACTTTGAACCCCCAAGTGCTTCACAGACGTTTACAACACAGAGCCGTGAAAATAAAAAATCATTTTTCTTTCCTCAAAAATGATGTTTTAGCAAGCATTTCTTTATTTTCACAAGGGTAACAGGATAAATTGGACCCCAGTAATTGTTGCGCAGTTTGTCCTGAGTATGCTGGTACCCCATATGTGGGGGTAAACCACTGTTTGGGCACACGTCGGGGCTCGGAAGTGAGGGAGCACCATTTGACTTTTTGAATACAAGATTGGCTGGAATTAATGGTGGCGCCATGTTGCGTTTGGAGACCCCTGATGTGCCTAAACAGTGGAAACCCCTCAATTCTAACTCCAACACACCCCTAACCCTTATCCCAACTGTAGCCGTAACCCTAATCACAACCCTAACCCCAACACACCCGTAACCCCAACACACCCCTAACCCTAACCACAACCCTAATTCCAACCGAACCCTAACCCTAAGGCTATGTGCCAACGTTGCGGATTCGTATGAGATTTTTCAGCACCATTTTTGAAAAATCCGCGGGTAAAAGGCACTGCGTTTTACCTGCGGATTTACCGCGGATTTCCAGTGTTTTTTGTCCAGATTTCACCTGCGGATTCCTATTGAGGAACAGGTGTAAAACGCTGCGGAATCCGCACAAAGAATTGACATGCTGCGGAAAATACAACGCAGCGTTCCTGCGCGGTATTTTCCGCACCATGGGCACAGCGGATTTGGCTTTCCATATGTTTACATGGTACTGTAAACCTGATGGAACTCTGCTGCGGATCCGCAGCGGCCAATCCGCACCGTGTGCACATAGCCTAATTCTAAAGGTATGTGCACACGCTGCGGAAAACGCTGTGGATCCGCAGCAGTTTCCCATGAGTTTACAGTTCAATGCAAACCTATGGAAAACAAAAATCGCTGTACACATGCTGCAGAAAAACTGCACGGAAACGCAGCGGTTTACATTCCGCAGCATGTCACTTCTTTCTGCGGATTCCGCAGCGGTTTTACAACTGCTCCAATAGAAAATCGCTGTTGTAAAACCGCATTGAAATGCGCAGAAAAAACATGGTAAATCCGCCATAAATCCGCAGCGGTTTAGCACTGCGGATTTATCAAATCCGCAGCGGAAAAATCCGCAGAGGAACAGAATACGTGTGCACATACCGAAACCCTAACCCTACCCCTAACCCTACCCCTAACCCTAGCCCTAACCCTACCCCTACCCCTAACCCTAGTTCTTACCCCAACCTTAGTGGAAAAACAAAAAATATATTTTTTTTATTGTCCCTACCAATGGGGGTGACAAAGGGGGGGGGGGGGGGTCATTTACGGTACTTTTTTTTTATTATTTTGATCACTGAGATATAACCTATCTCAGTGATCAAAATTCACTCTGGAACGAATCTGCCGGCCGGCAGATTCGGCGGGCGCACTGCACATGCGTCCGCCATTTTGGAAGATGGCGGCGCCCAGGAAAGAAGACGGACGGTCCCCGGGAGGCCAGGTAAGTATAAGGGGGGGGGGAGATCAGGGCACGGGGGGGGCGTCGGAGCACGGGGGGGGTGGACCGGAACACGGGGGGGTGGATTGGAGCACGGAGTGGGGGATCGCTGTGCGGGCGGGTGGATCGGAGCACGGGGGGGGGAAATCGCTGTGCGGGGGGGGATCGCTGTGCGGGGGGGGGGATTGGAGTGCGGGGGGGTTTGATTTGAGCACGGGGGGTGTGATTGGAGCACGGGGGGAGCGGGTAGGAGGACGGGGGAGCGGAGCACAGGACCGAGGGGAGCAGACCGCAGATCGGGGGGCTGGGGGGGCGATCGGAGGAGTGGAGTGGGTGCACATTAGTGTGTCCAGCCATGGCCGATGATATTGCAGCATCGGCCATGGCTGGATTGTAATATTTCACCATTTTTTTAGGTGAAATATTACAAATCGCTCTGATTGGCAGTTTCACTTTCAACAGCCAATCAGAGCGATCGTAGCCACGAGGGGGTGAAGCCACCCCCCCTGGGCTAAAGTACCACTCCCCCTGTCCCTGCAGATCGGGTGAAATGGGAGTTAACCCTTTCACCCGATCTGCAGGGACGCGATCTTTCCATGACGCATATGCTGCGTCATGGGTCGGAATGGCACCGACTTTCATGACGCAGCGTATGCGTCAAAGGTCGGGAAGGGGTTAAGGTCAAAATAGGCTGGGCCATGAAGGGGTTAATAAAGATAGTTCTATTCATCAAAACCTCCCGAAAAATACCGTTGCGCTTTTTACGGTGCTTTTTCACTTTCTCATCGCTTTCTTTGATTAAATAAATGCTGCAAAAAACATCAAAAGGATTGAAATGCTGCAGATTTCCAAAAGGCTGCTGTTCTCAAATTCAGGCAGGAAAAAAAGAAGGAAAAAAACAAGCGTGTGCATGAGATTTCTGAAATCTTATAGCTTTTGCTGGTACTGTAAAAAGCAGCTTTTAATTTTCATAAAAAAAAAAAAAAAATCTAAAAAAAAAAAACACTGCAAAAATGCTGTATGTGAACACAGCCTAAAATGTTTTCCCACTAGCAGAAAGACAAGTCTTCAGATGGTAAACACAGACGTCACTAAATATGTGCAGCACTTGTGACTTATTATGGGAAATGTATTCCTGAGACCTTTAGATTACGTTATGAGAATTTTACCGCATGAAATAATATTATTCCTCCAGCATATTAATAGCCGGACAAGCTGCCTTTTAGGAGCCAGTGATAAGGGGAAGTCAGCTGAGGCAGATTAGGCTTCCTTGTGACTCTCCGGAATGCTCAGTCACTGGGAAATCCAAACTATCAGCTTCCCAAATAGGAACCTGACCCTTTTCTATAACAATGCGCCCCGGCCTCACCAGCACATGCACAGATGGAGACAATGAGAGGTTGGGTGGAAAAGGACATCAAAGTGAATTGTCTCTTCAGGGACAATGCAATGTGTAAAGAAATGTGTTCCATACAGAGGTGCAAAACTGCTATAAAATAGCTAGATTTATGTTACTGGCCTCAGGAAATACTGGGATTTGTATTTCAAAAACTAGTTTGCATCTATTACTCCATCAAGGGGGCCAGCCCAAGACATAGCCCAGTGGGTGTTATTTCTTCAAGCTTCTGCAGGGTTTCATTCCTTACCCACATGTCGTAGTTCCCTGAATGTCTCTTTACATGCAAGAAAAATATTAGGATTTGAGAGTCCTCAGTGGTTGATACCTTTTCATGGCTAACTGAAAAGATGGTAACAAACTGCAAGCTTTCGGGACTACACAGGTCTCTTCATCAGGCATAGACTAATAGAAATTCTGAAGAATCACATATTTATGCACAACAGGACACAGGAATAACGCTACACATAAGACAAGTGAGGCGAAGCAGAACTATCAATATGGGAGAGGTAGAAACAGTTGTGGCTGTAAATATTGGAACAGTTCATAGATAAGGAGTCAGAGATTTACTGTGCAGTGATTGAGGTCTGGTCTGGGGTTGGGATGCCCCCAAATGTTTTGAAAAGCACATTTCTTAGTTGACATAGAAAGACATAAATCCACATGACCCAATTATTCCTGTTGAGTGTGTTAAAGGTTGTTATAAGTTTTTACTCCCAAATTATTCTGTCTCTCTGAGATTTGAAGTTACCTTTTAATACCAGTAATTTCATGTCCATGGTGCTGTGATCAGGGAGACAAGAATGTTTGGCCAAAGTTATTATTATTTATTATTATTATACATTTTTATAGCGCCATTTATTCCATGGCGCTTTACATGTGAATACGGGGCAAATATAGACAAATACATTAAACATGAGCAGATAACAAGGCACACGAGTACATAAGGAGGGAGGACCCTGCCCGCGAGGGCTCACAGTCTGCAGGGGGTGGGTGAGGATACACTAGGAGAGGGAAGAGCTGGCTGTGCGGCTGTTAGATCTATTCTTTTTTTATTTTATTGTGTGCCAATGAGAATTCATCCTTGTTCTAAATTTTAGCCCTGTCTTCCCCACATGCAGACCACCAGCTGGACATTTGGTACCTATATAAGTACACTACATTAGATGTGATGCAGCTGAAAGCACCTCATCTAATGTAGTGTACCCCCAGCCCTGGCAGGAATGAATGTGTCACATGGATTTATATGTTTCTATATCAACTAAGGAACATGCTCCTCATACCTTGTGGAGGCATCACAACTATGAACCAGACCTCAATCACAGGACAATAAAACTTTCACACTCCTTGCCTATGAACTGTTCCAGTATTTACAGCCAAAACTGCTTTTCCCCTCTCCCATACTGATATTTCTGCTTCACGTCACTTGTCTTATCTATTGCATTATTTCTGTGTCCTGTTGTACATAAGTATTTGACTCAGATTTTGTGTTATTCTATGCCTGATGAAGAGACCTGAGTAGTCTAGAAGGCTTGCAATTTGTTACCATCTTTTCAGTTAGCCATTAAAGGGTATCAGCCACTGAGGACACACAAACCTTAATATTTTTCTATCTACTGGCAAACACAGTACGAAGATATAAAACCTCCAGATCCTGAGGGACTGTATGTGTTGTAGTGCAGTGCTTACTGCATGTGTTGGGGGACACTCGCTTGGCAACGGGATGAAGGCACACAGGCACGTTTTTCTGACAAAACAGTCTTTGCCGTTTATTATGCAACTCATAGTCCATAGCAGTTCGTAGTATACAGCTTTGAATCACAGTCCCTAAACACGCCGGACTTCTTTGTCCAGTGTTGTGAATTCTGCTTTTGGGTTTCCTCCAGTGGTTGTAGGTGGTAATGCAGTTGTCCCTGAGTTGCAGTCCTGGTCAGGTGTTTCTGCTGATTGCAGTTCTGACTGGGGTATTTAGGTGTGCAGGATTCATTAGTCCTTGCCAGTTGTCCATGGTTCTGGGAGGTTTTGGATCTTTGTCTGGTTCCTCCTGCCGTGCTGCCAATTCAGCAAAGATAAGTGTCTGGTTTCTGTTTCTGTGGCATACATGCTGTGTGCTTATTAATTCTGTGCTATTCATTTGTTTTCTCTTGTCCAGCTTAGACTGCCAGTGTTTTCTCAGCCTTGTTGGATTCTCTGGAGTTGCAGATATACGCTCCACATCTTTAGTTAGATGGTGGAATTTCTTGTATTTTCTGCTGTGGATATTTTTGGAAGGATTTTAATACTGACCGCTTAGTATTCTGTCCTATCCTTTCCTATTTTAGCTAGAGTGGCCTCTTTTGCTAAATCCTGTTTCCTGCCTGCGTGTGTCTTTTCCTCTACTACTCAGTGTCAATATTTGTGGGGGGCTGCCTATCCTTTAGGGTTCTGCTCTGAGGCAAGGTAGAATTCCTATTTCCATCTATAGGGGTATTTAGTCCTCCGGCTGTGTCGAGGTGTCTAGGATTTGTTAGGCACACCCCACAGCTACTTCTAGTTGCGGTGTTAAGTTCAGGATTTGCTGTCAGTATAGTTTCCACCAACTCCAGAGAAAGTTCCATGCAGCTCCAAGGTCACCGGATCATAAAAGTCCAGTTACCATGGGTGACCGCCCGCCGAACAGTTCATTAACATCCACAGAACACAACAAGCACCAACAGTCTGTTCCAATGGCAGATACTTGTCTGCCCTTACTATAACCCCCTTGTCTGGAGTTACCTTACAGGAGCTCCTGCTCCACACGCTGACTCCTCGTCAGTCCTGGCCTCTAGGGAAGCTGCCTTTCTGGGATCACCGTCTCATCCGATGCCTTGGACAAGTGCAGTCCCGACAGTCCAGACCCTCAGAAGGTCTGTAGCTTCCCCAACGCAGTGCCATCACAGACTCTGCGAGTACATGGTCTCTCCCTGTGCTATTCAAGAATCCATTCCACCGGCACGACCTTCCAACATAGTGACCATCCAGGTCCACGGTCTCTCCATGTGCTATTCAGGAATCCAGTCCTCTCACAGGACCTTCCAGGTACATGGCCTCACCATGTGCTCTCAAGGAAGTCCGTCCACTCATAGGACCTTCCAACACACAGGCCTGACCTCATTCAGGACCTTGCAACCTCGAACCTGTGACCCAAACCAAGGGTACATTATGTAGTTGAAACCACCCCATAGGTGGAAGGGGTGTGTGGTTAGCCAGTCCCGCTTAGCTCTCTGACTAACCCAGTATAAACAAAAACAAGGCTTGTGGAACTACAGGTCCCAGAGCGACTTTTCAGGCTTACAGCACAGAGGATCTCCTTCTCTGCGACACATACCGGCCATTTACAACAATGCCGGTCACTCACAGTGTATACGTGTGTGCAATATATTATATATTGTAATGCACACACACACACAGGGTGTACCCCCTTGCGAAAGCACACACAAAACGCACGTCAGGGCAGTTTGATGGGCGCAGAGAGTCTCCCTCGGTTATGGGTAAGCATTTTATACTGTGCAATGATTCGGCACCTTTGTATGCACTGTCACTTTAATCTTGCTATTTTTCTGACTTCACTTTAGTTCATCTTCATACACTTGTATGGAGAGTCGTTTATAATGGTGTTTGCCAGTATGTGCATTGAGATGTATTGTATAGGATTCTGATGCATTGCCCTGCCTATTTTTATTCCTTGACTGACCTTACTAAAAAATGAACATGAGGTAATGAATTTTAAATGATTTGTATAATAAAAAGGTTATTTTATTTAATCCTTTCTATAGTGGTATTTGATTACTCCATTTGTTATTTGCTCTTTTGGAATAGAGATGTAGCGGTGGAGTTAGTTCACTTCATTAAATGTGAACCTGCAATACAGATTCTGGTGCTTTAACAAAAAAAAAAAAACCCACACTGGCTGTTACCTCTAACATAGTAGTATTAATGGTGGCATACTTATGACAATTTTCATTTGCTTTCCAAAGACTCCAAGGACATACTGATAGGGAATTTAGCTAGTGAGTCCCATTGGGGACAGTGATGATAATATATCTACAGCGCTCTATAAGTAAAACATAATAGGAGACAAAGGTTGGTGGTACACCGCGGACTACTGGAAACTGTTAGGGATGGTCCAATCCCCTTATAAAAGGCCATGGCCACTTCCAGAACTTACAAGCTCCTATCATCTAATGAGGGAGCAGAGTGGTGTCAGGCACTGAAAACCTTCTGGGGGTCATAGGTGGCCAACTTTTCTGTGATTCTGGGAAGTCTTCCCTTTGTCTATGAGTCTCCTGGACGTCTCGGCAGACTTGGTAAGTTTGTGAGTAATATTTAGCCAGTAAGGCGTTTCGCATCACTAGGAGCGACGAATCCATTATAAGCAATGTTTTATGCATGATATTGTGATACCTGTTTCCACAAACCGTTGCGATAGCCTTGAAGCACCCGGAGGCCAGCTGGTAGGATCCAGTGTAGCAGCGATCGATGGCCCAGTTAAAAAGATTAATTTGGTCAGGGTTCAGTTCCAGTAACAACACGACCACTTCACAGCCAAGCTGGTGAACCTAGAAACAGAAAAACGGGAATTAATTCAGAAAGTGCCCTACAATTCATGAACAAACAAGAGGACAGGACGCCCCAGGAGACAATCTAATGATGACCGGTATATCCATATACTCCGGTAATAGTGAGAGGGCCATTCCTCCTGTACAGGATCAGGATTACTTACCCTCATGTCCTGACAGGCCAGGATGTTGTCCAGCCATTTGTAAAGATAGCCATCTGGAGACAAGCCCACATTGTCAAAGACTGGACCACAGCAAAGAACAGCAGACATGGCCTGGCCGGATACACAGACAAAAATGGCGAATTTATCAATCAACTCTTTAATGTACATCATCATAGTTATGTTAAAGGGGTTGTCCTGTCAAAGCAAGTGGTCACCTCTTCCCAAGATAGGCGATAACTTGTTGATTGTGGGTGCCCGACATTTAGGACCCACACTGATTGGCAGAACAGGAACACTTCCCACAACCCCATTACAAAAAAGCAGCAGGTTGGATGCCAGAGAACGGCTCCATTGATCCTCTATGCCTCATATCCCTGTGCTCGGCCTCATAGGGAAGGAATAGAGCACATTTCGAGTATGCGCACTCCCACTGCAATCCTTCACCACCTTTTCCATTTTTGCGTTTTCATTTTTTGCTCCCCTTCTTCCCAGAGTCATAACTTCTTTATTTTTCAGTCAATATAGCCATATGAGAGCTTTTTTTTGCGGGATGAGTTGTACTTTTGAATGACGCCATTGATTTTATCATATCATTTACTGAAAAACAAAATTCCAAGTGTGGTAAAATTGCAAAAAAGTGCTTTTTCCCAAATTGTGTTTTTTTTTGTTTGTTTTTTTTCACCATGTTCACTAAATGCTAAAACCTGCCATTATGATTCTCCAGGTCATTACGAGTTCGTAGATACCAAACATGTATAGGTTCTTTTTTAATTAAGTGGTGAAAAAAAATTCCAAAGTTCGTCTAAAAAAAAAAAAAAAAAAACCACCATTTCCGAGACTAGTCTAAATTTTTCAGGACCTGGGGTTGGGTGAGGGCTTATTCTCTGCACGCTGAGCTGATGTTTTTATCGATACCTATCAGATAGATATGATCTTTTGATCACCTGTTATTGGGTTTACTGGAACGTTGCCGCGACCAAGAAACTGTTATTCTGGAGTTTTTATTTTTTTTTCTTATTACACTGTTTACTGATCGGATCAATTCTTTTTATACTTTGATAGATCAGGGGATTCTGAACGCAGCGATACCAAATATGTAAAAAAAAATATATATTGTTTTATTTTGAATGGGGCTCTAAAGGGGTGATTTAAACTTTTATATTTTTATTAATATTTTTAAAAACTTTTTTTATTTTTTTTTAACTGTTTACTGGCTTCAATAGTCTTGAAGCTGCGATCTTCTGATCGGTTGTGCTACACAGGGCAGGGCGGCAGCCTTGCTACGTGTAGCAGAAATGATCATCTGCTATGAATGCAGGCCATGGAGCGCGCTCTTAGCAGATCAGCAATGACAAGCACAGAATTCTTTTGCAGATCCCTGGTTATGATGCCAACCCATAGGCGCCCCCCGGTCATGTGACAGGGGTGCTGATGGGTGAGCTTAGTGATGCGTTTCTGGAGCAGCCATGTTAAATGCTGTTGTCAGAGATTGACAGATTCCACCCTTGGCTGTTAGGGACACATGTCAGCTGATGAAATCACGGTGCCTGAAAAGATGACGGCTCAGCGCCAGAGCCTGCATCAAAGAAGGGGAGGCGACATAAGACGTATACATACGTCATACGTCGTAAAAGGGTTAAAGTTCGCCGTTCTGTTGATAGGCGCGGGTCCATGCAGTCGGACGCTCAAAGCTGAACAAGTTACCAATAGGGATGAGTGGACCAGTGGAGAGTTGGGTTCCTCAGGTCCGACCGAACTTTAGTCCAAAAGTAAAAGAACTGTACCCGAACTTGAACACCATAGAAGTCAATGGGGACTCGAACTTTGGTGTTGTAAAAGGGATGTAAAATGGTCAAAGTAAGGGCTGCGGGGATGCCAAAGAAAGCAAAGTACTCCTACAGAGGTTGTTTTCCGACGAGTCTCTCTCTCCAGTAAAATGGACTTCCGGAAGAAGTTGTGTTTGGAGTTTAGCACCGGAAAGTAGGTGTCTGGTAAAAGCCTCAAACCTTACAGTTGGGGTTCGCTCTAGTTATCGCTTAACTCGTGCATAGTTGATAACTTGCTTTCACCAGACAATCCCTTTAAGCGTACCTTTAATTTTTGTTTTCATTTGACTGATATGTGGGAAGAAATTATTGAATTGTGAGACAAAACCCTCACAAAATGCTAGTATGAAGGGGCACATTGCTCATAGGGGTAACATAGTAACATAGTTAGTAAGGCCGAAAAAAGACATTTGTCCATCCAATTCAGCCTATATTCCATCATAATAAATCCCCAGATCTACGTCCTTCTACAGAACCTAATAATTGTATGATACAATATTGTTCTGCTCCAGGAAGACATCCAGGCCTCTCTTGAACCCCTCGACTGAGTTCGCCATCACCACCTCCTCAGGCAAGCAATTCCAGATTCTCACTGCCCTAACAGTAAAGAATCCTCTTCTATGTTGGTGGAAAAACCTTCTATCCTCCAGACGCAAAGAATGCCCCCTTGTGCCCGTCACCTTCCTTGGTATAAACAGATCCTCAGCGAGATATTTGTATTGTCCCCTTATATACTTATACATGGTTATTAGATCGCCCCTGAGTCATCTTTTTTCTAGACTAAATAATCCTAATTTCGCAAATCTATCTGGGTATTGTAGTTCTCCCATCCCCTTTATTAATTTTGTTGCCCTCCTTTGTACTCTCTCTAGTTCCATTATATCCTTCCTGAGCACCGGTGCCCAAAACTGGACAGTGGACACAGTACTCCATGTGCGGTCTAACTAGGGATTTGTACAGAGGCAGTATAATGCTCTCATGTGTATCCAGACCTCTTTTAATGCACCCCATGATCCTGTTTGCCTTGGCAGCTGCTGCCTGGCACTGGATGCTCCAGGTAAGTTTATCATTAACTAGGATCCCCAAGTCCTTCTCCCTGTCAGATTTACCCAGTGGTTTCCCATTCAGTGTGTAATGGTGACATTGATTCCTTCTTCCCATGTGTATAACCTTACATTTATCATTGTTAAACCTCATCTGCCACCTTTTAGCCCAAGTTTCCAACTTATCCCGATCCATCTGTAGCAGAATACTATCTTCTCTTGTATTAACTGCTTTACATAGTTTTGTATCATCTGCAAATATCGATATTTTACTGTGTAAACCTTCTACCAGATCATTAATGAATATGTTGAAGAGAACAGGTCCCAATACCGACCCCTGCGGTGCCTTTAGCCTTACAGTTGGTAGTACGTGGGGCCAACTAACAAATCCCCATTAATATTTCCTTTGGATAATCGAGTTAAAGGGGCTAACCATGTACAGCATTTATCCATGGGAGTGACTGCTGGATCCCCCACCAATCAAGTGAACAAAGTCTTGAATCCCTCTTTTGAAAGAGCGATTGTTGAACACGATTGTTATATTCACTCTCTATGGAACGCAAGGAGACATCAAGGTGGCCGACTGTCCAGAAATTCCAGGTAAGTCTGTAAAAATAAGGCACTTTCTCGCCCTGTCCGTAAAAAATGTTTTGGGCGTCCATGCTTGTTTTTTGAGGCTGAAGAAACTTCCAGATTATTTTCCCTGTATTTATCACTTTACAGTTCACAGTGAATGCAGCTAATGTCTTATCAGAATTATGGGCTGGAGACATGGATCACTTTTAATCATAACGATTTAGGCTATGTGCCCACGTTGCAGAAATGCTGTGGAAATGTCCGCAGCATTTCCGCAACTCCCTGCTGCGGGTAAAACGCACGCGGAATTAACATGCGTTTTCTCGCAAAAAAACAAGCGTTTTAAGTTTGCAGAATGCTTGCGCTTTTACAAGCGATTTGAAGCATCGCTTGGAAACGTGATTGACAGGTTGGTCACACTTGTCATAGTGCTTGTCAATAGTAAAAGATAGAATGTTAAAAATAATTTTAAAAAAATAAAGAATTATGGTTATTTTCACCTTCCGATGCCTCCGATCTCCTTAGGTGCGCTCCCGGTACGTTCCGTTCCCAGGGATGCTTTGCATGAAGGACCTTTGTGACGTCACGGTTGCGTAACTGCGACGTCATCCCAGGTGATTCGCGCAATGCATCCCTGGGAACGGAAGCCGCCGCGTGCACCGCTGAGAGGCGGGAGGACTCCGGGTGATATCAGAAGGTAAGTATATTACTATATTTTATTTTAATTATTATTATTTATTTTTATTTTTTACAGAAATATGGTTCCCAAGGGCCTGGAGGAGAGTCTCCTCTCCTCCAGACCCGGGTACCATCCGCACATTAAGCGCTCACTTATAGCCACATGCGTAAAGTGAGCGTTTCAATGCAATCCTATGGCTGCGGAATCGCCGCAATTCTGCAGAAATAATGAACATGCGGATTTTACGGCTATGCGATTCCGCTGCGGAAAAATCCGCAGCATGGGCACAGCAACTGTGGAATCCCATAAGATTGCATGGGAATGCGGTTTTTAATAGTTTTTATGCATTTCCGCTTCGGCAAAAGACGCATAAAAAACGCAACCTGGGCACACAGCCTTATTATGGTTGTCCAATATATCTGAACATTTTTTGGTCAGTCCGGGATTTTTTGACAAACTGTCCTGAAAAAATAAAGTCAACCTGGTGATCTTGGAGAGGAGACAGCCGAGTGAAGCCATGGCCCTGCTTGCACACTACTTCTCCATATACTATAGACTGTGAGCCCTCGCGGGCAGGGTCCTCTCTCCTTCTGTACTTGTGTGTGCCTTGTTTTGCTCATGTTTATTGTACTTGTCTATATATGTCCCTTTCACATGTAAAGCACCATGGAATAAATGGCTCTATATAAATGTATAATAATAGTAATATACTGTCTATAGGACATATGAAGCTTGCTGGGTCCAGCACTTGGACGTTTTGGTTTCTTTTGGATGAGACAAACATTATTATTTGTTTCATCACTGACTTTATGTAGCATGTCATCCGAGTGTCATCAGCTTAGCTTGGATGAAAAAATACACAAAAAAAAGGTTCCTCCACCTCCTCCTCCTATCTAGCTCGGATCGTAGGTCATCCGAGTGCTGGTCGATGTTTTTCACATTTCACATTGATTTGCATTGCCAATGTTAATCAGACAATCGGATCAGTATCAGACATGTGTCCACGATTCTGCATAATCCACTTTATCAGCAAAAATAAATTGAACCTGTGAATAGTTTCATAAGCTATAGTGGGTATGGGGTCCATCTGTGAAAAACACAGAACTCGAAGGTGAAAAATGAGCCCTAATGCCCCCACCAATGCAGTATCACATATCACCTATCCCGCGGACTAGCAATAAACGTTGCCAGTGGCCCAAGCCCTATATATATATATAGTCTGAACGGCTATGGAAAACCGCAGATATTACATTGACATCACAAAGAATTTTACCAAATGACAAAATTCACACTTCAGTATTAGTATAAAAAAATGAAATACTTGTCTATAAAGACACTGGAACAAGATTTCGAAGGTGCACCGTAGAATTCACCTTTAGCGCACAGTACTGGTATCTTGTGATTTGATGATTTCGGTCGCTGTAACGGTCCAGAGGAGTGAACATAATGCTGAAGGGCCCGGCCCACTGACTGAACAGGATAAACAGGTGGTGCCGCAAGCTTTGCTGCGGGAACAGAAATCTCCGGTGGTGAACTGCAATTATGAAAAATAAAATAAAAAAATAAAAAACACTTTTACAAAGGCGTTACATTCTTACAATGTATGACACAAAGTCTCGTTAATTACTGTAACATTTTTCACTCTCTCCTTAAAAGGGAGAAGCAACATTTTTTATATTTACAATTCGCCTAAAATAAAAAAAATAAGCAAATCTGAATGAGAAAACTCCTCATTTTCTGTTTACAGTTGATACAGAGACCTATGTGTCTCCATGGTAACAGACTACAAACAAACCCTGCGTAGTCTGATCTCCAGTTATACTGCCTTTCTTCTCTACAGCACTGGACATTTGCTAATTTACCAAGTGTATTTTCTGACATAATTATGTCATGTGATCCCCAGGAGATCCAGTGCAGTCACCACTGGAATGGTGCCAACACCGGAGGGGAGTATAGGTGTTTACTGGGGGGTGGGGGACGAACCAGGGATTGAGAAAAAGTTGTCCAAGCAGTGGACAACCCCTTTAATAGTACTTTTTTTCACAGCTAAGTCAATATTCATTTTAGATTGACAGAATCATTAAAAAGATGTACAGTATATGCTCGAGTATAAGTCGACTCGAGTATAAGCTGAGGCACCTAATTTTGCCTCGATAAACTGTGAAAACTTACTGACTCGAGTATAAGCCGGGTATGCATTGTCCCCCTCATCCCTATCCTGGTATGCATAGCTCCTCTTCCCTGTCCTTGTATACATGGCTCCCCATCCCTGTATGCATGGCTCCATATCCCCTATCCTTGTATGCATGGTTCCTATAAAAAAAAAAAACACATCCTACTTACCTTCCCTGCGCGCCCTCGCTGCATCTTGTTCCGTGCCAGCAGCTCTTCTGGCCGAGCGATCACGTGTCCCCCCACTCATTAAAGTAATGAATATTCACTCCACGCATATGGGAGTGGAGAGAGATGAATATTCATTACCTTAACGAGTGGGGGGGGGGACTCGTGCCGAAAGAGCTGCTAGCGCCGGAACGAGATGCAGCGAGGGCGCGCAAGGAAGGTAAGTAGGATGTATGCTGGAAGCCGACGGCTGCGGCTGTAACTGTGCGCGCTATAAGAGAAATTAATATTCATTGCCAGTACAGGGAATATTTTTTTCTCTTTAGCAGCGGGCACAGTTACAGCCACAACCACCGGCTCCTGCGTCGCTCCCCCTCCCCCGCCGTCTTTCTGGGACAATGACTCGTGTATAAGCCGAGGGGGGTGTTTTCAGCGCAAAAAAAATGTGCTGAAAAACTCGGCTTATAAATGAGCATCTACAGTATATAAGATCGGATTCTTATTGGCAAGATGACTTTAACAAGACATGTTGATCGTAGGACAGAATGAAGGCATCGAAAACTACTCCCACCCTCCAAACCACAGCAATACCTGGCACACACTGGATCAGATTGGCAATCATGGCACTGAAGTGAGCTCTGATATCTTTAAGAATTTCAACTTCCTTGTCATTTTCAGCTTCCAGAAGCATCCGGGTAAGATCCACGTACTCCAAAAACAATGCCCCAAGAGCTAAGGTGTCTCTTTCTAAGGCTCCATTAGTGCTAAAAAAATACATATTTTTTTTTTTTACATTTGCATGCCGTAGAAGAGACTTTATATAGATTAATGGAGATGTTACAACTTACTTATCACTTATGACGCCCGCATCAGCCAATAACTCAAATATCCTTAACAGCTGCAGCCTCAGGAGGTCTCGTCGCTCTCTCCGCTTCTTGTTCTGCCAAGAAAATAAGAATTTTGAAGAAAAAAAGGTTAATAAATGTGATCTGCCATAAATATACAAGATGGGTAGTGCCTTTTATACCATCCAGTGATGAGTCCTAGTGTTCTGGCCCCAAAAAGTGGGATAAGGTATTTTTAACGCATTAATTGTTTTTTTGGGGACTAACCTCTGGCCTCCGTTCCAAGGCCTCTTTCATTAAAGGATGAAGTTCTTCAACCAATTCCCTGTAAAACAGGAATATTTTATATTTTAACAAAACAAACGCACAATAGAAAACTAATTTTTAAAAACTGGATCCTCGCTCTCCACTAAACAAGTTGCACAGAGTTAGTTAAAACGAGCTTTCTTCCAATTACAGCGCCACCCTTGTGCACTGGCTGCATGTGGTATTGCAACTCATTCCATTTCCACAGGAGACTGGCAGTTTCCGAAAAACAAATTATCACAGAAAAAAAGAGCCTCAGCTACGCTCTTCTAATCCCATACAAGTCTCAAATAACTAGCATGCCTCACATTCTTATCCTAGCCCAATTCATGTCCACTGTGCTTTCATTTAATAGGACAGATTGTGATTATTTTTTACCTTAAATATGACAGAAATTTGTCAAAGTAATATCCGAAATATTCAGATCACATTTTATTAATTTCACATGAATGGTGTATAAGCTACCCCATTTTTTCCCTGTTAGCCGCCAAGAGATTTTTCAGGATGTAGACCTGGAAATCTAAGTCTAAATCTTGACCATTTCTCCAGTGTGTGAACATGGCCTGGGAATACTATGAAAGTAGAGCGCGGGTACATGTTTAACGCAACAGAATACATTATCTTGAGCTAAGCCTTCAAATATCATATACGGTATTTTTCTGACCATAAGACGCACTTTTTTTCCTCCAAATTTGGGAGGAAAGTGTGGGTGCGTCTTATGGTACGGATGTAGCATGTGGGGAGGGGGGCAGCAGTGAGTGGGATAGCACTGTTATCCCACATCAGGATGTCCCCACTGCTGGAATCAGTGCTGGGGAAACCAAGTGGTCCCGATGATTAAGTGCAGTGAATATTCATTAACTACTCCCCGCACACCTATCAGCTGAGCAGTGAGCCAGGAGCAGCAAATGAATACTGCACTTAAGCAGGGACACATTTGGCTTCCCCAGCACTGATTCCTGCAGCAGCTGGGGAGATCTGTGTGTCCGGGGCAGGAGGAGGCAGCAGCAGCAGGGTCCGGGGGAGAGGAGATCGCTGTACCTTCCTGGGCTGGAGCTGAGTGCTGTGCAGTGTGCACAAGGAGGACCTATGATGATGTCAGAAGTGGGCGGGCTGGAGCATCACATGGCAGCACAGCGCCCTCCCTCTTCTTGACATCATCACAGGTCCTTCAGACTCCAACACTAGAATCTGCTGGCTTCCATTACCTGTGCTGTGGAAAGGCAACAAGAGGGAGGGCTCTGTGTGCAGTCATGGGATGCTTTTACCTCACCACAGGCTGGCTGCCACAATTAAGAGGTTAGTCTTTCCAAAACACAATAAAGCACTCTGCCACTTCTTTAGTGAACTATAACTCCCAGCATGTCATAGGATCTGCAGGACATACTGGGAGTTATAGTTCTCCCATTGGATTTTAAAGCAGCACCCCAGTATTATTTTGCAGTGCTGGAGTGGTGCTTTAAATATAAGCCCTGTGCCCCCATTCTTATACTCACCCTCCAGCATCTTCATATAGTACTGTACAGACACTACACTGGTCCCTCAGCTTCCAACATAATAACATACTATTATATGTGGTGTTATTATATATAATAGTATGTTATTAAATATTTTACCACATTTTTTTGCTTCAAATATTTTTTCCCTATTTTCCACCTCTAAAACTTGGGTGCGCCTTATAGTCCGGTGCGTCTTATAGTCCGAAAAATACGGTACTTGGGGGTCCAAATATCAATACCCCCTACCCCCTACAATCAGCTGTTTGAAGAGGCAGCAAAGCGCATGCAAGCACCACAGCCTATTCCGTGTTTACACTGGCTCAATGCTGGTTCATAATTGCCGTCACCATATATATATATTTATTTTTTAGCTCCCATTCAAGATATTGCAGAATTATTCTATGGAAGCAAATCAAACTAAGCCGCCATATGCTAAATAGAACTATAAAAGAATCCATGAACTTTAGACAGCCCAGTATCTATTATACAGAACGTGTCACCAGGTTTTTTGCCACCTAATCTGAGAGCAGCATAATGTAGACATGGAGAACCCGATTCCAATGATGTATGACTTACTGGGTTGCTTACTGTAGGTTTGATAAAAATCACTGTTCTATCAGCAGGAGATTCACAAGAGGACTACATAAACTGCTGACATGTAGTCCTCCATATTCATGAGCTCTGAATGACCCCACCCCCATCTCTGATTGGCTGCTTCCTGCCTATGCACAGTTTACACAGAAAACTACCAATCGGTGTCATGGGCGTGGTTATACAGAGCTCAGCATTCACAGAACTGGTTGATCTTATGCCAATAAAACAGTGATTTTATCAATAGAGAATCTCTGTCCCTACATCATGCTGCACTCAGTTGGGGTAGCAAAAAACCACCATAGTAGCCGATCATCAGCAAATGCCAATGACTTATAAAACGAAGGGATGCAGCATCAAGCTCTTGGATTTGTGAGTGAGGGAAAACTTTAGGCATAAGCCCTCATATACACTGATTGGCGTAATATGGCGGTATGAAGCCTTGTAGACCCCATGATTTCTCATAAGGCTTAAGGTAAACCAATAGAAAATCGCATGATCAAGATGTAGTAGACAAATATATTTTGAGTAGAGTCCACACATGTGTCATACCTGAAGATCAACGCATTTGTCCTCCCAAAACCCAGTACAAGAGACTCTGTAATTTCTATACTCTCCAGTCTCATCAGAGGAACTAGTTGCTTGAGGAGAACACCAACGGAAGGGGTTCCAATGATCTAGAAAAAGAAAAAGAAAAGATCCAGTAAAGGTGGCCATACATATTAGATTTTGGCAGAAGCAACTGACTATCTAACGTGCATGGTGGTGTCCCAACTTTCTCCTCTGTCAGATGTCAGGGGGAAAAAAGAATTTAGCGCTTGAATTTTCATATGAGAAATCCTTTTGTTCTCAGGGCAGATCAGCCTCCGCCATATCTATAGAAGGCCAAACACATGCTCCAAGTACAGACTGATGTCCAGACCCGAACTCCGCTGACTCCGGGCAATATGAGGCCGCTCATCACAGGACAGAAGACCGCCGGCTGGGCAGGACACTATGGTCCATATTTGGTTCATGTTTCATGTATGAGAGTATGTATAGCCAGTCACTACTCTGACAACCCATATCAATCACAAGGTTTTCCTCTGGTAAAATAACACTTCTAATCATCTACGGTTCTGTTAACGGCACCGTTCCAAAGGTGTCGGCAGTCGCTGACCCAGGGCTTGCGTGACAACGTGTTGGCTTCGGACGTATCAGATATCAGGAGGAAGTGTGCGGCCGCAGCTCTGACATTTGTTTTTGATGTTTGATTCCTCCAAAGGAGGGTAGAGTGAATCCAGCACTGATTGGGTACAGGGCTAGCGTGACAATGTCATGTGAGCCCCGAGACAGCAAGTGCCGACACTCTTGGAACGGCGCCGGAGGGGAGTATGAGAGGGATTTTACAGGGATCAAACATACTGATTGGACAACCCATTTATTACTAATCCTGTCAATGCATCATTCAATAGAGCTGACTAGAAGAAGTCACCACCAAGATACTACTTTCTTGCTGCTAATAAATGAAATATTATATAATGGAACCCAATATCAAGCTCAAATTCATAAGGGCTACTAAACTGCATGTTTGTTTTTCATTTCCAGATCCATCCTACCTTGTTATCATAGCTGATGGAGCCATCGGGAGTAGTTGCCATAATCTCGGGAGTAGAAGCACGCAAGTGGCCGGGACTCATAATACTTGGTCTTGCCACTCCAAAACAAAGAATAAGATAGTTTCTCCATAGTGTAACATAATTGTCCCCGCTGCCGGCTGTACTGGTTTTCTTTGCATTAATTGGGCTACTAGAAGAGGAAAAGGCAGATTATAAAAACACGTAGGATTCTCAATTGCTATCAATTTCACACATACAATAGGTTTTGTTTTTTGTTTCTGCGCCTCTTTGTTCATAAGATATGTCCCCTCTTACTTTCTGCACCCTGTATGCAAATCTAATCTGGTTAGTCAAGGGGGATTGATCCTCAGGAGGACTCTCCCAGAAAAGTTGAAAGTTATGCCCCCTTGGCTAACAATCCCTGCATGTGTTGCGGCTGTCGAAGAGCCGCCAGGGTCGCGAACATACTTGTTAAGCACGCCGATTAGCAACGTTCGCTCATCACTAATGGGGAACAAGGGAGCAGTTGCCTATCCACCAAGTTTCTGTATCTTTCCCCCGATGTCTAAAACATCAGGACATTTGTATGTCAAAGCAAATCCAAGAGGAATTTCTAAAATCAATTTCTAGAGGAGGAGATACAGAGATTTGTCCAAATTCTCCAAATATCTGAAAGTGAAAGACTTGGCCTACAACCAGGCAGCCAGACATTTGTCATTTATCAGCTAAAGCTTATGTCTAGGGTGTAACGTTTGTACTTGGGGAGGGACGTAGGGAGCCTTATGGCAATTCTTCACAGGGGGGAGGAAAAAAAAAGGTTTATAAGTTAGAGTAGCTATGTTCAATCGGTGGCACTAGAGTCAGTGTTCTTTCTGCTTAAGTAAAGACAATTTGTAGCCACTATATCTACCAGGAGAAATAAAACCTGGCCAAAATGTTCATCCATGAACCCCACCGGAGGAAATAATGAGATCACAACACTCCAGAACATCGGCACCTCTAGTTCCCACCACCCACCATCATATACCTTGGCCTGGTACTCAACTGGATCTGCATGACCTTGCAAGGAACTGCGGGAAATCCCTAAAGTAATGTATTTTTTTTTCCAATCTAAGTCCATCTAGTTCAATCTCTTCCAATCAGATCACTAGATTATTTATAATCCACAATAGCCATTTGTTATGAGAAAATAATCCAGCCCTTCTTTAAATGTCTGCCACTACTCTTACAGCTGGACATTCCACTGACTGCTCTAACTGTAAAGAACCCTTTCCTATTTACCTGTCGGAATCATCTTGCCTCCGCACGTAATGAATTTCCTTTGGTCCTTGGAAGGAAGAAGTCATGAGCCAGTTCTTTGCATTGACCACACATGTAAATAAGAATGCTTTTGGATCCACTCTAGCTTTCAACTAACCTTTTTAAAATGTGGAGCCCAAAATTGGATCAGGGTGTGGCCTTATAAATCATTATAGAGGGGTACTAATACATTGAGATCACAGGTTATCATCTCACTTTTTACACACTCAAAAATCTTGTTTGCTTTTGCGGCTGCTGTCTGACATTGAGTACTGCTGCTCAGTTTACTGGAAATCGAATACCTAAGTCCTTTTCCTGTTCTGTACTCCTTAGTACCGTATATTTAACCATCATTTTCACATTGCCAATTCCAAGCAAAAGGGTTATCCTTACCCTCAAAATGACTGACAGCCTTTTCTAATTTCTGATGCATATTATAAAGGTAATTTCTCCGCAGACGGCTCTTAACTCGGCAGTACGCCTCTCCACTGTAGTAACAATTACTACATTTCACAGCGTGTCAGCAATTTTTATGGAAATCTCCAGAACAATCAGTACATGCACGGAGCTATAAATAAAGACAAATCTGCCTAATGAGACCCAACAAAGAACATTATCTTTGTAATACTACTATGAAATGATTTAAGTGTTCTGGTATTCTTCTATTCTAGAAACGAGGAAACTAAATTTTTATAATTAGTTCTACATCAAGAAAATCTAGCGGTATTACACTTGTGTTGTTTTTGTGCTCCATTATTAAGTGGCCCAAATACCGTGAAAGAACACAACTTTTCACCTGCCTACACATCATCCCTACAAGAGTAGAATTATGGAGTTGTCCAATAAACACCATATATGACTTGTGCCAGGGATAGATTGTAAATGTACGATCACCGGCTTCCCAACTATCCATAGGACAGATGATCACTTCTAAATCAATGGAGGTCCGATTGTTAGAACCCCCCGATGATTGTCTAAAGGGGCTTACTTTTAGCCCCACCATTACTTCCCATGGCGGATGCATCGCTAGCGCACACCCACAATGGGCGTGCGCTAGCGATGCGCCGTCATTGAGTGACGGACCCGAGACGCGGGCTGCAGCGTTTCCGGGTCCGTCACTGCTAGCGCAGATGGAGCTAGCAGATGCTCCATCTGCATTAGCGCTGTGCCAAAGTTGGCACGTGCGTTAGCGCAGTCCGTTTAACGTATGCGTTGAACGGACTGCACTAACGCAATGTGAACCTAGCCTTAGGAAGCAACACTGCTTGACAATCAGTTTTGCATGCTGTTGTGCAAATGGAATAGAAAACAGATGGAAATTATTGGCAATTATCGAGACACCCTCAATAAAGGAGTGGTTCTGCAGGTGGGGACCACAGACCACATCTCAGTACCAATGCCTTCTGGCTGATGTTTTGGTCACTTTTGAATATTGGTTGTGCTTTCACACTCGTGGTAGAATGAGACGGACTCTACAACCCACACAAGTGCCTCAGGTAGTGCAGCTTATCCAGGATGGCACATCAATGCTAGCTATGGCAAGAAGGTTTTCTGTGCCTGTCAGCGTAGTGTCCAGAGGCTGGAGGCACTACCAGGAGACTGGCCAGTACACCAGGAGACGTGGAGTGGCCCGTAGGAGGGAAACAACCCATCAGCAGGACCGCTACCTCAGCCTTTGTGCAAGAAGGTACAGGAGGAGCACTGCCAGATCCCTGCAAAATGACCTCCAGTAGGCATGTGTCTGCACAAACTGTTAGAAACCGACTCCATGAGGATGGTCTGAGTGCCCGATGTCCACAGATGGGGGTTTTGCTCACAGCCCAACACCGTGCAGGATGCTTGGCATTCGCCACAGAACACCACGATTGGCAAATTCGCCACTGGCATTCTGTGCTCATCACAGATGAAACCAGGTTCACACGGAGCACATGTGACAGACCTGACAGAGTCTGGAGACACCGGGGAGAGCGATCTGCTGCCTGCAACATCCTTCAGCATGACTGGTTTGGCAGTAGGTCAGTAATGGTGTGGGGTGGCATTTCTTTGGAGGGCTCCATGTGCTCGCCAGAGGTAGCCTGACTGCCATTAGGTACCAAGATGAGATCCTCAGACCCCTTGTGAGACCATATGCTGGCGCAGTTGGCCCTGAGTTCCTCCTAATGCAGGACAATGCCAGACCTCATGTGGCTGGAGTGTGTCAGCAGTTCCTGCAAGATGAAGGCATTGAAGCTATGGACTGGCCCGCCCATTCCCCAGACCTGAATCCGATTGAGCACATCTGGGACATCATGTCTCGCTCCATCCACCAACGTCACGTTGCACCACAGACTGTCCAGGAGTTGGCAGATTCTTTAGTCCAAATCTGGGAGGAGATCCCTCAGGAGACCATCCGCGGCCTCATCAGGAGCATGCCCAGGCATTGTACAGTAGGGAGGTCATACAGGAACGTGAAGGCCACACACAATACTAAGCATCTTTTCCTTGTCGTGAGGCATTTCCACTGAAGTTGGATCAGCCTGTAATTTGATTTTCCACTTTAATTTTGAGTATCATTCCAAATCCAGACCTCCATGGGATATTCATTTTGATTTACATTGATAATTGTTATGTTTTATTGTTCTGAACACATTCCACTATGCAATGAAAACAAATTTGGAATATTTCATTCAGAGATATCTAAGATGTGGTATTTTAGTGTTCCATTTCTTTTTTTGAGCCGTGTACTTTGATTGATAATGTCTCCGCGACAGAGAAATAAAATTATAGCCTCCTTCCCCTGATGACGCCGCAAGGCGAAATAGGTCGGGGAGGCTAATGGCTGTTATATTTTATATAGCATATTACTGGTGTAGTGCTTAAGAGCGGTGAACCTATATAGGACAGTTGCAGCAGTTTACACTATAATAAGGCTGAATCTATTAACTCACAAGAGAACAATAGTAGGTAGCTCAGACTGACAGCATCTGTCATATGTGTGCTTGATAAAAATAGAAACACAAGCACTTTAACTGAACTAAGGGGGATTAACCATCACTTTTTCACCAGAAAATATGTGTTTTTAAATGTGTTTGTCCCTTCATTACTTAAAAATTAAAAGTTAGGTTTTACTTTAATTGTCTAAGGCAAATGGAGATTCCAATTAAGGACCCTAGTGTGTTTTTCTGATAAGATGTCGGCACAAGTGAACAAGTCCCCTTTCCCATTGATTTCCCTGCAGTGGGCTTCAGGAAAATGGCTGCTGGAGGCGGCGCATGCGCAGATTGAGATCTTGGGAGACACCGCCGGCCTCCTGAAGCAGCGACCCTACCGCCAGTATTCCCGCAGCTGCCTCACCCCAGTAAGCTACATTCAGACTAAAAAATGCACCGCCATTTGCCTCCCAATTTTGGGAGTATAGGGTGCGTCTTATAATCTAAAAAATACGATATATATAATTCCACTTGGCAGCCATTATTGTATTGTGTGTCCAGATCAACAAGTAAAAATATGGTGAAAGGTCCATCTTCATCTTTTACCGACTCACTGTGACAAAAACCACAAAACATCATGCTATTACAATTTTAGTCACTACGAAAAGTGCAATGCTCAATCACCTTCTCTTAATGCCATATTAAAGAAGCCCTCCTCCCAACAAAGTTTTTATCCTCTTAATATATTGCAGTCATCATATTATACAGCACTGTGTACTTACAATTGCTCATTTTGCCTTTCTACACAGCTTATTTTTCTCTATGTAAAAACAGGAAGTCTCTCTTCCCTTCATGAGTCATCCCCATCTTCAACTCCTGACTCAGCTGCTCTGCTCCTCTTCCCTACCAGGGACTTTTGCAGTGATATAGGATTGTAGTTCTAATGATGACTCAGGCAGGGAAAAATTGCCTCCTGTTTCTATACAGAGCTTAGAAGGATTCAGATTGTCAGTTTTTAATCACATGATGTCATAAACCTAATAGAAAAGAGAAACATTAACTGGGTAGAAAGGCAAAATGGGCAATTGTAAGTAAACAGTACTATATAATATGATGACTGCAATATATTGAGGATAAAAACTTTGACGGGAGTGCTTCTTTAATCAGTTGTTTTGTTACTACAGCTTTTACCCAAAATTTAGATATCTTCTATTTGGTAAAACGTCAGTTTAATAAAATAGATATAATACAAGTGTATCCTACTTACTTGGGGTCCACCAATGGCATTAGCAGCTGCAGTCTTGTGAAAGCATAGGGCCACGCATAGCTTAGAGCGGTAGGGCAATGTTTTGGTAAGTGTTCTTGCTTAAGAAATGTGAAAAGGCAGAGAACCCAGGGATCCTTTACAGACTGAGCAAATATCCACACATGAGAAGGGCTTTTTACATCGTAATGGCTATTGACAAGGACGGCGTTCCAATCCACCAACCACTGTAGATCCACATTATGGGTAAATGTCAGCGCAGCCTGGGGACAAAGCAAATAGTTTATCCATTAAAATATAAAGCAAATATTTTATACATTAAAATATACATTTTTTTTGTTAACATTTTAGACAATGGCTTTAAATAATTAAAATACAAACACAATACTTGTATTGTTATTTCAGAAAAGGTTTGCACAACTTGTTTTGGTCCAAGGATCACACTTACACCGAACCATTCCTTAGGGCTGTATTAAAAAAAAGTAAAGGGTTGTTGTCACCTTCTTAAACAGAAGCGCATTGCTCCCCTGCCTATGGGCATACTTGCGGCTTGCTAGGGAACGGTATGTTCCTGCTTGATTGACAGCTTGGATCAGCGGCTTTATTGCTCCCCTGGCCAGACCTGTGCTCTCCGCAATGCAGCAGCAGTATCAGAAGAGCGCAGCGGCACCAAAGATGGCTGGAATGGAGAGCTTACTGTGTGCTTCAGCGATCCCGGCCAGCTCCCGAGATCCCGGCTAGCTCCAGAGCAGTAAGTATAAGCTCAGTGGTGTCATCGTGCTGCATGTGGAGGGGGGCTGAGGGGCCTACATACTGCGTGTGAAGGGGGATACATACTGCGTGTGAAGGGGGGATGTGGGGCCGTCAGACTGCGTGTGTAGGGGGGCAGTGGACCCATCATACTCCGTGTGTAGGGGGGTTGTTATACTGCGCATAGTAGGGCTGAGCTGTGGGGCCATCATGCTGCTTGTGGAGGGGAGCTGTGGGGCCATCATGCTGCGTGTGGAGGGGAGCTGTGGGGCCATCATGCTGCGTGTGGAGGGGAGCTGTGGGGCCATCATACTGCGTGCGGAGGGGAGCTGTGGGGCCATCATACTGCGTGTGGAGGGGGGCTGTGGGGCCATCATACTGCGTGCGGAGGGGAGCTGTGGGGCCATCATACTGCGTGCGGAGGGGAGCTGTGGGGCCATCATACTGCGTGTGGAGGGGGGCTGTGGGGCCATCATACTGCGTGCGGAGGGGAGCTGTGGGGCCATCATACTGCTTGTGGAGGGGAGCTGTGGGGCCATCATACTGCGTGTGGAGCGGGGCTGTGGGGCCATCATACTGCGTGTGTGTGTGTGTGTGTGTGTGTGTGTGTGTGTGTGTGTGTAATATATGTTGCTAGAGTGACTCTGGGGAAATCATACTATGCTTGTGGGGACAAATTCACTGTGGGGGTATCAATTTGTGTGCGTGAAGGGGCAATTAGGGGGCAGCATTCTCTATGGGGAACATGACATGTATGGTAGTAGGTGAAGACAATAAGAGGCCTCAGTAGGGGTACAATTACAGTGCATGTGCTATATATAATACACGTCCCTCCCCCTGTCTATAAAAAGGTGAGAGGTATACTCTCCCGTGAATGTTCATTTACGCTGCGACCCCCAACTACTCGCCAAATTTATATTTTTTTTTATTTTTTTTTGTGTGTGTGTGTGTGGGGGGGGGGGGGGATGAGAAATGTTCCTATCGGGCTCTATAATATTCCAATATAACAAAGGTAGCTGATTAGTAGGGTGCTCTACTTACGGAGGTTTTACTTCTCCTGATAATGGGAATCCTTTCACAAGTGCAGATGTCCCCATTGCAATATATGAGAGCTACATGAAAGGCCAAGTGTGTGTAGAAAGCCCTATTAATGCACAGACATGGCTCGCTCTCTATATAGTACTAGACATAGAGAGGCATAGAGAGGTCCCAAATAATGGGGTGCAAAAGATGGCTGAGGGCCGCACACAATGGCATTGTTGCCCTGGAGCAGCAGGCTCTGCACCTCTGTTTTAGAGGTTCCATTTATTATATAAAGAGGCGATAATGGAACCAGGTTGCTGCCCGCACCACCTTGTGGAGACAATTTTTTTTTCCTCTAGCAAAATGGCGCCGGCGCGGTAGCATCTATCAGATCGCTGATGGATGCTACTACCTGCGACCTGCGGCTGGTGCCATTTCGGATAAAGATTTTTTTTTTTCAGAATAAATGTACATGACTAAATTAAACAATCTAATGCATATTATAGATGCAATCATGCTGCAGCACAAGCACCGCCACCGGCTGAAGGATATATATATATATACTAGCTGAAGAGCCCGGCGTTGCCTGGGCATAGTAAATATCTGTGGTTAGTTATAGCACATCACTTCTCTTATTTTCCCATCACGCCTCTCATTTTCCCAATAACATCTTTAATTTTCCCCCTCACATCTCTCATTTTCTCCCTCACACCTCTCATTTTCTCCCTCACTCCTCTCATTCCCGCCTAACACTTGTCATTTCGACCTCACATCTGTCATTTTCCGATCACTACACTATTTTCCCTCACTCCTCTCATTTTGCACTCACACCTCTCATTTTCACCTCAGTATATACATGTTTGTCATCTCCCTTATATATAGTATACACCTGTATGTCGTCTCCTGTATATAGTATATACCTGTGTCATCTCCCCTGTATATAGTATATACCTGCTGTGTGTCATCTCCCCTGTATATAGTATATACCTGTATGTCATCTCCTTGTATATATAGTATATACCTGTATGTCATCTCCTCCTATATATAGTATATACCTGTATGTCAACTCCTCCTATATATAGTATATACCTGTATGTCATCTCCTTCTATATATAGTATATACCTGTATGTCATCTCCTCCTGTATATAGTATATACCTGTGTCATCTCCCCTGTATATAGTATATATCTGTGTGTCATCTTCTCCTGTATATAGTATATACCTGTATGTCATCTTCTATATATAGCATATACCTGTATGTCATCTCCTCCTGTATATAGTATATACCTGTAGGTAATCTGCTCCTGTATATAGTATATACCTGTGTGTCATCTCCTCCTGTATATAGTATATACCTGTATGTCATCTCCTCCTGTATATAGTATGTACCTGTATGTCATCTCCTCCTTTATATAGTATATACCTGTGTGTCATCTCTCCTGTATATAGTATATATCTGTGTGTCATCTCCCCTGTATATAGTATATACCTGTGTGATCTCCTGTATTAGACCTCGTTAACACGTTATTTGCTCAGTATTTTTACCTCAGTATTTGTAAGATAAATTGGCAGCCTGATAAATCCCCAGCCAACAGGAAGCCCTCCCCTGGCAGTATATATTAGCTCACACATACACATAATAGACAGGTCATGTGACTGACAGCTGCCGTATTTCCTATATGGTACATTTGTTGCTCTTGTAGTTTGTCTGCTTATTAATCAGATTTTTATTTTTGAAGGCTAATACCAGACTTGTGTGTGTTTTAGGGCGAGTTTCGTTTGTCAAGTTGTGTGTGTTGAGTTGCGTGTGGCGACATGCATGTAGTGACTTTTGTGAGGTGAGTTTTGTGTGGCAACATGTGTGTAGCAACTTTTTGTGTGTCGAGTTGCATGTGACAGGTTAGTGTAGCAAGTTGTGTGCAGCAAGTTTTGCGCATGGCGAGTTTTGCGCGTGGTGAGTTTTATGTCTGGTGCCTTTTGAGTATGTGCAAGTTTTGTGTGAGGCAACTTTTGCATGTGTTGCAAATTTTGTGCATGTGGCAATTTTTCCGCATGTGCAAGTTTTGCGTGTGGCGAGTTTTCCATGAGGTGAGTTTTGCACTTGTGGCGAGTTTTGCGTGAGCCTATTTTTTGCATGTGGCGAGTTTTGCGCGTGGTGAGTTTTGAGCGGCGACTTTTGTGTTTCGACTTTTATGTGGCGAGGTTGGTGTATTTGTGGTGAAATGTGTGCTGAGGATGGTATATGTGTTCAAGCACGTAGTAGTGTGTGGCGCATTTTGTGTGTGTGTTCATATCCCCGTGTGTGGTGAGTATCCCATGTCGGGGTCCCACCTTAGCAACTGTACGGTATATACTCTTTGGCGCCATCGCTCTCACTCTTTAAGTCCCCCTTGTTCACATCTGGCAGCTGTCAATTTGCCTCCAACACTTTTCCTTTCACTTTTCCCCATTATGTAGATAGGGGCAAAGTTGTTTGGTGAATTGGAAAGCGCGGGGTTAAAATTTCACCTCACAACATAGCCTATGACGCTCTCGGGGTCCAGACGTGTGACTGTGCAAAATTTTGTTTCTGTAGCTGCGACGCCTCCAACACTTTTCCTTTCACTTTTTTCCCCATTATGTAGATAGGGGCAAAATTGTTTGGTGAATTTGAACGCGCGGGGTTAAAATTTCGCCTCACAATATAGCCTATGACGCTCTCGGGGTCCAGACGTGTGACTGCAAAATTTTGTGGCTGTAGCTGCGACGGTGCAGATGCCAATCCCGGACATACACATACACACACACACACATTCAGCTTTATATGGTAGATTTTTTGTCTTTTTCAACACATATTATATTCAGTATGTGAACAAGGGGGCAGATCAGTGAGGGATCGGTGACCGGTCAGCAGTCTGCATTATGAATACCTAATCAGACCACCATACGGAGACCCCCACAGGCCGCCCCGGAGCACGAGCATATCATTAACTCAAAACTTAAAATTAAAGATTAAACAACAACCACAAGACAGATTCCATCACCAGGTATCATTATAATCAGTATAGCGGCGCCGACCTGACACTGTCTGTAGGTTACTGAGTACAATCCTGCTGACAGGTTCCCTTTAGGAAAAACTTTCCTAATTAGGATCTTAAAATCGGATCCAAGCAGGTCAGAAAATATTCCCTTAGCCATTAAAGTGGGTCATCGCCCCATTGCATCGTATTCATTTTGAGACTATACTTTTGTATGACCAGACCAGCGTGAGTGACAGCCCAAAACGGTGGCTTTACAAAGGTATTTCGGCAGCATAGGTGGGGAATAAAGGCTCACAAAATACACTAATGTAAAGCACAGCTCTGCCCCTATTTAACGCTATTTTTAGGCGCGCACTTACCCTGTTGCGGTGAATATCACTTTATTAGGACATATAAACAAACGGATAGCAGGGAGGGATAGGGTCAGCCACGGACAACGATCGTTTCGTGCTCTACGGCACTTCAACGGGTCCTCTGAGGACCCGTTGAAGTGCCGTAGAGCACGAAACGATCGTTGTCCGTGGCTGACCCTATCCCTCCCTGCTATCCGTTTGTTTATATGTCCTAATAAAGTGATATTCACCGCAACAGGGTAAGTGTGCGCCTACTTTTTCTTTTTTGCCATTTGGATTCTGCACACATTTTTCCTGGCAGCAGCACCCCGTTGATTGAGGTGTAAAGGATTCATACAGCCAGTATCACTTTCTGTGGTGCTAGACCGATATTATAATACGGTCACTGAGTTGGACCTTTGAGCAGTGCGGATGTGTGTTTTCCCTACTATTGGACTAACGCTATTTTTAGCTCATCTTGAAAAAACGGGGTGACAGGTTCCCTTTAAGGCATGGAATACAAAAACTGCAGATATGGATGTAGACACTAAAAACTTAATTTTTGCCAATATTTTGCTTTATCTAAAAAAAAAAAAAAATTACCGGTAAATAAAAAAAAAAACACTTACAGAATCGGACACAGCAACATGTAGAAAGCTTTCAAGTATAGAAGGACTGAGCTGATCCAGCACATCGATCATCGGCTTGTCATCTTCCTGTAGTCAAATACAGCAGAATAAATTCTTCTATCCAAAATCACTGATCTAGAGTTTAAACTTTTAATGTCAAAAATGTTTTTCAGAGTTTTATAGGCCGTTTGCTTCCATGCACATTGATGAATGCAGAATGAGTTAGCTAATTATTAGTGATGAGCGAATATACTCGTTACTTGGAATTTCTCGAGCACGCTTGGGTAACCTCCGAGTATTTTTTAGTGCTCGGAGATTTAGTTTTCATTGCCGCAGCTGAATGATTTACATTTGTTAGCCAGCATAAGTACAAGTGGGGATTCCCTAGCAACCAGGCAACACCCACATGTACTTATGCTGGCTAACAGATGTAAATCATTCAGCTGCGGCAAGAAAAACTAAATCTCCGAGCACTAAAAAATACTCAATTCGCTCATTACTAATATTAAGTAAAACCCAATTTCAACACTTATTTCAAGTCTAAAATATATGCATTTAATAAAAAAAAAAAAACAACAAAAAAACAAAGCTGTCCATATTCTTTACAATTTACAGATTATTGGTTTTAATATAATGAGCAGTTCATACCTCAGCTTGTCCCAGGGCAATAAATAATGCTCGGACCTCTTTCAGTATTAAAACGGCCATTTTTCGAGTAGCCAGCTGAAAACTGCAAAGTAACAATAGTGCAAAACCTTCCACCGCGTGCAGCACATTGGAATAAGGTCCTCGTTCAGACTGTATCCTGTGACTGGAGCCATTGGGAATTAGCTGGGTGAAAAAAAAAAAACGGTAAAAACCTGCTCGGCAGCATTATTACTTTACACATCTTATCTTTTCTGATTCTTCAGATTTGAATCTTAGACCTGATGAAGCTGATTTACATACATTGAAAACTCCATGCAAGAACGTCTGTATAATCCTTTTCTAAAGGTTACATTTAATTTCTGCCCATCTATCCTGATTGAAAGCTCCTCAGAGTCTCTCCTCCCTGCTGCTGTCCAAATCTCACTCAGCTCAGTACAAACTGCATGATACAACGCAATAGGACACCACACCGCCCGAAAAATACGCTCGCCTGAATTCAGTCTAAGGCATAATTGTACATGGTTTTCCTACAGTGCTCCTTTAAATGGCAGAACAATCTTCTGTTCACATATTGAATCTGGCCTATCAGAATATTGCAGTGGTTTTTTTTTTTTAAGGCTTCCGATATAACAGGAGATGCGGATTCTGGATATAATGGGCACTAAATTTGAGATATTCTTTATAGAAAATGATCTGTGTGTTAAAATGTGTTCCTCATGATCAGCGCACAGGGAATTTAACAGTGTATACTTCCAAATTGGAGCAATTTATGTATTGTCATGTTTTAAAGGAATTTAATGATTTATTAAAATTTTCTTTTGTTTATAGCTCAATGTCCTGAAGAGTGACAATCGCTGCTGTCTAGCTTGTAAGCACTGTGCTGAAGCTGGCCGGGAATAAGAGGTAAAAGCGTTCTGGCCAGCTTCAAAAAGGTGCTTAAAAGCTCAATGGAAAACAGCCTGTAAGCCCAGGACATGTTCTGCTTTCTAGCAGCAGTGGTCGGTCTCCAAGGGAACAATCTGTAAACAAAAAAAGTGTAAATACCTTAAGAACATTTAAAAATTGTAGTAAGCAGTAAATTGCTTCTATTGATAAGCACTATCTGTCATACACATTTAGGAAGATGGGAATAACCCTTTAAAAGACATAGAACAAGAAAGTACAATACTGGAAAATGATAGGCATGATAATACGACACCAAATCTGGAATGGGCAAAACAGAAATAAATAATGTAGTTACCCTGGTCAGAGACAAGTATGGGCGTAATACAATTAAAAAGGACACCTTGGGACATTTGACTCAAAATTTCAGAAGGATTCTGATCCATTGGATAAAAGACTGACAAGAGAGTCATAGTAAGGAGCCCTAAGATTGATAAGGCTAGGTTCACATCGCGTTAGAGCAATCCGTTTAAGGGATCCGTTAAACGGATGAGCTAGTGATGAGGCACAAATTGTATGTATTTTTGCGATAGCGTTAACGCATGGTTGCACTGCGTCGGCATGCGTTAGCAATAGCGTTCTATGCAGACCAAACGCTTCCATTCTCTGTGACAAACCCGAAAATGCGGTAGTCCGGGTTTGAAGGTGTGTCACAAAATAGCGGACCATTTTGACATGCGTTAGGATGCGTTCGGATGATGGGAATCTACGAGTGCGTTACATTGGAGTTAGTGCCACTTTGAAACGGATCCGTTAAACGGATTGCCCTAACGCGATGTGAACCTAGCCTAAGGGTACCGTCACACTATACCATTTCGATCGCTACGACGGTACGATTCGTGACGTTCCAGCGATATCGTTACGATATCGCTGTGTCTGACACGCAGCAGCGATCAGGGATCCTGCTGAGAATCGTACGTCGTAGCAGATCGTATGGAACTTTCTTTCATCGCTGGATCTCCCGCTGTCATCGCTAGATCGGTGTGTGTGACACCGATCTAGCGATCCAGCGATGCGTTTGCTTGTAACCAGGGTAAACATCGGGTAACTAAGCGCAGGGCCGCGCTTAGTAACCCGATGTTTACCCTGGTTACAAGCGTAAAACTAAAAAAAAAACAAACAGCACATACTTACATTCTGGTGTCCGTCAGGTCCCTTGCCGTCTGCTTCCCGCACTGTGACTGCCGGCCGTAAAGTGAAAGCAGAGCACAGCGGTGACGTGCTTTCACTTTCACTTTACGGCCGGCAGTCACAGTGCGGGAAGCAGACGGCAAGGGACGTGACGGACACCAGATGTAAGTATGTGCTGTTTGTTTTTTTTTTAGTTTTACGCTTGTAACCAGGGTAAACATCGGGTTACTAAGCGCGGTCCTGCGCTTAGTTACCCGATGTTTACCCTGGTTACCCAGGGACCTCGGCATCGTTGGTCGCTGGAGAGCTGTCTGTGTGACAGCTCCCCAGCGACCACACTACGATTTACCTACGATCACGGCCAGGTCATATCGCTGGTCGTGATCGTAGGTAAATCGTATAGTGTGACGGTACCCTAAGAAGCCCTAAGATTGATAAGTGAGTCATAGTGAGGAGCCCTAAGATTGATGAGAGTCATAGTAAGGAGACCTAAGATTGATAAGAGAGTCATAGTAAGGAGACCTAAGATTGACAAGAAAGTTATAGTAAGGAGCCCTAAGATTGATAAAAGAGTCATAGTAAGGAGACCCAAGATTGATAAGAGAGTCATAGTAAGGAGCCCTAAGATTGATAAGATAGTCATAGTAAGGAGACCTAAGATTGACAAGAGAGTCATAGTAAGGAGACCTAAGATTGATAAGAGAGTCATAGTAAGGAGACCTAAGATTGACAAGAAAGTTATAGTAAGGAGCCCTAAGATTGATAAAAGGAGTCATAGTAAGGAGACCTAAGATTGATAAGTGAGTCATAGTAAGGAGACCTAAGATTGATAAAAGGAGTCATAGTAAGGAGACCTAAGATTGATAAGAGAATCATAGTAAGGAGACCTAAGATTGACAAGAAAGTTATAGTAAGGAGCCCTAAGATTGATAAGAGAGTCATAGTAAGGAGACCTAAGATTGATAAGAGAGTCATAGTAAGGAGACCTAAGATTGATAAGAGAGTCATAGTAAGGAGACCTAAGATTGACAAGAAAGTTATAGTAAGGAGGCCTAAGATTGATAAAAGGAGTCATAGTAAGGAGACCTAAGATTGATAAGAGAGTCATAGTAAGGAGACCTAAGATTGACAAGAAAGTTATAGTAAGGAGCCCTAAGATTGATAAAAGAGTCATAGTAAGGAGACCTAAGATTGATAAGAGAGTCATAGTAAGGAGCCCTAAGATTGATAAGAGAGTCATAGTAAGGAGACCTAAGATTGACAAGAGAGTCATAGTAAGGAGACCGAAGATTGATAAGTGAGTCATAGTAAGGAGCCCTAAGATTGATAAAAGAGTCATAGTAAGGAGACCCAAGATTGATAAGAGAGTCATAGTAAGGAGCCCTAAGATTGATAAGAGAGTCATAGTAAGGAGACCTAAGATTGATAAAAGAGTCATAGTAAGGAGACCCAAGATTGATAAGAGAGTCATAGTAAGGAGCCCTAAGATTGATAAGAGAGTCATAGTAAGGAGACCTAAGATTGATAAGAGAGTCATAGTAAGGAGACCTAAGATTGATAAAAGGAGTCATAGTAAGGAGACCTAAGATTGACAAGAAAGTTATAGTAAGGAGCCCTAAGATTGATAAAAGAGTCATAGTAAGGAGACCTAAGATTGATAAGAGAGTCATAGTAAGGAGCCCTAAGATTGATAAGAGAGTCATAGTAAGGAGACCTAAGATTGACAAGAGAGTCATAGTAAGGAGACCGAAGATTGATAAGTGAGTCATAGTAAGGAGACCTAAGATTGATAAGAGAGTCATAGTAAGGAGACCTAAGATTGACAAGAGAGTCATAGTAAGGAGACCGAAGATTGATAAGTGAGTCATAGTAAGGAGACCTAAGATTGATAAAAGAGTCATAGTAAGGAGACCTAAGATTGATAAGAGAATCATAGTAAGGAGACCTAAGATTGACAAGAAAGTTATAGTAAGGAGCCCTAAGATTGATAAAAGAGTCATAGTAAGGAGACCTAAGATTGATAAGAGAGTCATAGTAAGGAGACCTAAGATTGACAAGAAAGTTATAGTAAGGAGTCCTAAGATTGATAAAAGAGTCATAGTAAGGAGACCTAAGATTGATAAGAGAGTCATAGTAAGGAGCCCTAAGATTGATAAGAGAGTCATAGTAAGGAGACCTAAGATTGACAAGAGAGTCATAGTAAGGAGACCGAAGATTGATAAGTGAGTCATAGTAAGGAGCCCTAAGATTGATAAGAGAGTCATAGTAAGGAGACCTAAGATTGACAAGAGAGTCATAGTAAGGAGACCGAAGATTGATAAGTGAGTCATAGTAAGGAGACCTAAGATTGATAAGAGAGTCATAGTAAGGAGACCTAAGATTGATAAAAGAGTCATAGTAAGGAGCCCTAAGATTGATAAAAGGAGTCATAGTAAGGAGACCTAAGATTGATAAGAGAATCATAGTAAGGAGACCTAAGATTGACAAGAAAGTTATAGTAAGGAGCCCTAAGATTGATAAAAGAGTCATAGTAAGGAGACCTAAGATTGATAAGAGAGTCATAGTAAGGAGACCTAAGATTGACAAGAAAGTTATAGTAAGGAGTCCTAAGATTGATAAAAGAGTCATAGTAAGGAGACCTAAGATTGATAAGAGAGTCATAGTAAGGAGCCCTAAGATTGATAAGAGAGTCATAGTAAGGAGACCTAAGATTGACAAGAGAGTCATAGTAAGGAGACCGAAGATTGATAAGTGAGTCATAGTAAGGAGCCCTAAGATTGATAAGAGAGTCATAGTAAGGAGACCTAAGATTGACAAGAGAGTCATAGTAAGGAGACCGAAGATTGATAAGTGAGTCATAGTAAGGAGACCTAAGATTGATAAGAGAGTCATAGTAAGGAGACCTAAGATTGATAAGAGAGTCATAGTAAGGAGACCTAAGATTGACAAGAAAGTTATAGTAAGGAGCCCTAAGATTGATAAAAGGAGTCATAGTAAGGAGACCTAAGATTGATAAGAAAGTTATAGTAAGGAGACCTAAGATTGATAAGAGAGTCATAGTAAGGAGACCTAAGATTGATAAGAAAGTTATAGTAAGGAGCCCTAAGATTGATAAAAGGAGTCATAGTAAGGAGACCTAAGATTAATAAGAGAGTCATAGTAAGGAGACCTAAGATTGATAAAAGGAGTCATAGTAAGGAGACCTAAGATTGACAAGAAAGTTATAGTAAGGATTTCTATAATGAGCCCATCAGTCTTAATAAAAACATAAAAAATAGGTGGTAGAAAGAACTTTAAATTGTCATGCAACAATTTTATAAAAATCAGAACTCTTGCCATTTTCACACTGGCTACTAAACTCAATACTAGACTCAGACTTCCGGTTCTTTTCAGCAGCCACATGGGCGCAGGCAGCAGTGGACGGGTTCTGACTCATTGACCTCTAGTGGAAAATAGCAATCTTTCCCTACTACTTCTCTCCAACAGATCTTAGTTCTCCTTTAAGGTCTTGTTTTGCTAATGTTCTTCGTTTGTTCCTTTAATTCATTAGTACCAGGTAGATTCTGCCTCTATACAGTGGTAACACAGCGCTGGCAGGTTAAGATTATACAGGTTACAGCACACTTTAGATTCTATAGACCAAAAAAGGTTAACGACGGTCCCATTGGGAGACATGAAAGGAAGATATGAGAATATAAAACCCCCTACCTCTGATGTCCTCATTTTCGCCTGCTCATACGATTTCCCAGGGGTCTGTATCACTAGTTTCCACTGAGTGAGCAACTGCAGAAGCATCTTGAGAGATGTGTCAAGAAGCGTCTGGTGGGTATCATTCACTTCACGTAACAGAAAATTAATGAATCCAAATAATACATCTTCCCTCCAATCCACAAAGTCAACAAGAAGACCCTGGAGAGAGTTCTGTGCAATGTGCCGCAATTCATCATCCATGTGGATAGACAGTCTGCAAGGAGATATGAAACGAATGAAAAAGCTACATCCATCACTGCCGAGAAATACATCCACTGACCAAAAAGGAAATCTTATTATATCATAAATAAGATAGAAGAAATTATTGATTATTCTTCCGAATTTGAGAAGATGTCAATAAACTCATTTATTTCTCACAAAATTCAAAAGTAAAAACCGTAATAAAATTGGGACCAATCAGATGCCTGTTACGATTAGTGGAGATCCTCGGGGGCAGTGCAAGACTCAAAAAGAATACAAAAAAAAAAAAAAATGAGTGTCAAAAAGTTCTCCCCTAAGACCCTGAACTAGGCGTGTCTGAACCTTAATTGGAGTAATCTGAGCTTTATAAGTGACAGCTGCACCCTGTTGACCGCTTCATTACTCATATCTTCAAAACGGAGAACCCCAGTAATCCTTTTCATACATTTGGGAGTTTGGAGTCGCTAAAGTGCAACGTAATGAAGTAGTTAAGCTCAGTAAGGCTACGTTCACATTTGCGTTATGGTGTGCTGCGTCGGCGACGCAACGCACAACGCACGCAAAAACGCATGCAAAACGCTGCATTTTGTGACGCATGCGTTCATTTTTATAGCGCAAAAAAAATGCAACAAGCAGCGTCCTCTGTGCCCTGACGCTTGCGCCCAAAAAACGCATGCGTCACAAAACGCAACAGAACGCATGTCCATGCGCCCCCAATGTTAAATATAGGGGCGCATGACGCATGCGTCGCTGTGGCTGCGCCTGACGCAATGCAAATGTGAACATAGCCTAATCGAGCACCCAATACTCTTAATCCAAATGTAGTGATCAGGAGCGGACAAACAGAAGAGAGTCCCTGTGCAAGAATAATTTATGGACCCTTTGCAGTCCAATTGCTCATAATAATGCACTGTTTATTCAGTAGTGGACCCCCTTACCTCATGGGCTCCTGGCGGCTGCACAGGTTGAACCAATGGTATATCCGCGGTGTTTTAATAAACTGTCCAGTACAAGAGTGTACAATATGTAGCCCAGAGATCACATGCAGCCCCCAATCATCTGGGCTTGGATATGCTTGTCTGGGTCCACAAGGGGCTTACATTTTTTTTCCATGTCAAAAAGAAGGAGTCGCACAGGGAGTGTCTATTGGGCCCCTTACTCTAGGTAAAGATTAGATAAAGTGTAGAGGCGGCCATACAAGCACGTGTTCCCTTCTTCTCTGGACTGCTAATGGGGGAGAAGGGGAACTCGAGTCTCTCAACTCAATAGGTTGAAGTCCTGGTAGTGGTTCTTGAATCTATTGTGCATTTGTGTCATATATACATGAACACCCGATCCTTACACTATGGCTGATCGGACTAACTAAAGCAATTGTTACCATCCACCTCTCGTGTCTCCCCTTTTCCCCATAGTTTGTAAGCTTGCGAGCAGGGCCCTCATTCCTCCTGGTATCTGTTTTGAACTGTGATTTCTGTTATGCTGTAATGTCTATTGTCTGTACAAGTCCCCTCTATAATTTGTAAAGCGCTGCGGAATATGTTGGCGCTATATAAATAAAATTATTATTATTATTATATATTTTCAATAAGTCATGAACATCTCAGATAATTTTTAAAAGTGAATTTGACAGTAGGATCAACCCTCCTAAGCCATCTATATAGGCAAGTTGCATAATATGACACCTTGATATCTGCAATCTGATGTTTTAATCCAAAGTAATCCACATTTGTCTTAATACGTAAATGAACTGTTAAGATCTATGCGACGGACATAGATCTCCCTGAGAATCTGCCTCCAGAGCTTATTTTAAATGAAAGGGGAGTTACCAGTGTGATACACGTAGATCAGGAGAGCAGACTGTCAGTCATCACATGTCTCACACTGGTAACGCCTCCTCTCATTTACAATAAGCTCTGGAGGCAGATTCTCTGGGGATCTGTGTCCGACCCATAGATCTTAACAGCTCATTTATATATTAAGAAAAACGTGGATTTCTCTGTAATAAGACAACGGATCGCGGATAACAAGGTATGATTTAAGATTTAAAAGGCATGAAAAGAATGCCAAATAACACTTTTCTTTCAATAGAAATATGTGGCCATCTGCAGCTTCCCCTATGATATCAGCTCATCAGTGGTGGCTCTGTGGTTTAGAAATGTGCTAGTCCTGGTGATAAAAATCTTTCAAAGCACAAAAAAAACAAAAAACAGTAACGGAACATAACTCTTGGAAGAGTCTAAAGCAAAACAAGAACCCCATATGAACAACTAAATGAATGGGTATACTCCTAGAAATCAAAGAAACATCCTTGAGAAGTCTGAAGACCTAAGCAGATGCCATGATGTTCTTGAGAAGTACCCACTCATCTTCTCATCAAGGGTCCAATTCTTGACTTTTCAGAATGATCAAGCAATGCATTCGTGTAATCAATAAGGAGCCTGGTACCTGGAAAGTAAGTCTATTAACTCCAGTTTGGACATCCCATCGGGAAGTAAGCGAGGAATAGCTGCCACGCATGTTCTGAAAAGGTCAATCTTTGGCTTTCGTTCTCCTCTGAAATGTAAAACATTGAGATCAGAGCAGTCTGCACTCGTCCTATATAAACAAGTGATTACTGCAATTCCAGAAGTCTGCTGGCTGACAATGAAAGACTCGGGCACGTTACATTAATAAAGACACTCCGCTCGGTTTACTTTATCACGCATTTTCTCATGACTTCTTACATCAAAGAATCTTTGGCTAGATACATAAAGCAGCCCGAGATGCAAAATAGGATTTTACTAGATTTCTTCCATGGCAGGAAGCGGCGTACCCTGCAGCCCACCGGCACAGCTTACAGATAAGAAACGTGCAATTCAGTAAAATTACTTTGAAAATGTCTTGGAGGAAAGAGATTTTTATTGCACTGGAAATCTTTATTAGTGCAAGATATTTCCACTGCTGTCTCTCCATTCATGCGAAGCGTCAATTCTAAATTGCTGAAGAAAAAGAGACTCAATGTTCTGATTTTGTGGGTGAAGCCGGTGATTCATGCATAAATGCCTGTCATATTTAGAAGGCATGACGTAAATGTAACCCTCGACACAAATGGATGGAGCTGATCAATTCAACGCAGGAAGGTTCGGGCATAACACAACATCATCTGATGGACCATATCTGATCTGACATTAGAAAGCATTCAGATATTAAATACTGTATATATAGGATGTTTTACGTTTTTTTTTTCCACCCAATAAGACTCATATGCCTCGTTATGATATATGAACACCATACCATCTAGGCGTGTGAATGGTCTTGGCTGACCCGAGGCGGGTTTCACGGGCCCATCTGGGTACAGACCGTGATGTTTGGAACAGCCACATTTCTTCAGACCCAAACACAACAGTCCCATACATGTTGTTGAGTTTAGAATTGGAGACCCATGGTTGTTTTGTACTTGGCAGTTCGGACTCAAACTGCAAAAGTCAGATTTGTGAAACCGGCCTTAGCCTAATCTGCCTGACCACTACCCTTAATACTTGACCTACGTGATCATGTCTTCAGGTTCCTTGTTCAACATCTGTACATTCGTCATCATCATGCACCTCCCTACTTCTTTGTCAAGATGCCGGAGAATGTTGTCCACTGCCTTCCGTACTTGAGAGTAATACAGAGACATGCCTAGAGAAAGGGATGTGGTAGAAATTACAGACACACTGGTAAACTATGTTTACTGGGTTCTTTATGTGCACCGCCGTGGTGCACCGGCAATAGCGGCGGACCACGCAGTTATATGGGGCCCAGGGAGTCAGCGCCAGTGCCACTCGGCATCACACTCAACTATATCCACATCATAGTGGCAGATACAATTGAAGGCAATGATGGATAACAGAACTGTCAGCTACCACCTCCACCATTCTTGCTGTGTGTCTGATGTCTCAGCACAGCGGGCGCGATGCGGTCGCTACATTGTGACCGGTGTGCCGAGCAGTGCAGAGATTCAGAACACATGCTACAGAGAACGGGGGCTAACTATACTATTTAGAGAGCTGTGTGGGGACAACTATACTGTGTGGAGGCCATCATACTGTATGGAGGGTTGTGGGAGCCCTAACTGTACGGAAGGCCACCATACTGTACGGAGGGCCACCATACTGTAAGGAGGGCCACCATACTGTAAGGAGGGCCACCATACTGTAAGGAGGGCTGTGTGGGGTCCATCATATTGTGTGGAAGGCGGTGTCTGGGCAATCATACTGTGTGTGGGGGGACATCATACTGCGTTGTAGTCACTGTGGGGATATCATACTTTGCAGGGAGTTACTGCTGGGTCATCATATCGTGCATGAGGAGGGTACGGTTGAGTAATTCACTGTGGGGGTATCTTATGTTTGGGGGCCATGAAAGGGGTATCTTAGTGCATGAAAACTCCAAGGAGCTTCAATAAGGGCAAAATTACTTTGTAAGGGCTGCAAAGTTGTGACATATGCTCTTCTGTGACACTGCAAAAAAAATTTATTTTTTTTTGTTGAGGGGGAGGGGCCCAATTAGGTCTTTTGCCATCGGCAATCTCATGGAAAAATCACTGTAACAAGTACACAGTAACAAATATAGCACATGCATACACAGATATCAGAACACCATGTGATCATAATGATCACAGTAATTGTTTTTGCTTTTTCATTTGGAGGAGGGCATTACAAGAAAAAAAAAAACCACATCATTGTAACTGCAGGGCAAGATGGATTAAGGCCAGGAGAGCGGAAATAATGACAACTGCTCACCTGAGTAGACCTGTACTACGAGCGTCTCGCCCCCAATATGATTCATACTCTATAGCTATTTTCGGAGGCCGACTTGCCTCTAGCAGGAACTTTAATTGACAATTAGATGTTGCTCACCAATCATTTTTGCTTCCTCCTCTGTGAGTGTTTTACTCAGGTAGGTTTTCTTCACCCGTAAGGTGTTGCCCGAAGGGTGAATAGCTCCAGTCACTGGCATGGGTGGCTCCCCATCCTTCTGCTGTAAACTATCCGCTATTACCAAGAAAGCCCTTAAGCCGATATTCATTCTCTGTGTTGAAGGGGAGAAAAAGTAAAGCAACAACATAAGCTTTAAGTAGTGAATCACTCCATAAATCTGAATATACTTCACAGGGTGCCCTCAACAACAGATCTTCAGCACTTAAAGGCAACCTGTCACCCCCCCAGGCGTTTGTAACTAAAAGAGCCATCTTGTGCAGCACTAATGCTGCATTCTGACAAGGTGGCTCTTTTAGTTATTGTTCATTGCATTGCAGAAATAATCGCTTTTGAATTTGGTCCCTCATACCTTCAAATCATCCGGGGGCAGGTCTTTCCTCCCTCATCCAGACAACACAACCGTCACTCTGCGAGAAGGGCGCCGTCTCCTCTGCATTATTCTGTTGTCCAGGCGCCTGCGCGGTCATATTCTGCCTTGGACGTGCGCAGTTCGTGCTGCCCGACAACTGACATCACTTGATGTCTTGTTTACTGCGCCTGCGTGCACGCGCGGGATCTCGGGCCGCGTGTGCACGCAGGCGCAGTAAACAAGACATCAAGTGATGTCAGTTGTCGGGCAGCATGGACTGCGCATGCCCAAGGCAGAATATGACCGCGCAAGCGCCTGGACAACTGAATAACGCCGAGGAGACAGCGCCCTTCTCGCAGAGTGACGGCTGTGTTGTGTCTGGAAGAGGGGGGAAAGACCTGCCCCAAGACGATTTGAAGGTATGAGGGACCAAATTCAAAAGCGATTATTTCTGCAATGCAATGAACAATAACTAAAAGAGCCACCTTGTCAGCATGCAGCATTAGTGCTGCACAAGATGGCTCTTTTAGTTACAAATGCCTGGGGAGGGGGGGGGGGGGGGACAGGTTCCATTTAAAGTAGCTATGATGGGGTTTCCAACAGAGAACAGGGAAGGATACCAGAACCACCACCCCTAGGCAGGACAGTATTCTGTATGGAGGACTATGTAGGCCCCATAACACTGTATAGAGAACTATGTGGGGTCCATAAAACTATATGAAAAACTATGTGGGGCCCATAATACTATATTGAGGACTATGTGGGGTCCACAATACTATATGGAGGACTATGTGAGGTCCTTAAAACTATATGGAAAACTATATTGGGCCCACAATACTAGATGGAGGACTATGTGGGGCCCATAATACTATATGGAGAACTATGTGGGGCCCATAGTACTATATGGAGGACTATGTGGGGTCCACAATACTATATGGAGGACTATGTGGGGTCCATAAAACTATATGGAAAACTATATTGGGCCCATTATACTAGATGGAGGACTATGTGGGGCCCATAATACTATATGGAGAACTATGTGGGGCACATAGTACTATATGGAGGACTATGTGGGGTCCACAATACTATATGGAGGACTATGTGAGGTCCTTAAAACTATATGGAAAACTATATTGGGCCCACAATACTAGATGGAGGACTATGTGGGGCCCATAATACTATATGGAGAACTATGTGGGGCCCATAGTACTATATGGAGGACTATGTGGGGTCCACAATACTATATGGAGGACTATGTGGGGTCCATAAAACTATATGGAAAACTATATTGGGCCCATTATACTAGATGGAGGACTATGTGGGGCCGATAATACTATATGGAGAACTATGTGGGGCACATAGTACTATATGGAGGACTATGTGGGGTCCACAATACTATATGGAGGACTATGTGGGGTCCACAATACTGTATGGAGAACTATGTGGGGCCCATAATACTGTATGGAGAACTATGTGGGACCTATAATACTGTAAGGAGAACTATGTGGGGCCCATAATACTATATGGAGGACTATGTGGGTCCCATAATACTAGATGGAGGACTATGTGGGCCCCATAATACTGTATAGAGAACTATTTGGGCCCCATAATACTGTATGGAGGATTATGTGGAGTCCATAATACTATATGGAAGACTATGTGGGACCCATTATTCTGTGTACTGGTTGGCCCGTCGAATTGTCCCAATTATTTATTTTTTTTGACCCTCTGTTTTTGAGTTTTACATCCCTGCGCTAAAACAATACATTGCGTCCTGATCAAATAGCAATGGTGAATGTCAAGGAAAGATTTTATCTAAATTGCTACCTAGTTTTTTAGGAAACTATATTTTCTGAAGATTTGACAATGGCTTGCATTTGCATTGAATACCTTTTAGAAGAAAGTGAAGTTAAAAAAGTAGCAATGGCTTTTTCAAGGTTTTCATTCATCAGCAGGTTTCGGAAACGGTTGTGCACTTACCCTGACCTCACTTGGGCAAAAGGGTATAAAAAATAAAATAATATAAAGAGCAGCAATAGAAAAAATGAGCCTTGTGTAGGTGAATTGATAATGGATCTTAATATGACAGTCACGGTATTCTAATGTGTTGTCCCTTTTGTACATATGTCCAATGTAGAAGATGTTGGGGCAGGGGAAGCATTCTCCATGACCCAGAGACCTAACCGATATTGCATATCACGTATTTGAGCACCAACAATTTCCCCAGGATAATTATTTCTCCATTAATTATCCTAAACCTGATCACAGATGGTTAGAACTATCCCACCTATGGCAATCATCTGATCAAGTTCTAAAAAAAAAGGTGATATCCCTACGATAACGTTTTCTACTAGCTCTTTTTAAAGAGTGGACATGCTATTTTTAATTTTTTCCAATAATCTAAGGATAAAAAAAAATAAAAATTCATACCTCTGGGTTGAGGCTGAAAGCTTTGGCAGCTTTTCCAACACACAAAAGATCAAAAATAATTTCTTTCATTGCAAAGTCTAGACGTTCCTAAAACAAAAAATAAGATATAGAGATTTGTAAAAACACGTAAATGGTCACATTGTATTTATTACTTTCAAGAGAAGATGTAACAGAATCCTGGTCAAAAGTCGAGACAGAAAACACCAGAACCGGAGTAAGGGAGGGGAACTAAAGGAAAGTATCACATGATCAAAAAAAAAAATGTAAATACATGACATACCTGCGCAATAAACTGTATGATCTTGACAAAGATGTTGAGGGGCATGTCCCGGGGCACCACCCCTCGGGAACCCTTAGGGAAAAGCGTCCCGATGATGGTTGTTAGACGGCTGTTAGAAATTAAATATCATCATTAGGATTACAACACAAAGCAATTGGTATAAAGGTTTTATTAGAATTTTTTTATCCATAGAACATATGGACAAAGAAAAAAGTTTGCACCAAAACCAGAGAACTAAGTAAGACTATAAGCCAGGGGCAAACTCGGATCCATATTGGCACCAAAGAGGACTGTCAGTACAGCACAGAATTACAAGAGTAACAAGTATGAAGAAAAAAGAAAAAAAAAATTATAGAATTGTATTTCAGTCATCTTTTTGCCAAAAATTGGTAAAATACTTTATTAAAATGGTGCCCACTGCACGATAATTTTGGAAAAACTTACAGATAATATTGGACACTTTATTTTACACCATCTCATGGCCGGAGCATCTTAAGGTCCCCATACCACAAACATCAAATGGGTTTGAACACCAGATTAATGTGTATAGGGGCCTCCTGACTGTCCCCCAACAAACAGCGTGTCATAATTCAGACTGCTGATTCTTTTGTTCTCCAAGAGACATGCGGTTGACAAAAGGAGTGTGGCAGTGGCTGTCAGAGAACACAACACTGAACAGAGTGAGCGCTCCTTGTATGCAGGTACGGACTGGGGCTGAAATTCAGTCCTGGCATTTGATATCACACAGGCCCATGTTGTCCCCGTCCCCATGAACCAGATGGGATATATTACTATTATTACCCTGGATGGAGGAAATAAAGATTTTCTACAAGACCAATATTTCTAATGATCCCTCCGTCACAACTTTTAACAGTATGGCTGTCGTGAGAACACCGATTGTGTAAACAACGTACAGTCATGGCCAAAAGTATTGACACCCCTGCAATTCTGTCAGATAATGCTCATTTTCTTCCTGAAAATGACTGCAAACACAAATTATTTGGTATTATCTTCATTTAATTTGTCTTAAATAAAAAAAACCAAAAGAGAATGAAGCAAAAAGCAAAACATTGATCATTTCACAAAAAACTCCAAAAATGGTCCAGACAAAAGTATTGGCACCCTCAGCCTAATACTTGGTTGCACAACCTTTAGCCAAAATAACTGCGACCAACCGCTTCCGGTAAGCATCAATGAGTTTCTTACAATGCTCTGCTGGAATTTTAGACCAGTCTTCTTTGGCAAACTGCTCCAGGTCCCTGATATTTTGAAGGCTGCCTTCTCCAAACTGCCATTTTTAGATCTCTCCACAGGTGTTCTATGGGATTCAGGTCTGGGCTCATTGCTGGCCACCTTAGAAGTCTCCAGTGCCTTCTCTCAAACTATTTTCTAGTGCTTTTTGAAGTGTGTTTTGGGTCATTGTCCTGCTGGAAGATCCATGACCTCTGAGGGAGACCCAGCTTTCTCACACTGGGCCCTACATTATGCTGCAAAATTTGTTGGTAGTCTTCAGACTTCATAATGCCATGCACACAGTCAAGCAGTCCAGTGCCAGAGACAGCAAAGCAACCCCAAAACATCAGGGAACCTCCACCATGTTTGGCTGTAGGGACCGTGTTCTTTTCTTTGAATGCCTCTTTTTTCTCCTGTAAACTCTATGTTGATCCCTTTGCCCAAAAAGCTCTACTTTTGTCTCATCTGACCAGAGAACATTCTTCCAAAACGTTTTAGGCTTTTTCAGGTAAGTTTTGGCAAACTCAAGCCTGGCTTTTTTATGTCTCGGGGTAAGAAGTGGGGTCTTCCTGGGTCTCCTATCATACAGCCCCTTTTCATTCAGATGCCGACGGATAGTACGGGTTGACACTGTTGTACCCTTGGACTGCAGGGCAGCTTGAACTTGTTTGGATGTTAGTCGAGGTTCTTTATCCAACATCCGCACAATCTTGCGTTGAAATCTCTTGTCAATTTTTCTTTTTCGTCCACATCTAGGGAGGTTAGCCACAGTGCCATGGGCTTTAAACTTCTTGATGACACTGCGCATGGTAGACACAGGAACATTCAGGTCTTTGGAGATGGACTTGTAGCCTTGAGATTGCTCATGCTTCCTCACAATTTGGTTTCTCAAGTCCTCAGACAGTTCTTTGGTCTTCTTTCTTTTCTCTATGCTCAATGTGGTACACACAAGGACACAGGACAGAGGTTGAGTCAACTTTAATCCATGTCAACTGGCTGCAAGTGTGATTTAGTTATTGCCAACACCTGTTAGGTGCCACAAGTAAGTTACAGGTGCTGTTAATTACACAAATTAGAGAAGCATCACATGATTTTTCAAACAGTGCCAATACTTTTGTCCACCCCCTTTTTTATGTTTGGTGTGGAATTATATCCAATTTGCCTTTAGGACAATTATTTTTTTGTTTTTTTCATTTAAGACAAATTAAATGAAGATAATAATAACAAATAATTTGTGTTTGCAACCATTTTCAGGAAGAAACTGAGTATTATCTGACAGAATTGCAGGGGTGTCAATACTTCTGGCCATGACTGTAGCAGACAAGGTGGCCCACGACCAGATAGGCCCTTCTGGCATTTGCCAGATGGCCAGTCCGCCCTGCTTGTATGGGATCGATCTAAAATGTATGGGGGGCTTGACATATGTATTTCAAGGATTTGGCACATTTCATAATGCCTCTTTATCTACACAGGTTTCAAAACTTTCAGACAAAAGTAAAAAGTGGGTAAAATGAATACATTGGGTACCCCAATTTTTCATTGCACTTCTAAATAAGAAGTCTTCCGCAGTAAAGTTGTAGCATACCTCTAGCTTTGACCATAACGATACTTATATATGGCTTTCAGCATAACTATACTTACATACTATAACCTTAAACGGGTTGTCCAATCCCTGGACAACCCATTTTTGAATAAAGAAGCCCCCCCTTTTAAAATAAAAGCACCATATACTCTGCTCCTGTACTGGTGCTGCTCCAGTGATGTCGGCTCTCAGTCTCCCAGGGCTTGTGTGACATTATTATGCTACGCGAGTCCTGCAGCCAATCACCAGCCACTATTGGGCTGTTGTGCTCGTACTGTTTCCGATTATCTGATGTCCATCCAAAGGCGGGAACATTGGACAAATGAAAGTAGCTACATAGTTACATAGTTATTAAGGTTGAAGGAAGACTTTAAGTCCATCTAGATCAACCCATAGCCTAACCTAACATGCCCTAACATGTAGAGCCAGTAGTAGTAGTAGTACAGCGGTCTAATAGCGGTTGCGGATTGTTATGCCATGTGAGCCAATGTCACATAAACCCCGGGAGACCCAGAGCCAACATCACTAAAGCGGCGCCAGTGCAGGAGGAGAGTATATGGTGTTTCCATTTTAAAAGGGGGGGCTACTTCATTTAAAAAGTGGTTAGGCAAGATAGAGGACACCCAGTTGAGACTTATGACTTACCTTTGTGTTGCCGTGTTGCTTTCACATTTTATTCGGATCATATAAACCCATAATAGTCTGTACAGGGATTCCAGTGCGACTCGTGCCATTTTAGGGTCTTTATTCTGTTAGATGTAAAGGATCTCATTGTTAAGACACAAATATAAGCATTTACTTAGAGAAAACAATGAGAGAATGGTACAACATTAATGAATAACATGTTTCTTAACAGTATCAAATTAGAATCCTAGAGTGTTAGAGTTGGATGGGACCTCCAGGGTCGTTGCCTCCAGCCCCCTTCCTCCGCAGGATTCACTAAACCATCTCAGACAGATGTCTATCCAGCTTCTATTTGAAGACTTCCATTGAAGGAGAACTCACCACCTCTTGTGGGAGCCTGTTCCACTCATTGATCACCCTCAAGTTTTTGTCTTTGCCTATAACCTACAGACTTAGGAAAAGATCTCAAGAAGATATACAGCTAGCTGTCATTACCACCTACAAATGTAAAACTTAAAGCAAATGCTGGACCCGCCATGAAAGTTTGAGTTTTCTTAGGCTAGGTTCCCATTGCGTTAATGGGACCGCGCTAACGGACAGCGTTGCACGGCAAAATTAACGCCGTGCAACGCGTCCGTTAGCGCATGCATTAACAGCAATGGGGACGCGCATCACTAGCGCGTGCCATTTTCGGCACGCGCTAGCGATGTGCCGGTGTTTTGTGGCGCGCCGCGGACGCTGCTTGCAGCGCCCGCGGTCCGTTCCCCGCTCTCGCAGATCGGAGATCTCTGCGAGAGCGGGGACGTTTAACGTGACCCCTTTACAACATATCGCGTTAGCGCAATCCGCTAGCGCTAGGCGCTAAACGGATTGCACTAACGCAATCTGAACCTAGCCTTACTCCATTTAGTGCAGCTGCCTCAATAAAAAGTGAGCGGCATCATTGACGCTTCATCGATATAGGCCATGCTAAATATGTCTGGATGGGTCAAATCATTGATTGCTGAAGTGGGTATTGCTATATTAGACATTAAAGCACCACTCCAGGTTTTTTTTTATTGCAGCGCTAGAGTGGTGCAACTAATTTAAGTTCCCTGCCTAGCCTAGTATTATATTCTAACAGCCACCATCTTCTTTTATTGGCGCCACTCCGGTCTGTCTTCTTCAGGTTGTAATCTGCCGGATCGCTCCATTGTTTTCTGCACAAGCTGAAAGTCACAACTCAATGTAAGTCTATGAGCCCAGAATTAGACTGTCATAGACTTACACTGAGAGCTTGTGACTGGTAGCTTTGAGTTCTAGTCAGTCAAAAGTTGCGGTCACAAGATAATGGCGCCAGACCGGAGCAGTGCCGATAAAAGATGAAGACGGCAGCTGGAAAGTATGAGACTTGCGGCAAGAACTTAGAATAGTGGCACCACTCCAGCGCTGCAATAAAACAAAAAAAAATCCAAAACAATAAACTTTCACACTGGCATATTTGCATCTGTATTTGTAATATAAAACTGGAAGTGAAACACAAACATATAGAAAGTATTGTAAAAAGATTTTCACGCCTTTTTTGTTGTGGAACTGCACCCAGATGCAAACAGTTGCTTTAAAGGCGCACACCAAGGAACATAAAAGATACTCATGGTTTATATATAAATAATAATAATAACAGATTCAATTTTAAGAATCATAGAATGTTAGAGATGGAAGGGGCCTCCAGGGTCATCGTGTCCAACCCCCCTGCTTAATGCAGGATTCACTAAACCATCTCAGACATATGTCTGTCCAGCCTCTGTTTGAAGACTTCCATTGAAGGACAACTCACCACCTCTCGTGGCAGCCTGTCCACTCATTCATCACCCTCACTGTTAAAATTTTTTTTTTTCTAATATCTAATCTGTATCTTCTCCCTTTCAATTTGATTCCATTGTTTTTCGTGTTTCCATGTGCAAATAAGCATAAGGATGGCCCCTCTTTACTACACTGAAACAACGTATTTGCACAAGTCTGGCGTCTACCATCAGTCACTGTATTGTGTAAAAAAAAAAAAACAAATCACATCATTCAACGCATTTCAATAACAGGACCCCGAAATGTGGCGGATAACACAAATGACTACTTTACCTTTAGGTTAGATAAGCAGTTGTTGAGAAAAATATGCCACCGGTTTAGAAAGAATTGTTTCTGGCTGACACAAAGCAAACACGTCACCAAGGGGTACAATGCCTGAAAAAATAACATACAGCAGTTATGTCGCTCACACAGGTCATCACCCAGCATGCCATGCAGAGATGCGCCACTATGCAGCACTACCACCTGCACTGTTTAAGTGCCTAATAATGTCTAGTATTTCTTGACTTTTGTAACATTCATGAACTGAGCTCCCTATGAACCAAAAAGTAAAATATTTTCATCATAAAACTCTTTTATACTGCAAAGAATTACCAGTACGCACATTATTATAGAGCAGGCATAGCTGGACATGGACAGGCAACGACTATTAAAGTGTTATCCCCCCTCTAAAAAAAAATCAGGTTATCCCCCATCGATAGAATGGAGGATAACTTGGTGATTACTGGAGGTCTGACCAGTGGACCCCACCAGCAATCCCTGTGAACAAGGCCCACCTGTCCTGTATCCACGTACTCAGACTCCACTCCATTCATTGTCTATAGGGCTGTTGAGCACGGCACTCAGTACAAACTTGGAGATGAGAGTGGATGTAAACCTGCACTACCGAGGATACAACACATGATAGACCAGATGCAGTATGGATGCGGTGTTGTCAACGCGTTTCGACGTAATCATTGTGGTTTGTCCTGATGAAGAGGTATGATTACTTCGAAACGCGCTGACAAATAAAACCGCATCCATACAGCATCTGGTTTTTTATCGTATCGATCCGCGGCAGCGCAGTTTACATCCACTTTCATTTCCATGTTTGCGCCATATCATTTTGGGGGATCTGCAGCGGCAGACGTTTTCATACAAGATTACAAAGGGGATGTGACTGTTACAATTTCCCCAGGTGAGAAAGTCCCACTTTACTCTTTTCCGCGTAAACCAGATAACACCCTATTGCGCTTATTCCAGTTTTAGTCATACCTGAGCACTGCACGCTGTTATTTTTTGGCATCGCCATACACATTGGCTAGAGCGGAGGCCGAGCATGTACCACTTCCCTCCATTCATAGCAGGGCTGCAGAGCCTGGTTCGCAGAGTTCCAGAGTCTCAATCTCGGGGTTTCTTGGGGTCCCAGCGATCAGCGAGTTATACCCCAATTCCCTTCTTTTTTGGATAGGTTTTTGCTACCCCATCTGCAAGCAGCATGATGCAGGGACAGAACCCCTGATTGCACAATGTATAACTTACTGGGCTGCTTGCTGCAGTTTTGATACAATCCCTATTTTCTCTGCTAGCAGTTCTCTAAATGCTGAGCTCTGTATAACTCCGTCCACATCACTGTGACAACTTTCTGCCTATGAACGGTGAACACAGAATGCTGCCAATCAGTGAAAGAGGCGGGATTATACAGAGCTCGTGAATAAGGAGGACTACATGGTAGCCGGTTTACTAGTCCTCTAGTGATGATCTACTGCTGAAAAAGCAGTGATTTTATCAAACCTACAGCAAGCAGCCCAGTAAGTGACATTGCTGGAATCATGGTCTCTTTCTCTACATTATGCTGCTTTCAGATTAGTTGGTAAAAATCTGATTCCCTTTAAGTTTATATATCTGTTGTATTTTTGGGGTCAGTTCACTTGGTGTTGGTGCAGTGTGTTGGCCACTGTTGATGTGATGCTATGTCTCTGGGGTAGAGTGCACACATGGATTTTTCCTCTCTGAACCCTGTTCACACTGTGCAAGTAAGCCCATGTGTTCCTGTTTCCATAATTGTTCTCTTGTGTCTACAAGACTGGGGAGTTCCACCACTCCTCTTGGGCTAGCTGCACAAAAGCTGTTCTACCCTGTATGCACACATGGATTTTTCCTCTCTGAACCCTGTTCACACAGGTTATATACAGATGATCAGGTTTTTAAATACATCAGATAGGGATTGCATACATTAGTTAGGACTGCTCTGATAAGGGTATACCGTGAAGATTGGTAGAGCAGCTTAGTATACATTTTTTGCAAAAAACGTATCAACCAAATACCCTGTTTTTTACATCTTTTACTAGCACTTGCGGATTACTGCAACATTTTTTCAAACTGAGTGTTTTTGGTTTTACTATTCTCTTTTGTGTCTTCAGGTTTCTTGGTGGTGTGTGAACATGATCCTACAGACTTGTTCACTGTGCAAGTAGCCCATGTGTTCCTGTTCCTGTTCCTGTATTAGATCAATGTAGAATATTTGGATGTGCCTTCCAGGTCCTCTTTTCATGATGAATTTATATGCGATGGATCTGGACCACGACCATAGCCTACTTTCACGAAATCACAGCATTATTTGTTCTCCCCTCTCTATAGTATGGATACGTTACATTTTTACGTTCGATGGTAAAATACTCACCAATGAATGCTTCTTCCTGGAAGATAGCTCAAGTGTTGTGTCATAAAGACTTTCTACAAAGTTTCGAAGACAAGGAACATTGACTTCATTTTTCACAGCCTAATAAAGTAGGTAAAAGAATCGACTTTAAAGGGGAACAGACGCCATTACAATAAATCATGTAGAAAGGTGAAGACTTACAGCAGCTACAGGTACCAGGATCTCTACAAACAGGCCGGCCAGAGCATGCTTAATGTCCTTGTCTTTTACTTCTAGGAAATAATGTGCACATTCCTAAAGGTGAGAGAACACAACCATGAATAATCAAGACTACAAACAGGTCTACAAAACTCGCAGTGAATCGGTAAGTGTCGCATACACCCACAGGAGAAGAGCGTTCCTCACCTGACCCATGTAATGAACCATATACCTATAAGTAGCGGATATATTCAGTCCCAGACATTAATATTTGACTATACCAATCTGTCCGGGTCGTTGGTTGCACAATAGGTGGTTGCATTTAGTGATAACTCTACTGTAACACATTTGCCAACCCTCTTGGAAAATCTGGAAAGCTCCTAGCAAAAAAAGGAAGAACCTCCAAGATGGCTTGGCATCACCTGAGCCTCCTAATAACTGCACTTCCAGAAGTTTTCTTGTGGTTGACACGTGGATGCTTCATCATTAGAAGGAGCCCAGGCGACTAATCATTCATCAAGGTATAATAATTCCGACCATCAATATAAAAAGTTGCAAAACCCATTTGCAATGGTTTCACTGGAAGAAGGGAAGGTTTAAATGGTCCCTACTAAAAACTCCATACCATCAAGAGGTGTATCTAACACAACCACTGCCATTAAATGGCCACAGATGTCTAAAAACAAAAAAAAAAATCATTAAGTCCCTTACAATTTTGAGGTTTTTTTCCCAAGAAAAAAAAAGGAAAAGACTGAAGCTTTCCCTGGCTCAGAAGCAGATTAGGCGGCTCCCAGAAATAGGGCAGTTGGATGGACTATATTGTAGACCAGCCAACTGAAAACGTATGGGATAAGTCACACATCATGGATTTTGTTGTGTTTTTGCCATAATTTTCGGCCTGCCGTAAAGGGTTCCCAAAGACACATGGTGGCATATTCAAAATCCATCCAAATTCAGCGGAAACGAAAGCAGCAGCAAATTTCAGATGGCCAGAATGTCAATTCTGTTGCTGAATGGTGATGCCTTATCACTGTAGATTTCATCATTTGCAATTTATAAAGTGAAATCTGATACAAATTTGCAGCAAAATCTGCATGTGTATCATTACAAAATGCGCAACCTTTAAAGACTAATGTAACCAACCCTTTACTCACAATAAAAAATGTAAAACATGCAAAAAAGACAAAAACTCATCTAAATGATGAAAGGATTTCTACTACACCGTTCAGTGCCAAGATCTTGTGCAGATCGATTTCAATGGCTGGGATGAAAAACTACAGTGTCCTCCCCTATATAAGTGACACCAGATAATAAATGATACCTGCATGAACTGTAAAGAGGCTTCAAAGTCTTCCACGGGATACATCTTAATGCGGAAGAATTTCATTCCCATTATCAGACTGATGACGCTTTGAACCACATACGGGTTCTGCTCTTTGTGCCTCAGCTCTTTTAACTCCGCCATAAATTTCTTCTTCACGGAAGGAAACCTGACAAATAGAAGACGACTGCTAATAAATTGTACAAAATTATTCCATTCACAATCGTTCTTGGCATCTCCTCTATAACACTCTACCCCAGTTACTTAAACAGTATAACGACACCCCTCTAACACCGTCCAGCCGTAACAAAAGCCCAGCTGGCTATAATACTTTTTGTCTTTGCTCCCACCTTTCGATAAAAGCTACTCACAAGTGTTGAGAAAGGAAAAGACCAATGCATGGTATATGTATATGATGGAACTCCAATAAATGGATCACTATCTGAAAATGATGCGGAATCGATTACTGCTTTACATGGCTCTGGTTGGGGACTGGGATTGCCCGACCCATTAGATCAGGTCACAGTGTTGATCTTTGTCTAGTGTTGTCTAACCTTATGCAGTTAAAAGCCAAGAAAAATCAAATAAATGAGCAAATACCCTATAGCAAGTAAATATTAATAGTACATACAAATAACATAGGGTACAGTTCGGCTCCTGTCCTGCTCTGCCATATCTACAGTGAGGTTGGATGACACAAGTTTAGGATAGGACCGTCCCAGTTGGGTCACCTTGTTGCGGTGGGATGGATTTTACGGTTTTTTTTTTGTTTTGATTTTTAAATCAAGATTGTGTTAACCAAGTACCCCATGCTATTTACCTGTACTATTTCTATTTACTTACTATAGGGTCTATGCTCATTTTGGTTTTTTTTTCTTGGGTTTTGTCTGTGAAATGGCCACAGTGTGAATGTGATCTTACACATTTCACGTATACCAGCTTATGCTCCTACACTGCCTAAAAAACATGTCCGACAGTTGTCTAAATAACCTTATTCAATCAGTGAACTATGTAATTTGGGTGTGGCATATGTATGAGAATAAGTGTGCAAGCTCAGGGTAGACAGGTCATCCGGACCAGTAGTGTCACCTTGAGTGTTGGCAGATGTTGCACCATGTGGAATCATCCCCGGTCATCTACCATGACCACTTGTTGTGCTCTGCTGTTAGGGAGTCCATACACTATCAATATCCCGTTTGGCTGATCGCTATTACTTCCATTCCCCCAAACACATGCACACTCGATTTGGCTGAGTAATGGAAAGGGGAAGAAGGGGAGGAGGAGGAGGAGGAGGAGGAGGAGGAGGAGAAGTATGCTTTCATTAGAGAGGCCTTGAGTGGCTTATTTCCTGAGAACGAAAAAAATCAGGCATGCTAAAATGTAACACGGCCAATCCTTTTTTTTATCCTGACATCTACAAAATGTTTGCTAGGAAAACATCTAATACAAACTGGTCCCAGCAAAATTAATGGGTTGTAGCTTAGAGCTTCTTCCCATTGGAAGCTTGTACAATGAAGAACTACACCGGGGACACACCTTACCTGTCCTATAGATGTCGATTGACATTGACATTACGAAGCCTGGAATTACGTTCGCCTAAGTCTGGTTATCCCCCGCTCAACATGTGCTCCAAATATAATTTTCCTCAACATTACGGTTTTTCTGCAGATATTGCTAAGATTTTATGACTATATGGATACAGTAACAGTACAGGATGCTTACTTTGACTGTGCTAATACCCCAATTACTTCAGCATACAGATCGGCCACAATGTGCATATTGCCAGTGTTTGGACCTAGATACCTAAAGATAAAAGACACAAAAGGCAGATGAAAAATGAAGATATTTATGTAAGATGGCCTCAGTTTCAACTTCCAGTCTGAATTTCATTACCCTTCTTTGTATTTAAAGTGCTTGAAAGCCAAGGTGATGACTTCATGGACCAAGCTGTCAATTACAGGATGCAATGGAATCTGGAAGACGAGGAGCGATGTATAATGGAATTATTAGAAAGGAGAATTGGTTCATGGGAAATGCAACGTTACTTAACGGCAAGATAAATGTATTTATTTCCATTAATATACAAAGCAGCAACATATTCCACCCGGCTCCACTGACGTACTGTACAAGCTGAAACAAGACTGGGAGCAAAGATCAGTATAGAGGACAATGAGAAGGAAATATGTCTGTGTGCATTATTAATGATGATACACACGTACACAACTCAACATAGACTGGAACATGAATTCACAAATTTTTACTAGAGGACAGCTCTACAAATGGTTACGTTTTGAAGGAACCCCTATTCACAATCCTACTTCAAATAAGCTTGTTGTAGGAGCAGGTAGGGCATTTTCGATTCTGAGGGTCTCTCTGAGAATTGTTATTTTTGTCTGTCCCCATGTCGGGCATCATTAAACAAGCTAAAATCGGTTTGACATCACTAAAATCAAGATCTTACGATTGTCTTATAGAAAACCCCAGACCAGGTTTCAAGGAACCAGATACTTGGTTGGGAGTCACTGAGTTGGAATGAGTCTGGTGCTCATCATCCCTGATGAGCTTGGGCGCACCACAATACATGGGGTCACTTTCTTTGCATTTTTTCTTTAACTAAATTTGCTATGATTATATTTTTGGATGTGCACAAGTTTCCTTTTTATAATTCACCCATAGATACAGCTACTCCTTTTTGGCACTAGCCATTTTTCAGGTACGGTGAAGTGAGTGGGATCTTAGCTCAATATGGTTCACTATTGTGTATGGAGCTGCGGTGTTCTCGCATCGTACACTGTAAACTTCCAACCACCTTGGGACCCGCAAACAGCCAACAGGTAGGTGCGAGGTTTTGGACCCCACTAATCTGATAATGATGAACTATATCAAGGATAGTCAACCAATATCAAAGTCCTCAACAACCCAGATTAGGCTGAAAAATAATTTTACGATCACATACAAAAAGGCAGTGTGCGCATCCATGTATTTAGCACAGGAAATTTTCTTTATATTTTGATTCTGCCTCAACTCAAAATAAACACGACCATAAATGATTTTGTAACAGGAGCTCATGTCATTAAGGTGCCCAAAAGGAGTTCTTCCATTTGAACAACCTCTAAGTGACAAAAGGTGATCACAAAATGCCCTTCTGCTGGACCCCCCGAAGATCAGCTCGAATGTGCGGGGAAAAAAATGTCCAATGTCCCTTCAGCGCCACCACAGGAGAAATAAAGCATTACACGGTGTGCATTCACAATATTGAGTTGCATGTCATTTATAGAACAAGTCTGCTAGGCCGGAGAAGCCTCCTAAACAGGAGACCCCCTCTCCAATAACTCATAAGACATTTACGTTGAAGCTATTTTCATATTCTATCAACTTTTCACGTGGCTGAAAAGAGCTTATTGGCAACACAGAGGGGGTCCACAAACAGGGATTTCATTCTCTGGTGTACACAGCCAGTCCAGTCATTAGAATAGCCCCCCATTAAGTACTAACTTTACCACATAGGACCTGTCCCTCGTGATAAACGATTGCTGCAAATTTCTGAACCTGGACCTTTAGGTCATGTGATTTTCTCAGGTCACGTGATTGAAAATAGAATGCAGCTCAGTAGATAAGCAGGACACACAGGATGGAGGATGATTGAGGGGGAGGCTGTGACGGCATCATATGGTGTGGGAGGCTGTGCGGGGCATTATATGGTGTGGGAGGCTGTGGGGGGCATCATATGGTGTGGGAGGCTGTGGGGGCATCATACAGTGTGGGAGGCTGTAGGGGGCATCATATGGTGTGGGAGGCTGTGGGGGGCATCATATGGTGTGGGGGGCATCATATGGTGTGGGAGGCTGTGGGGGGCATCATATGGTGTGGGAGGCTGTGGGGGGCATCATATGGTGTGGGAGGCTGTGGGGGCATCATACAGTGTGGGAGGCTGTGGGGGCATCATACAGTGTGGGAGGCTGTGGGGACATCATACTATATGGGTGGTGTTGTGAATTCTGTGGTCAAGCTCCCTCCTGTGGTCATGAGTGGTACTTCGGCTGGTTCTGTCTATGAGCTTCCTCTGGTGTATGTGAGTGGGGCTGCGGCTTCTGAGTTTCCTTCCTCATGTGACGAGGTTAAGTCGTTAGGTGCTGCTCTATTTAACTCCACCTAGTTCTTTGTTCCTGGCCTCCAGTCAATGTTCCAGTATTGGTCTTGCTCTCTCCTGGATCGTTCTTGTGGCCTGTCTGCTCTGCATAAGCTAAGTTTTGCTTGTGTTACTTTTGTTTGCTATATTTTCTGTCCAGCTTGCTATATTGGTTTTTCTTGCTTGCTGGAAGCTCTGAGACGCAGAGGAAGCACCTCCGTACCGTTAGTCGGTGCGGAGGGTCTTTTTGCGCCCTCTGCGTGGTTGTTTGTAGGTTTTTGTGCTGACCGCAAAGCTATCTTTCCTATCCTCGGTCTATTCAGTAAGTCGGGCCTCACTTTGCTAAAATCTATTTCATCTCTATGTTTGTATTTTCATCTTTACTCACAGTCATTATATGTGGGGGGCTGCCTTTTCCTTTGGGGAATTTCTCTGAGGCAAGGTAGGCTTATTTTTCTATCTTCAGGGCTAGCTAGTTTCTCAGGCTGTGCCTGAGGCGCCTAGGTCTGGTCAGGAGCGCTCCACGGCTACCTCTAGTGTGGTATGATAGGATTAGGGATTGCGGTCAGCAGAGTTCCCATGTCTCAGAGCTCGTCCTATGTTATTAGTAACTATCAGGTCACTTTGTGTGCTCTTAACCACTAGGTCCATTGTGGTTCTGAATCACCAGTTCATAACAGGGTGGCATCAAACTGTGTGGGAGGCTGGGGGGGCATCATACAGTGTGGGAGGCTGGGGGGGCATCATACAGTGTGGGAGGCTGTGGGGGCATCATGCTATATGGGTGGTGTTGTGAATTCTGTGGTCAAGCTCCCTCCTGTGGTCATGAGTGGTACTTCGGCTGGTTCTGTCTATGAGCTTCCTCTGGTGTATGTGAGTGGGGCTGCGGCTTCTGAGTTTCCTTCCTCATGTGACGAGGTTAAGTCGTTAGGTGCTGCTCTATTTAACTCCACCTAGTTCTTTGTTCCTGGCCTCCAGTCAATGTTCCAGTATTGGTCTTGCTCTCTCCTGGATCGTTCTTGTGGCCTGTCTGCTCTGCATAAGCTAAGTTTTGCTTGTGTTACTTTTGTTTGCTATATTTTCTGTCCAGCTTGCTATATTGGTTTTTCTTGCTTGCTGGAAGCTCTGAGACGCAGAGGAAGCACCTCCGTACCGTTAGTCGGTGCGGAGGGTCTTTTTGCGCCCTCTGCGTGGTTGTTTGTAGGTTTTTGTGCTGACCGCAAAGCTATCTTTCCTATCCTCGGTCTATTCAGTAAGTCGGGCCTCACTTTGCTAAAATCTATTTCATCTCTATGTTTGTATTTTCATCTTTACTCACAGTCATTATATGTGGGGGGCTGCCTTTTCCTTTGGGGAATTTCTCTGAGGCAAGGTAGGCTTATTTTTCTATCTTCAGGGCTAGCTAGTTTCTCAGGCTGTGCCTGAGGCGCCTAGGTCTGGTCAGGAGCGCTCCACGGCTACCTCTAGTGTGGTATGATAGGATTAGGGATTGCGGTCAGCAGAGTTCCCATGTCTCAGAGCTCGTCCTATGTTATTAGTAACTATCAGGTCACTTTGTGTGCTCTTAACCACTAGGTCCATTGTGGTTCTGAATCACCAGTTCATAACAGGGTGGCATCAAACTGTGTGGGAGGCTGGGGGGGCATCATACAGTGTGGGAGGCTGGGGGGGCATCATACAGTGTGGGAGGCTGTGGGGGCATCATGCTATATGGGTGGCATCATACAGTGTGGGAGGCTGTGGGGGCATCATACAGTGTGGGAGGCTGTGGGGGCATCATACAGTGTGGGAGGCTGTGGGGGCATCATACTATATGGGTGGCATCAAACTGTGTGGGAGGCTGGGGGGGCATCATACCATGTGTGTGGCTCAGGGGGAATCATATGTGTGGGGGGTTGTGGTGACATCATATTGTGTGTAAGAGGCTTCACCAGGAGCATCATTTCCATGTGGGCACGTATTATAGACTGGGGTGCTAGCTTAGCACAAAATAAAAACTGCTGCGGTGCTCTACAGGTGCGCTATGTGTGTCTTTCTTATCTTTGGGATGTGTGTATCTGATAGACGAAAAAGACACAAATCTCCAGTAGATGCCAATGTAAGTCCAGTCTGTGTAGAGTGCTGAAGGATATGTGAGCACTTTATAAATAAATTCTAATGAACAACCAACATACTGAGCTTTTCCTTCAATAACACGATATATGATCTCTGGATATTAATGCACAGAACTAAATCCATCTTCAAAAACATATGCTGGTGACTCAATGTATATAATGTCACCAAATCCAATATTCTCTGCATTATCTGCTTCCTGAAGACATAGGAAGAAATTATGCGTGCAAAGTTAATGAGAATTATAAATGTGCAATCAATGGTGGCGTCATCTTACCTGCTTCAGGACTTCTATAAGAACTAACGAAAAAATAAAATCAATCGCCAGGTCCCTCCTCTCCATCAAGTAATCCTTCTGCTGCTCATCACTGAGAACAAAAAATGAACAATTGTTACTAATTGTGTGCGGACTCCACACCGTGCAAAACTCTCTGTATACGCAATCAAATCGGACCAGTCGGTCAGTCTCAGAATCACAATCATGTAAGTGAAGGAATTCTTTGCAGAAAGACTTGAAGGCTAACCTAACTAACATGCTTGGAAAATCACAACGTATTTTTAAGAATCTAGTCACTGGTATTGATGAGCACTGCCCTTAGTATAAAGTAACCTATCTAGAAAGTAACCTAGCTTTTCCATTTGACTGTAAAATTTATTTGTCTCCTGGAAGGAAAGAAACGAGTTTGCATTTTTTTCCCCAATGGGGCACGGTCAATAAGACTACCGTACTTAAAGAAGCTCTCCTCTTATCAAAGTTTATATCCTCTTAATATATTGCAATTATCATATTCTACAACACTGAGGAATTACAATTGCTCATTTTGCCTTTCTACCCAGCTACTTTTTTTCTTTTCAATTTGGTCTACGACATCACATGATTAAAAACGGACTAGCTGAATGGAGAGAGTAAGATTGTAGTTCTAATGATGATTCATGCATGGAAAAGAGACTTTCTGCTTATACATAGAGCTTAGAAGGATTCAGCTAGTCAGTTATTAATCACATGATGTCATAGACCTAATGGAAAAGAGAAGAATTAGAAGGAAAGAAAGGAGACATGAGCAATTGTAAGTGCCCAGTGCTATATAATATGATGATTGCAATCTATTAAGAGAATAAAAACTTTGATGGAGTGCTTTTTTATCCAATTACCACATCAGGGAAAAAATAGCACAGACTTCGACAGCAATTTTCCTAAGGTTAGGCTCACCCCCAATAGAGTCATTCTGTATAATGGTGCAGACAGTACTTTGGGCTCTGTCTTTTTAAGAGGACACAAAAGTGTAGTCTACGCCTCGTCACAATGTATCCAGTATTGGACTATATTTGGTAGGTACTAGCCACTACATTCAATATGTCACAAAACTGAGTAGACACCTCCCATTTTTGCAAATATTTTATATTTTTTCATGTGACAATACTGAAGATATGACACTTTGATACCATGTAAAGTAGTCAGTGTACAGCTTGTATAACAATGTAAATTTGGTACCCTCTAAATAACAACACAAAGCCAAACTGCTATCAACAAAGGTGAGTACATCATTATAGAGTAAATGGCCAACTTGTGCCCAATTGGCCATTTTTCCTCCCCGATGTCAAGTGACGCGTTAGTGTTACATGGTCCCGGGAATGAATGGAGAGCAGGTGTGTAAAATTTGGTGTCATCGCTCTCACACTCTCGCATACTGGTCACTGTATGAACAACATAGCTCCTCACTGCAAAGAACTTTAAAGCTCTGATAAAAAGATTTGTTGCTCTACATAAAGATGGCCTAGGCTATAAGAAGATTACAAAAATCCTGAAACTGACCTGCAGCATGGTGGCCAACACACACAGTGGTGCAACAAGACAGGTTCCACTTAGAACAGGCCTCGCCATGGTCGACCAAAGAAGTTAAGTGTACGTACCCAGCATCATATCCAGAGGGTGTCTTTTCAAAATAGACATATGAGTGCTGCCAGCTTTGCTGCAGAGGTTAAATGAGTTGGATGTCAGCCTGTCAATGCTCAGACAATACGCTGAACATTGCATCAAATTGCTTGTTGCCCCAGAAGGAAGCCTCTTCTAAAAAATGATGCACAAGAAAGCACACAACCAATTTGCTGAAAACAAGCAGACTAAGGACATGGGTTACTAGAACGACGTTCTGGGGTCTGATGAGATCAAATTCAACTTATTTGGTTCAAATTGTGTCAAGCATGTGTGGTGGCAACCAGGTGAAGAGTAAAAAAGACAAGCGTGTTGCCTACAGTCAAGCATGGTGGTGGAAGTGTCATGGCTTGAGGCTGTATGAGTGCTGCCGGTTATGGGGAGCTACAGTTCATTGAGCAAAACATACATACCAACAAGTACTGTGACATACTGAAGCAGAGCACGATCGGAAACTTGGAAGCAGGGCAGTATTCCTTCATTATAACGACCCCAAAAACACCTCCAAGACAACAACTGCCTTGCTAAAGACACTGTGGGTAAAGGTGCTGGTCTGGCCAAGCTTGTCTCCAGACCTAAACCCTATTGAGCATATGTCGGTCTTCCTCAAACGGAAGGTGGATGAGCGCAAGGTCTCTAATATCTACCAGCTCCGCGATGTCGTCATAGAGGAGTAGAAGTGGAAACCTGTGAAGCTATGGTGAACTGCATGCCCAAGAGAGTTAAGGCAGTGCTTGAAAATAATGGTGACCACACTAAATATTCACAATTTGGCCATTTTCACTTGAGGATGTACCCAATTTTGTTGCCAGCACTTTAGACATTAATGGCTGTGTGCAGGGCCGGCTCCAGGTTTTCGAGGGCCCCGGGCGAAAGAGTCTCAGTGGGCCCCCCCCCTTTAACACATACCCCGATTTATGATGCACAGATACGGCAGAGAAATGTATAGTACAATGCCAGATTTCACTTCTTACATGAGTGACAGCTATTGTAGATTCTGCAGTGTATATATACAGGAGGAAAGGTGCTGTGCAGTGTATATATACAGGAGGAAAGGTGCTGTGCAGTGTATATATACAGGAGGAAAGGTGCTGTGCAGTGTATATATACAGGAGGAAAGGTGCTGTGCAGTGTATATATACAGGAGGAAAGGTGCTGTGCAGTGTATATATACAGGAGAGGTGCTTTTCTGTTTTGAGTTTTTCTATGAAACAAAGGACTTTTCTACATAAACAACGTTGTTTGGTTTTGCGGCCCTAACAGATCTGTGCTACAAAGTAACAGGCGGCTCGGGCATTAATGAGGGACCTGATGCTGAATCCTTTCCACAAACCCTAATGACCCAATTAGTGCCCTGTCATTAGAAGCTCATTAAACGCCTCCCTGTCCCGAACAGTCATGTACAGTATGGGGGGATCCTGCAGCCCACCCCCTGACTGCTCCATACCATACACTGTCACGCTCACTATTATCCTGTGCATTTCTCCTTCATCGTTACCCCATGTTACACTTGTCACCCCCCACTACAGAGTAGCAGGGCAGCCAATGTCACCCCCTCCCGGACCCTAATGGCAGCAGGAAATGTCTGCTCCTCTATTGGGTTGGATTCACCTGATTTAATCAAGGAATAATGTGGATTTGTTGCCAGTGGCTGCAGGGGAAGGGTTAAGTGATGCCATGTCCGTGGTGGGAGCAGTGGCAGCTGCTGGGACCTGGACAGAGACAACCAATGTTGCTGTGACTGCACAGTGTGACCTGGAGGAGAGAAACAGACTCCGGAGCAGAAATCACCCACATGCCTACACTGGGCAGAGTCCCTCCAGTCACCAGCCTGGGGCCACGCGGCCCCAACCTACAGCCCACAGCTCAGATTTATCCATGGCAGCAGCTCCCCTTCCTCCTGGCATCTGGTTAACCCCATTTATGCGGGTCGGATTGTTATCTTTAAGGTTTAGCAATAACCTTCATACAAATGGGAAGGGGTTAAGCTTCTTCCTACCCCACTGGTGCAGGTTTGGTGCAGCATGCATGTATTCTGGGTGAGCTGGGCGGCGACAGGCTGCACCCCACCAGCTTCTCCTCCAGACATCACCCACATTTCTAGGCAGCGGAGACAGACAGCCGCAGACTGAGCCACAACTGCAACCACTGCTGGATACCTTTGCACTCACTCAGGCACTGGTAGGACGGAGCTCCTCCGGAATCTGCCTGATAAACTTCAGCACTGTCTGCAGCCACCCAGGGGGGAGAGCAGAGAACGTGCTCTCTCCGCCCACAATGTCACACTGGCTGCCTTCTGTTAACCCCTATGTGTGCCTGCCTGGCTGCACTGACTGAGTGAGAAGATGCTTGTGTCAGAGCTGGCACATAGGGGTTAAGAGAACGCAGCCAGCAGTGACTTTGTGGGGGGAGAGAGCATGTTATCTCCTGCTCTGCTCTCCCAGCTGTATCTATGACAGCATGAGTGGGCCCCCCCCCTCTCCCCAGGGCCCGGCATTTGCCCGGTGTGCCGGGTGCTGACGCCGGCCCTGGCTGTGTGTTGAGTTATTTAGAGGACACCCCAGATTTACAGTTATTCAAGTTGTACACTGACTACTTTACATTGCATCAAACGGTCATATCTTCAGTGTTGTCCCATGAAAAGATATAATAAAATAGTTACAAAAATGTGAGGGGTGTACTCACTTTTGTGATATCCAGTATATTACCGAGAACAGCTTGAAAGATCTGCCTCTTTGGAGATGCTCTGACTCAGTCATCTAGCTATCATAATTTGATTTTATCAAAGTTGCCGAGTCCCTTACACGTATCGTATTCTCTGCTTCCAACATGACAACTTCAAGAACTGACTGGATCCCCAATTATTGGCAGATGCCGGTATGACAAGATGATCAATGTCTGTCACTTCACCGAACAGAGGTTTTAATGCCACAGCTGATGGTGTATAAGGCTCACGTACTCACGCATTATGTTCCAGTGCTATAACAATAATTCTTAAACCAACCCTACTCCAAGACAAGACAAACTTGGAAAACACACAGACTATTTATCTCCCTTCTTGATTAATGTGAACAATGTAACACCATTTTCGAGAATTACAAAACGTGCATTTGATCTGCAAACCTTTTACCACTTCAATAAATAAATAAGAGACATTCCAGCTGTGACTAAAAGGGAGCAGAAGCTCTTCTCTGGAACTGTTCAGCAGCCCTAAGTGACAGGTACAACACTTGAAGACTATAGATGGACGGATATACAGTGGTCTTCACTAGAGGAGAGTAAACAATGGAATTACTGGTGGGATCACATCATACTTGACTAGTTCAAGAATGGCGGAGGTCAACTTTGCAGCAGTAAAACACTGTAAGGATGCCATGATTGATCAACAGTCCATATGGATTACAAGACTCGTTGAACCAGAACAGAACAAGGAATTTCCTGCCTTGGTTAATCACCGCCCTATAGACTTTATAGACGAGGAGAGTGGTCAGATTCTTTATTTACGACACATAACGTTTTCCTTATAGAGGAGAAAAATGACATAACAGGCTTTAGAGCAAGAAACCTGATAATCAGGCGCCATGCAACCATGCAAACTATTTTCTTACATCCCACTGTACAAGACATCTTCTGCATTGAAGAGTTTACGGATATTGGACACCATGCTGTGGTATGAGAGCGATAATAATCGATAAAAAGATTGAGCATCCGTTCAAGGCAGTCGCAGGCTTCGTGCAGATAAAAGCAGGAAAAAAAAAAATAGTTCTGCATCCTAAGAGTTTTTCCAGTAAAATAATGGACACCAGGAGTGGACAAAGACAGAAGAGGACCCTTGTGCAATCCATTAGCTCATCATACTGCACAATTCCGCCTGCTTTGGAAGTGCGAGTGGACCCCGTCATCTCTTGGGCCCCTGTGTGACTGCACAGGCTGCATCAATGGTATGTCCAATTCTGAAGGACAGTGTTGCGAAAACCTTACAGACTTTACTATAGATAATAAATTGCATTTGGAGCCTCTACAGCAAATTACATCATAAATACAAGAAAAAAAAAATAGCGACACATGAGAAGATATTTTTTCTGGTAGTACTCAATAGGATTTGTTGGGCACTATAGATGTCCTCCATGTTAGGGAT